>NW_020455459.1:720582-803413 GCF_003342845.1 Nothoprocta perdicaria
AGAGCTTGTTCTGGGATGAAGAGTTAGGCACTTCCACTGTGATATATAGTTGCTTTTAGTGGCTACTCTTGCTCAGTAACCTGTCTGGATGCTCTGCCCAGTGCGTTGCCCATAAGGAAAGGCTCTAGCACCAGTACCTTGTCCAGCTATGATTGTATAGCAAAAAAAAAAAAAATAGATGTTTTATATGCATATGTATATAGACACATATATCTTTAATATATGTGTGGAAGACAACATGTACATACATGTTTACACAGGTATTCTTCGGGGGTAATTTGGCCTTGGGCTCTGGCAGGTTTCCTGACTCCGGAGTATTTACAGAAATATTATGACATTTTTCTTGCATATTTTTGCAAATTGTTCTTCAAACTGTCTCTAACCTGCTTTTCTGGCTATTTTAAATTTGCTTTATCAGAGTCTTTAATCCTTTGTGTGTAGAGGTGGTTCTGATTTTCTTCTGTATTCTGAAGTCTTAGTGATTTTTTGCCCTGTCTTGAGTCATCTTTTGACAATTGCTGTGTATTTACTCTATATTCTTTTCCAATGTCTTCCCATGTTGCTTATATACCTATTGTTTTAGCTGTCCCTTATAAATCTTTAACATCCTTTTCTTTTCAGTCAAGCAATATTGTAACTGATCTGTTGGTTTTACCTGTGCATACAATGATTCCTATTCAAGTGATTCTTCATCATGGAGTCAGTTTGTTCCTTATTCATGTCAGGATTATGTTTCTTGACTTCACTGGTAATTTCTTACTAAAATAGCAATTTAGAGTCTTAGCGTCATACCCTGATGTTAACTTAGTCTGTGTGGTAGTAATTGAGCTCTTGTGTTACAGGGTTTTCAACACCTGCACCTTTCTAGTAGTCTCCAGCCTGGTGCAGTAACCACTGAGTGGTGTAATGCAGAACTACACTTCTTGCTGCAGCATCTCCTAAGCAGACTATGCAAGTAGTCTTCTAATAAAGGAGAAATACGATGTTTGCACTGTTACCACCCCAGCCCTATTAACTGATTTTATCAAAAGGCAAAAATACCCTCTTCCCCTCAGGTGGATCTCTTATTGTAATAGCTCTTCACGAATAAACCTATGTTAGATATAAAAACTGTTCTTGCTTTTTTCCCTCCCTCAAATGTTTTTCCATGATTATTCAGCATGTCCCATTTCCTGCTAATTTCCCTTATCTGAAGAATACCATGAAGTAAATAATCTAGTGCTTTTTAGTCTACCTTGAGTCTGATTTTTATTTTGTTATTTTGTTATTTTGTTATTTTTGTTTTTTGACTTGTGGTATTGACAGTTGTCTGTGCCAATAGGTTCCTTTCCCTTTCTTTGACTTGGAAAATGTCACATTTGCTATTTCTTTATATTGCTTCAGCAGGCTGTGTCTGGGAAGCTCACTGCTCACCCCTGCCCCCACTACAATGAAGTCAAATAAGCAGCTGGTACCCTGTGCTGAGGAGGCATTCTACAGATTAGCCAAAACCAAGTAATAAGCACAGTTTTAATCGCTTACTGTCTAGGCTTGTTTAAAATATTCTGCTCTGTGACTGTTTTTATCAGTTATTAGAAGTAATTAGACCTATCCTGATTATACAGTCAGGGTTTGCATTTCTGTTTTTTTTTCATCCCCTGATGAAGGTTTTCAAATACTAATTAGTTGTGAGATGATAATTTTGTTTTTCTAAGTTTAACTGATGAGATATGGTATGATTTACTTGAAATGAGACCATCTCAAGAGCTTGTCTGGGCCTTACAGTGTTGTCTGAGTCAGGAATTTGTACTGATATCAGGACAAAATATTTTCACTCTAATACTCTTGAGATTAAATAGAAAAACGGATTGATAGGTGAGAGTAGGTAGAATAGGAGTATTCCAAATTCTGTACTGTTAGGGTAGACATTAAGGGTGGTGTTTCATGTGAACAAGTATATATGCCTACACATAAGCTATTTAAACTCACTTTAAATCATTTCTCCCATGAATATTGATTATAAGAGGAGAATTAGTCATATTTTAAACAGCCTGTTTAAAAGAGAAGTAATCAGAATTTCACACTGATTATGCCTTGTGGTCTCATCTTGGGACTTTATGGAGATAGTGAAGGGACTAGCTCAGATGCAGGTGTAAAAGGTATAAAAAGGGACTTCACTTTTAAATTGATAATCTTGTTGAAAATTACTACACTTGAAGTTTCAGATCTTATGTGAAGTATCCAAAGTAATAGAAAGCAATTTAGTCCTTAACACTCCTTCAGGACTTAAAAATGAATGTATGCTTGTATAAATATATAAGCCTATATGGTACTGTTATTTCTTGTCATTAAGTGCACATAGATCATCAAATCCTGTAATCGCCCTGTACATATTATGCATCTTTGAATATTTCTTGCAACAGTACAGCTGCGCAGGTGGAAGTCTTCTCTCTTCTTTAGAATAAGAAATATATATATGTTCTGACCCGCTTGGTCTTTTGCATGCAAAGTGATCTTTGGATTGCATTCAGAACCTACATGGGATCAGAAGGGAGATGCAGCTGATTCCTCTGTGCAGAATATGAGTGCAAATTGAAGCCTGACAGCTTCAAATTAACCTGATAATCTTTGATTGGGAATTTGCATACTATAAATTAAGCTGTAGTGAAGCCGACTTACCRCAGCAAATTAGCTCGGCTTTCTCTGTCTATGCAATTAGCAAAAAGAATGGTTCAAGCTAATAACTTCACTGCTAAAAGTCATATATGCCTAATTTGTATCTCTCAGTATTTATTACATAATGCAGTATAATTGTATTAAAGTGTACAGACAAATCTCAAACTGTAACAGTTTCGCAGAGTTTTTGTCTGGTTGTAGTGAAGCAAAATCTTGTGATGTGGGGGAGGGATCTCTTGAAAGGGAGATCAAGAGAGTGATATCTAAGTGTAATTAATCCATTCCTTTGCAGGGGACGTGGGGGAGTCCCTCCGCCACCAGCAGGAGTCCCCAGAGGGGCACCAGCACCGAGAGGAGTGCCACCCAGTAGAGGACCAGTTAGTCGCAGCCGTGGGCTGCTGGCCACCCGCACAAGAGGAGTTCCTCCACCTGCAGGATATCGGCCCCTTCCACCGCCTCCCGCGCAGGAGACCTACGGCGAATACGTAAGTTGAGCTCTTAGATACTGGCATACCAAACTTAACCGATTTTTGAAGGGATGATCCCAACTACCACTTYAGATTTTTGGTAGCATCTGCTTAGTGTGTTAAGTCTTGTCTTGAACCTACAGAGAACGTGGTTATCTCTTAACACGTCTTCAGACTTGAACTATTTAGTGTTATTAAAAATTAAGTTTGTATGTGCTAACATACAAAGACATTTGCACTGCACTAACCAAAATAATTGTGTACCTCCGAATGTACTACACTAGGTTTTTGCTTTACAAAAGTAAACTTTCAGTTCTTAATTATAGCGGGGAAAACTATATTCTTTCAAGCATCATATTTATGGTCAATAACACTTCAACAATTTAATCTTTTTTAATCAAACTTTCAGAGTGTGTTTCTAAAGCTTTAACAATCATATAATTATCTCTCAATAAGTCTTATCTTGAGGTGGGCATTGCAATTAGGTGGTTATTGTGTAATACTCTCAAAGCATTTGACTTCCATGAGGCTTCTCAGGACCTAATTTTAAATGCCTACAATGTACAGAAATGGCAATGTGGTAGAAAATAAACTTGTTGTAATGATTTTGGATTATATGCATGCTATAGATTGCAGGTATATAGAGGTTTATGGCATGGTGAGAGTGCATAGCTGATAAAATCGTAAAGTCTTAACCTCAGAGAGAATTATTAGAAAATTGTACTGAACTACATAACTTAAAGTGGGGTAGATAGATTTAAAACTAATTGATACAGTAGTGCCAGCTGAATTATTTTTAAGATTACCTTGTTTTCTGAAACTCTTAAGTGGAGCTTTGTTACAATGAAGTTTGCTAGAACAGGAAGCACTAGTGTATGGTATGTCCAGTGTTAAATAGAATGCATGTTATTTCTCCCAGATGCCCCATTGCACATTATCAAAATGCCATATTCATATATCTTACGAGTTATGATAATGTGGTAAGAGTCATCAGTAATGTTTGTCTACTCTTTCCTAAGAGGTGTTTAGCAGTGTGTGTTAAGCACAGATTTCCAAACCAGAATATTTGAACAAGGTAATGCCACAATTTGAGAAATGTCTATAGAATGAGCCCATTAATGAGTTTGTGAAGATCATGATTATTTTATAGCATATGGTTTCAGAAATGCAGACAGGCATATCCAGMAAGTTTATGGAGCAACTGCTAGAACTTTTCCACCAAAGATTAGAAATTCTTTAAGGATTCATGCAGCTTTTTGTTGCCTTAGGCTTACAATGCTTTGCTCGTACTCTATAAAACAAATGCAGTATCAGAAGGAAGCAAGTAAGGTCACAACTATATCTGGATAGAAACCTTCAATTTTTTTGCTCCTGTAATTCTGTAAATATCTGCAGCAGAGGTTTCAGGGCATGAAGTTCTTTCCCTTTTCCTCTGTGGCATAGACTTTAGTATGCTTTATGACAGCAAATGAGGATGTCAAAATAATGTAAACATACTTATTTTTCTTTTACTCCTTCTCTTTTACTCCTTCTTTTACTCTTCTTGGTAATATTCTTTAGTCCCAAGTATGCCAGACCAGTTAATGCTTAATATCTAAGAATAATGTAGCCCATCTCAATCTGCTTCCTCTTATTTTTTCTAGAGCTTAGGAAGTGATCTTTAAAACATATGATCAACAACCTGTTTTGTTTTTCTTCAAAAATCTGAAAAATTAGAAGGGTTAAACTTGGGAACAGTGACTCATTCAAGGAAGATTGTGCAACAGCTGAAGAGCCATATTCAATTGATTTTAGAGACTTACAGACTTGGGTGCAGGATAAACAGAACTGGTTGATCTTTGCTGTYCAGTGTTTGGAAGCTATGGGAGACTTGTCCAAAACTTACTTTTTACAGAAAGGTCTATGGTGATGGACAACCATAGTCATTCCATGGCTTTCCATAGCTTTCTCACATATATGTAACACTGACCTGGATGGGATGTCATGTCCTCCGCTCCTGAAGTTATTCAGCAAATCAGAGTATCAGCATGCCTTGTTTTCCCACTCTATTGCTAGTCTTGCATATGTAAATCCTTTAGCCACAGGAGCTATTCTGTGTGAGATCTCATTTTGCTACTAGTCTCATGGCAACCTTTTCAAAATCACAGAACCACAGTTAGCATTTTTTTGTGAATGTTGTTTTTAATAGCTGTAGGATCAGTTCAGATAAGAGGAAAAAAAGTAGTTCTGTGTGAGGCCTACTTTAGAATAACTTATTCTTCTGTGTTGTGTGTTTAAAATTCCTGATTTTCWTTTTTATCTGCTGATTCTACTTCTACTCATGACTGCTCAAGTCTGGAGAAAGCTTATTTTTATAATACTTRGATAAGGGGAAAACATATTACGCAGTCCCTAGATGTGTTTAAACATTTACACATAGTATGAGATTTTTTTAATTATAAGAGAATATTTTCCTGCAAGAAGCAGAAAATTTAGTAGCACTTTTCTCTACAGTGCATATTGCTTGACCAATATTCAGTCAAACAAAAGTGAGCACTTAAGATTTCAGTTTAAATTAATGTCTTGCTGAGGTTTTCTGCCTCTTGATACTCTCCTCCACCTGCTTTAAACCTTTGAAGCTTTTTCTAAATTGCAGCAGTTTTTCTGAAGTTTCATTTTAAGATTAGATTTTTATCTGATACTTTCATTTCATAAAGATAATATTCTGTACATATTTGAATTTTGTACTTTGAATATCTGTGTGTATAGACTTCATGTCAAGTGAATATGTTAAACACTATTGGATTTATCCAAGCTGGGCTTCAGGTTTTAGATAGCATTAAGGATAGGTCTTTAAGCCTGATCCACATTAAARACAGAGGTCATCAAAGCAGCAAGTTTTCCCCTCTTAGTGTAGGGAAGAAAAAACAAYGACAGAGCTTTAGTTTTGTCTGGCCACCTTAGTGATGTTTTGTTCTAGTGTTCAGACAAGGGTTACCTTAGCAAAATCTCGTAATGCAGTGAGCACATGCGACTTCTAACAGTATTTCAATTAGAATGCTTTTGACATTGCTTTTTATAATAAGAAATTAAGATGAAAGGTCTACCAGTTAGTCCAGCATTTTTGGAAGTTAAGGTGCAGATTTGAGTAAGGGTATATAGAATGCTTGCAGGTACAACATATGTTGATTACAATTTTCTTCTAATCTTTAAAATCCATTATTTGATTCCAAAACCCACTGTCTGATTTTGGAAGATCTTAAAACTTCCAAATTTCTAAGTTCTAAATCCTCATCCATAAACATATTCAGAAACTGTATTTACAGATTTTATGGACAAAGCAGCGCTTTGCAATTAAGCCTCTTGTAATTTTTAATACTGAATCTATCCCCACGTCTTATGGGAAAGATAGTTATGTCTTCCAGGTTAACTTTCTAGTTTGCCCAGTATCCAAACAAGCAGAAAATGTGATGCTGTTTTGTTCTCGACTAAAGTTCAGATCTCTGCAACATGTGTGCTGAGCACCAGACTAATGAGTGTTGTCGTAAACATGAGAAAACCACTCAGGAGGAGAGATTCTTGGTCATTTGCTTGACAGATGTAAGGGCGGGGGAGAAAAGAAGGAAGCAGGGGTGGGTGATGCTCACAGGTGGTACGTGTGGTAAATGGCAAAAAATATAAATTCAGAATCTGGTTCATGTTCCCATGTCTGTTTATAAAATACAAATGCGTCCATTAATATAAAGACTGAAGCCAAAGARTCTTTTATTTACAAGCCATTCTACTGAATAACCTACAGCCTGTTTAATGCATCTTCTTCCAAAGCTGGTTCAAATTCTCATGGAAAAGCAGTCCACTTTTGATCTCAAGCATTCAGACTCAATTCTGCAGCTGCTGGATATTGGCCAAGAGTAGAAACCAGGTCTCCTTTTCTGTCTGAAAATACTACACTCTGTGGTGAGTTTAGTGTGAGGAATTCTGAGTGCAGGATCATATGCCTCAGGACCTAAAGAGCTGCTGTYTAAGACACAGAAGTACTTTCTCTTTCATTCTCCCCATTTGAATTAGGCGGATATCCCCCAGTAAGTATTTTAATGTTACTCTGTAGGCATTTGCAATCTCTGGGATCTTTTTCAGTTGACTTTAAAGTTGATACTTTAGAGAACCCCTTTAAAGCATCATTCTGACTCATCAGGATCCTTTCTTATCTCTTCATGGATATCACAGATTCACAGAATATTTAAGGTTGGAAGGGACCTCTACAGATCATCTAGTCCAACCTTCCTGCTCAAGCAGGCACACCTACAGCATGTGGCACAGGGTGGCATCCAGGCGGGTTTTGAAGACCTCCAGAGTAGGAGACTCCACAACCTCCCTGGGCAGCCTGTTCCACTGCTCTGTCACCCTAACAGTAAAGAAGTTGCTCCTCACCTGGAGACGGAGCTTCTTATGCTTCAGCTTGTGGCCATTACCTCTCATCCTATCGCTGGCCACCAGTGAGAACAGCTTGTCCCCTTCCTCCCTGCATTCTCCCTTCCTGAACTTATACATATTAATCATATCCCCTCTGAGCCGTCTCTTCTCCAGAGAAAACAGGCCCAGCTCACTCAGCCTCTCTTCATACGAGAGATGTTCCATTCCCTTAATCATCCTGGTTGCCCTTCTCTGGACCCTCTCCAGAAGCTCCATGTCCCTCGTATACTGGGGTGCCCAGAACTGAACACAGTACTCCAGGTGCAGCCTCACCAGAGCTGAGGAGAGGGGCAGAATCACCTCCCTTGACCTGCTGGCAACACTCCTCCTGATGCAGGCCAGGATCCCAKTGGCCTTCTTRGCCACGAGGGCACACTGCTSRCTCATGGTTAACTTAGTGTCAACCAGGACTCCCAGGTCCCTCTYYGTGGAGGTGCTTTCCAGCAGGTCGACCCCTAACCTGTCCTGRTGCCTGGGGTTATTCCTCCCYAGGTGCAGGACCCTGCACTTGTCCTTATTGAACCTCATGARGTTCCTCTCTGCCCAACTCWCCAGCCTGTCCAGGTCCCTCTGGATGGCAGCACAGCCCTCYRGARTGTYGGCCACTCCACCCAGCTTGGTGTYATCTGCAGACTTGCTCAGGGTGCATTCCGTGCCCTCGTCCAGGTCATYGATAAACAAGTTGAACAGCACTGGGCCCAGCACTGACCCCTGKGGGACACCACTGGCCACAGGCCTCCAACTGRACTCGGCCCCATTTATCACCACCCTCTGAGCTCTGCCATCCAGCCAGCCCTCGATCCACCGCACCGTGCAAATATCATCTGTAGAAGATACTGAAAAAGCTGAAAATTAAGTTAATGAAGATAAAGTGCTCCTGAAGTATTTCCTCGGAGCTATTAAGAGGATGTTGGTTTCACAGGGTAATGTTTTTAAAGCAGACTACTTGTCCTCATATGTCTCACGTTCATTTGCTCATGTTCTTGGCTGAATAAAAAAGATCTATACAAAAAAAAAAAAAACTATATGGGATGGTAGAAAGCTTTTTGTTTACAGATGATCCTTTCTCAGTGAGGGGTAAAGAAGAGGGGGAAAGGGAATTATGCAAAGTGAGGGCCAATACAGAGGTCATGAGACTTTGAAAAAGCTCAAAACTAGATTGAGGTCTAGTATAAATATCTCACTTTGCAAAATCTGCACCATCTTTTAACTTAACTTTTTTAGTGGAGATATTGAAACTTGTAATATTGGAAGAGTTAATGCTATTCTTTAACTTGAGGTGAATTCAGTTAGTGTGTTTGTTTAAAATGGGAAAGGAAATGAAGTTCTTAATATTGGAACAGTTTAACCCAGTGTTATTGTAATAACTTTTTTAAGTATCAATGTTCTTATRATATTTTCACTAAACTTTCAAGCTGAGTAGGATAAGCAAAAATAATTCAGAATAAAATGTTTTGAAGTTAAATGTTCCCTCAATTTGTTTAGTTTTATTTCAGACTTCTACGTTTTCCTCGCTATTTCTGAATGGGGAGAGTTGAAAAATCTTGGGTTTTTTTTTGTGTTTTTTTTTTTTTCAGGGATCTCTGTGACTGTGAAAAGAACAGAAAGCTTTTGCTAAAGGGAATGTTGAAAAGTGATTTTTTTTTTGTATTTTCTTCCCCCTAACTACCTTGAAGTTCAAACTTACCCTATATGTAATTTTATTTTCTTCTCAATTTATTGCAGGTTATTTAAACTGGTAATTTTAGCTGATCGTCTGTGACATGCACTTATGGGATGCACACAAGTGCTTCTGGATTCTTTCCCAYCTTTGTAAAAAGAACAGACTTTTTGACCTGGTTTAAGTATGACTGCCTGAATTCATTAGCTGCTCTTTTTTCTCTTTCTCACATCTGCATGAGGATAAAGCACACTGGTGCTTCTCTCCTGCTCTACTTTTCTTATTTATTCTGACTTGAAGGTGTATTAGGCTCCTAAATGAAACTACATGAAAATTTATGAAATAAGAGCTTCGTCTGTGCATATTTATGGCCCAAATCCTTAACATTTTCACTCAAACTTTAGAGAGTGGTAGYTCTGATTGCCCTATGCTCCTGTTGATTTGAGTTATGGGAAGAGGTTTATTGTACACAAAATAATGGCTATTCCTTCTCTTTAGAATAGTAATTTACTGAAAATATTCTTTACTGTGCTGATGTAGTCTCATTCATTCTCCCCCCTTCAGTTTGCTCAGTCTATGTGTACAGAGATTTTTTTGGATATGATAGTTTATCTTAGCAGAAGGCATTCCACCAGTGTTCTATGATAAGCTACTGTTCTAAGTATTAATTTCAGAGAATGATGAAGAAAAAGAARAAAATAGTGATAACAGCCTTAATTTTTATTCCTTTGGATATATTTACTTGGCTGAAGAGAATGGGGAAATTGATTTCTTATTGATTTGCTTTTTTCTTTCTCAGCACTGCAAATGGTCTTTTTGTTAAAATGAACTTCTTACTCTCTTTTCTGCCTGCTTTTGTCTTGTTCTCTTTGAAACATTGTTAATTCCACCTAAAGAAGGGCCAAATGCTAGTCTGTCATTGTCACTGCCAGAAGGTTATAATTTAAAGCCACCATTTCCTATTCTCCATGAACAAGGGCAAGTTTAAAGTACTTAATTACGAGAAAGAAATTCAGACAAGCAAGACTTACCATGATTTATAATGTATTGGCTAGTTGTGGAAGTTTGGTCCAAGACTTCTCTCATTGCTTTCGTTAGCTTTTGACCTGTGATAGTAACTTACCCTTCAATACATTTCAAGTGTACATATTTATGGTGTTTCATATTTGGTGTTTCAAATGTTCTGTGGAAAAGCCATGCCATTTTAAGAGCATTTTAGCATTCCAGACCAGTATATGCGTTTTTTCCTTTATGTATTATAAACATAAGCTTTAAAACATATTTGACTAAATCTCATGAGAGGATTTTCAGGGATTGTCTTAAATAGTGAGCAATGTAAACCAAGTTATTCCCTCCATAAGATAAATGATTTGGGGGATTTCTTTTGAACTTCGAGAACAAATAACTTCACTACTTATTCACTGTTTATTGATTACTAACTACTTTGTGAGAGAGGAGGCAGCAAGTATATTGTATGTGGTAGGTATAACTTTATGACAAAAATGACCTTAAGTAAAAAGTTAGATATTTTGGAAGCCCAAATAAAGATCTAAAACACATGCTGGAAACTCAAAAGAGAAAAAAATGTGGAGGTGCCATTTGTGTATTCTGTAGAAGGAAATAACCTTAACTATGCCTGTCAGTAATTATCTGAGATGAACATAACTGTGCACAGTTCTTCCATAGCGAAATTTTCTTCTTTACCTTCTATTATATTTGTAAACAAATGGCAAAGCAAAAGCTATTTTCATTCAGGTTAGCACARTATTTTATAGGATTATGTTTCAGACAATTGAGCAATATTTTTGCATAGATACCAAGTAAGGTTAAAAAAAACATTCATTGAAACCATAAWATGTGTAATTCAGAAGCAAGTTTAGTGAAATATTCCAATAGTGGAATTTAATTTTCTGAAATACTTCAGTTAACCTTATTATAACCTTCTAAAAGGGAAAGTTTTCAAATACTGTATGATGGAGAGGAAATAGTATGTCAGACCAAGCTCTGAAGCCTACTTGAGCAGCCTCTGCATAATTGTTATTTTAAGGGACTTGTTCATAGTAGCAAATGTTCTGGAATTTGAATCATTTAACTCTTAGTAGAACAAGCCATTGAAAGCAGCTCTTTTTTTACATTGTTTTGCCTGCARCTTTTTTAGTATAGACTTGTTATACTTTATATATACAMTTTATAAGTGTAAATATAAARGTACTGTATTTGGACTGGATGAACTGACWATTTTACTTTAGCAGATTATGGTAATAGCAACAGCCTAGGTTGATCTTGTTAAACCTAAGTGGCAAGAACCCTACCTGTTAAAGCTAGATACCAAATATTTTTCTATTCAAAGCTCTGCTTTCTCTCTACTTCCATTCTGTTGCTTTTGTTATGAGCCTAATAAGGCCGTTCCTRTTTCAAGTTTACTTGGTTCCTTTGTTTTTTGTCTGTAGGAAGTCAGGTATAACACAGCTTCAGAGTAATCTCTTTGTTTTTTATATTTCACATTTTTTTTTAGTAAAAGATTTAACATTACCATGAATAAAAGGACTGATTGCTTAGTTCTCCAAGAATATTTTAGTGGCAATTTTTTCTAAAATGTAAGGGAAAAGGTTGATCTCCATCCTGTACTTCTGATCACCTATGTGTGTATACTAAGTTTTGGATGAGTGGATGGATCACAGTTGGTAGATCTGCTTGAAAGGAGACCAAATGTCATGGAAATATTCTGGAACAGAGCAAACAAGTTTTCTGAGATTGATGTTCATCAATGTCCGTGCTGTTAACAGATGTCTGTGTGTTGCATCRATAAGTAATAAAGTGCTTGTTCCTACTAACTGCCAGGAGGCAATGGTTCTGGGTTTCGTCTGTGGCTCAAGGAAAATTCATATCCTTMTCTGATAGGAGAGAAAATGCTGAAGTACTATCCTAATTCTTAGCTTCATGACAATGAATTATTCAAAGGGAAGGTGATTTCTAATCTTCAATTGAGACCACTTCCCTTGGTTTCCTCACAAGCATTTAATTCAAGGCTTGYTTCTTTTTGTAGGCCTATTGAGGATCCTGTAACTCATTTATGCATCCAAGCTCTCATAGACATATTCCTGCTAACCATTGCCTGGGACAATCATATCTCTTGATCTGGCAGTGGTATGGGTAGTATTGATGGAAGCTTGTCTAGGAAATTGCTTTCATAGGAGCAATTCCAGATGATGGGAAAAATACTATTAAAGTCTTAACCTTCTCCAAAACACTTCTAAAGACAACAAATTTTGCAGCTTCATCTCTCTAGTTTCAAGGATGTCCTTGCGTCCTCCTGCTRTGGAAGGCTTTCCTTCTGATACCTAGGAAGTTATCAGTTTTGAATCACTGGAGGTGGTGTGGTCTTCTACCATGTAACCTATCATTTTGATATTCCTTGCCTTACTGATACCAATACTTCTATAATTTTCAGTCATTATTGAAGAGATCTGTTGGAGCTGATGGAGTTAGGCATATGCATATTCTGAAAACACTATTCTAGTTCCAGATACAAATTTGTAAGTTGAAGATTAATTTGAAAAGTGACTCAATCCAATGAAAAGTATCTTCACCAAATATCCCSCTTCATTTGGTGAAACTGAATGAAATACCCCAGATATCCACTAAGGCCTGCCTGTGAGATGTTTAGCTTAGGCTTCCTAATTCTTTGTCATATCGCTTCTAAGGATCAATAACMAGGTAACGTCAGTTTTACCCACTTAGATCGGATTTCTTGTCAGATTATAAAGTAAGTTCATTGGATTTCCGCGTTTCATTGTCAAGTATTTACCTTTTGCTCAAATTCCTGTACAGCTTTGCACCTGGAGTTAATGTGATTTGTTTCAACTTGGTGTTTAATTCTAGTGATATTTTGGGAAGATCTGAATTGCAATCCTTACTTCAGTAGTGCCTTAGATAATGTGCTGAATGCCACAAGTTTAAATAAGTGCAGAGGGCAGAAGAAACAAATAAAAGATGTGTTTCTTACAAACATTATTTCTAGGCAATTTCATTGCCTTTCCCACCTGTAGTCTATGTGCAAATATTAAATTTTGTCTCTGAAATTAAGGATCTGCTACATAAGCCACTTAGACAATATTATTTGGATGTTTTGATTCCCAACAGAGATTTCTTTAAGGTCACAATTTTAAGTATGTAGGGCTATCTGCATTGATTTTGTTTTGTTTTGTTTTGTTTTATTTTATTTGCCAGTGTGGTTTTCTTGATTAAAACAAAGGATAGTGTTTAATTAAAAAATACCTTGTTTTTCCAAGCAAGCAGCTCCCAATTAGCTATAAATATGTAATATATTAAGTTTAGGTGGCCTTTTAGGTGGAGTTAGTTAAGTATTAATAGTATTAAGGTTTTGCCACTTCATTGTCTGTGTTCTCTGATACAAAAGTATTTTTAAAAAAAGCACTATCTTTCTGTTTTAGAAGTAGGTTGATATCTTGTTTCTAGGGTGTGCTTAAGGTTAATGTTGCCGTTCTTTTCTATCCTTCCAGGAGTATGATGATGGTTATGGGACTGCATATGATGAACAGAGTTATGATTCCTATGATAACAGCTATAGCGCTCAAGCACAAAGGTAAGTTTGAGACTAGTTTGTGCTTTAACTACTCCTGAAGATCCACAGTTAGATGATTTCACCTATGTTAATGATTTTAATTTCAAAATCTTGAGTTTGCTATAAGCGATTTCTAGTGTTACTTATAAACCCACTATCAAAACAGTTGAAAATGTGATGAAATGGGAATAGATATCTTGTAATGACAAAAATTCTTTGTTTTAAATTGTAAATCATTTTTTTAGCAATTCATGAAGTTAATTTGGGAAAGATTTTTTTGTTTTTTATTACTTCTCACCAAGGCTTATAGTATTTTTTTTTGTTTTGGAGGGTGAGGAGGATAGTAGAGATGACACTAACCTTTGGAAAGGAATAATATTTAAAATGTTAAATAATATGAAATACAGAGCTTATGGAATTTTCACATTTTGAAAACATGGCTATATTCAAATATTTTACCTTAATATTTTACATTACTATAAATGTATGTATTCAGCTCCCATGTATAATGAATTTGAATCTCTTGCCACCTGTATTTTTCCCACTGTACTTTCCGAACAGTGTTTTTCAGTAGTCTAACTCTCTTAAGATTTTGCTTTCTTTAAAAAGTCTCTGAATCTAAATTCTATGATATGCAAAGCAAATTCTTGTGCAAGTTTTTAATGATGAAAGAACCAGATGCGGTGAATTATAAACCATTTCCTTGTCTTAAGTCATAGTTAAAACTTAATGGCAAATATAAATGACAGATTTAGTGGCTTGGATGATGGTACCATTATGAAGTAGTTATAATGTGCACATCTTTAAACAAAAAACTTCTGTGCATTTTTTATTTGACTATAGTTTATTCCCCTTTTCCTTCTCAGAACAAGCCTTTATAATTTGAACGGCAGTACCTTTGTAATGCCATTGAAAACTTACTTTTTGCTAAACATGTTTTAAGACAACTCTTCTCAGTGTAGCCTCATCTGAGAAAACACAGAACTGTTCCCAAGACAGTTGAGGACAAATCCCTTTAGACTGAAAATTGCAAAATGCTTTGATAGCTGATGCACCCAACCGAAATATCATTATGGAATTGAGTAGTATCTGATTTTTTAATATGATAAAGTTTAATGAAATGTTGAAGTGTTGTCCCTGTTGTAAACTGCTTTGAAGTTTCTGGTCATGATGGTGGTATTACTCTGCCTTCTGATACTTTACTCCTGGGAGCCTTGTCTGTCACTTTTCAGAAGCTTGCAATAATATAAGCTAAGACACCAGTAGTACAGGACCTCCAATATATGAGTCTCCATAGAATTTTGCATCCAGAGAGCAGCTGCTAAGGGATTTTTCCCAAAAAGATTATCAACAAAATAGTCCTCAAGTTTTATGATGATAATTCTGCTCTGTGTTACTGCTTTTAGTGTTTGTAGCAGAATTTTACATACAAACATTTGAAACATTTGAATTTCATTACAAAGCCAAAGAGACCAAGCCAAAACTAGAAACATTACTTCCTTTTTTTTTAAGGCTTTTTTCTACCTTTGAACTAAAATTAGCAAAAAGCAGATCTCCCAAGGAATGACATTTTTATTATTGTACATAATGTGCATCATCCTTATTATATGTAAAAATACATAAAGTGTAGTTTTATTTTGTAATTTACCTATAATTTCATACTCTATTTAGATTTTTTAATTCATTATTTCTTGAATGATTGGTGGCTTTTTTTTTTTTAACATTTCATAAGCAAAAGGAAAAAAAAACAACTATTCACTCGTACTCTTTTCACATAGTACTGGCTTGGCAAAATAATTTTAGGATTGTATTGGCAGGCACAAAGTAATAACTATAAACAGACATCTGAGCTACCTAGAACAGCTTTCCTGCTTTTGAATCTGAATATCAAATAGTAGCCCATATTGTAAAATGTCATTTGGAACCACTGAGAGTTACTTACCACATTAGGTGCATTACAACGTCATTACTGCGAAGCAAATTCTGGAAAAGAGAATTGTATTCCAATTTCAGCTGTATATCAACTTGATGCTTTGCCCTCAAAGTACAAGAGGAAAACACATTTGAGCAAAKAGGACATTTACATATTTAAAATGCAGCCTTCAGTGATTAGCAGGTGAAACAATTTATTTTCCTCCATAGTGGGGAAAAAGAAATGAATTTTTACGTATCTTCCAATTTAATAAGGAAACTACAGAAACAACTCTTATTATTTATACTAGTTTAAGTATATGCGTAATCCCTGTTCCTGAGCTTCGGTGAACTTGGTTTGGATTCACARGACTAGTTTCCTGTGTACGATACAGTGGAGCCAGTTGTTCTTGATTTTCCACAGACTTCTGTCCTGTATATTTTCCCCAAAATGATCTAATCTGAGAGGGCCTGGAATGGGATGATRTGTTCAAATATGAGAGTTAAAATAGTCTGCATTTCTGTGTGCAGTAAAGTATTTAGGGCTTTGCATGTCTTTATATACATATATATGAATATAGTTGTACTTTGAAACATTTTTTTAGTCTGAAATTGATTTTTATGATATCACTAAGCTCCAAATACTGCTCTCTTAAAAGAATTATCTTTCATGTTAAATTGAATTTAAAAGGATATCTCAAAGAATTGTATTGAATTTGTATGGTGATGTTCACATTTTTTTAGTAGAGATGTGACAGATGAAAACTATAAAAATGCCAGCTAGCATGGTTCATCAACCAGACTGTTTAGTATTTTTGTGTTTAAAAAAAAAAACTTTTAATGAAAAAAGTGAAAATTAAGTTTTAATGAAAATTAAATTTTGAAAAACAGATTTTAGATTGGCAGCCAGACAATTTGACCTGAATAGTGTCCAGAAAACTCTAAAAAGCTGTAGTCATTGAGTCACCCTGAACACCAAACTAAGGTGAAGCACAAAGACTAAAATTAATCCTGCCATACAGCAGTAGAGTGGCTTTTTTGAGGTTTTGCATTGCAGAGACAGTAATTCTTTAATGATACCCCTCCTACATATAAATATATATATATATAAATATATATACATATATGCAGTAGTTTATCACACACAGTTGTATGCTGGACATGGTGGTTGCAATCTTGGGGTAGAATATGGCTTGTGCCGTTGTTCTTGGGGGAGAATATGGCTTGTGCATGTGAAATGCCACCAAACCATCTAGCTCCAGTGACACTTGGTGCTGACATTCATTCTGTGCATGCAATTTCCACCCGCATGTTTGGTTACCTACCAAAACTAACTGATACCTAAAGGACTTCTCAGATCCCTCTTGAGCTGTAATCCTTTGCTTGGATTTATTTTAATGGTCTCATGTTAATACTGGGAAATTTTATTATGAAAGTTCAGAGAATACTATGGAGGAAATGGAGARAATTGAATTGAGTCTTAATTTAAAACTGTAGATTAATTTGAACTTTTTTTGTATGAAGAAAAATTCTATTATTTTTAATCCCCTGAAATACTCTGTTACAAATTAAGAGAGTGTAGTTTTGTCCCTTAGTAGCTCCCTGTATGATCTATGCAAGTGTTTGTGAAGACAATAATAGGGCAAAGGGAAACGGGTGCCAATAAATCAATTGGCCCTGTCAGTTCACTGTTAATGTTCTCCAGAATACGCAAGATTTATCATGGAGGAATTGTAGAATAATGGTAGTGTATGGAAACAAAGTCCACCAGGGAGATGTACTACATCATTCGGATTTAGCGCTGCCATCTGCTTAAWAGCGTTGAGATGACTACAGAGGTACTTATGATCAACCATTCATAGCAGTGACAGATGCTGCAGTGATTTAACATGCCAGAGAACGAGGTTTGTTACTAAAATTCAGATTATGTGGCAAGGCTGCTGAGAAAGGGGGTRCCTGTTTCCTCTCTAGCAGCTTTAAAACTTTGCTATTTGCTTTTAAGATCACTGTCAAGACATAGTGGCTAGTACCGTTACCCCAAAAATGTGGAGAGTAATACAGAGAATGGAGTAACTCTTTTTCCTGAAAAAAGGTGCTTTCTGTTAGTTTTGTTGTTTTTCATCTACAATAGAGATCAGTTTCAACTGTAGATACAGTGGCATGTGTAACTCTGTGTACCCTGTGTCTATTTAGCGAAAAAGAATAATGTTAATTTGTTCATGTAGCAATGGTAGTCATTTGGGAATCAATTGTAATTTAGCTCTATCTTTGAATCTTTCCAGGAGGAAAAAGTAATATAACTGAAACGGATATTCATACATGATATCTTTCAGCTTTAGATAAACAGTCTGGGTGACCTCACCTTCCCTGAGCTGCGGAAGCTGCTATAACGAGTATTTAATCTAGAGAGTGATATAAAAGGGAAAGATTAGGATTTACTACTGTTTTCTGCACTGTTCAGTTTTCCCTATTTGCTTGTTAATGCTCTTGTCGTCTCTTGAAG
Source organism: Nothoprocta perdicaria (assembly GCF_003342845.1). Classification (NCBI taxonomy): domain Eukaryota; kingdom Metazoa; phylum Chordata; class Aves; order Tinamiformes; family Tinamidae; genus Nothoprocta; species Nothoprocta perdicaria. The sequence goes on from NW_020455459.1 coordinate 738,816, forward strand.
GTTGGCTTAAGCATCAGTTTTTTTCTCAGTCACTTTCCTGTGCATGTAAAAAATAAGCATTGTTGTTTTATATTGCACCCAAATGAAAGACAAGGAATTAACTGCAAGTTGCTCAAAGTCTGAGCTATTAAATCAAGCTAATCTTAATTTTTTGGGGGAACTGACCTCTCTTATAGTTATACCTATGTTACTCGTAGTAATATATAGCTTGCTGTTCATAAGATGATGTTTTTTAACAAAGTGCTCAGCATATCAATAAGAACCTAGTTCATAGAGGTATTGCAAGTGGTCTATTAAAGTAAATTCCTAAAATTTTGCTAGTAATGCTCAGTGTGTAAAATTTGTATTAAGTTTGTCAGTAATCATGTATTTATAAAATAGTGTCTGCTGCTGTCACTTTGCAAGGTGTAGTTCTCTGGATTTTAATGCTAGTAACTGTTTATATTTCATGTTCTGATTTGTSCATAAATGAATCTGTTCACCTTGTGATAGTGAAAATGTCTAGAACTTTGCAATTTAATTGTTTCTCGTTGTCAASTGGTACGTAGCTTATTGGAGTGTTTAACCCTGTGCAAATCAAACCTCTGAGCATTCACAGGATAGTGCATCTTTTAACTGAAAGTTATGTATTTTGGGGAATGGATTAGTTTGAAAATACCCACTGCCTGTGTAAATTTGTATTTCCATTTTATTGGAAAAAAGTTTTCTGAAGTCCTTCAGATGTAGTGCTTTTTAAGTTTATTTTTTTCTTTTTTTGTCACCTATTGTGACAAGATAGAGTATTCAAAATTGCCCTTTTAGCACAGATGTTTTTAATTGTGACTTTACATACCTATTTGAATTGAAATAAAATTTATTTACAGAAGTCATTGATCTGCAAAATTGTTGAACAGGAATACGCTTGAGGCAATTTGAGTGTAATGAATGAAAACCACTATAACATCTCCAGAAGAATTCTCTGACATGTATCTAAAATTATTTTTAAATGAGTCTTGTACATGTTTTCAAAACATTTAAGGATTGGTGTAGTTAATGTCAATCTCCTAATATATGGACAATGCAGGAAAAGGATTTTATTCTACTTAACTTTTTTCACATGAATTACTCTTACTTTATACAGTTACACAGCCTCTTAAACCTGTGTGTTTGAATTACCCTAATTAGAGAATGAATTTTGGTAGGATTTGGGAATTTTTCCTTGGTTCACTACACAGCTGAAGTCATAAGAAAAGGTTAGGTCAAGAGGAGGATATTTGTTCTAAGAAGCCTTTAATAAGGGGAGAAGCTCATTAAAAAGTGATTACAAATACAATATTGTAGATTAATAGTGACTTTGTAAATTAGTCATAGCTTTAAAATATCTTAATTATGAGGAGTTCCAATTTAATTACAATATGTTTTCACAAAGGTAACTTGAGCCTTTATAATGGAGATAAGAGAAATCAAGTTTTGCTACTTTAGTAAGTAGCAAAAAGAACTTGGCAAGACATATTTTGGAGGAAGTRACTGGTAGTTAGGATTTAGGATTTTCTAGTAATGATCACTGGTCTTTGGATACAGCATGCAGATAACCAAGCTTCCAAAGTTAGAAGTTACATTTATTATGAACTTAAACATTTTGCAAATGTCATACATAATGAGTAATTTTCTACAAATTTCATTTAAAGAAATGCATATAGGGAAGAAAGCTGCGTAGTCTCTACGGTTGGAGGAAATACAGCATCACAAATTCAAACTGAAAAAGGTGCAGAGGGCAGGTTTCTTCCTCTGCTCTTGGGCTTGCACGCAGGGATGGAAAGGAAACTTCACTGGAAGATCTCACTTAGCAAATGCCTCAGTTGTATGGCACAGGTGCAAGAGAAATCAGGTTTCCTCAGCTCAGGTGGCCAGAATCCTTTTTCTGTTGATGAAAATTTGACACTTTTGCTGCTTGATAGTCAATACACTGCAGCTGCTCACTAGCAGTAATGGAAAATTGCAATTTTATCTTTCATAGACTATCCTGTGCTATTTTATTTGCTTACTGGGGAAGAAATGATATGCTGCTTTCCACTGTGGGCAGGAAATTGTGCGTTTAATTGGGCAACACTGGAGAAGGGTAATTTGGTTGCAGAAAAGCTTTTCAAATTTATCTTTGTTTATCCACCTTGAGTTTTATTTTTTAAGAAAAAAAAATATCTGGGATTTGGGAGTTGTGGCTTTATGTGCAGTTTTGGCACCATTCAGATACCAGAGAATGGAAAACACTCAGTATTCATCAGAAATTATAGTTTATTGTGGAATAATCATGAGTGTTCTCATACAATAATAATAATTGGATATTTCAGATGATAAAACTGCTAATGTTAGGACAAAATCTGGTCTTCTGCTAGAAGCATATAGATGGACATAGTTCTGTACCTGGTAGTGACAGGACATGGATATCTGTGAAGGTATTTCACTTTTCTTCTACAAAAGTGAAACTTAAAACAWTTTCTGCCATAAAGTAGTTTCTAAATAATGATAGCTAAGGGAATCCTTGTGAAGGAAATCTGGTGATCTTTTAAGACTACATGAACTAGCAATTGGTTATTATTCATAGGAAGTTGTAATAGGCTGTAATTTAAAGAAAATCACATATTTTTCTATTTTAGAAAGCTTTCTCAATTGGTCTCTTAGTTCAYTGTCTCCACTTTCTTGAGGAATAAACTAGACACAGGGATATAAGGGTTGCTTTTCCCAAGGTATATATCCCAGCTGTGACAAGAATTGGCAAAGCTGGGTATTACATATTTTTTTTTTTCCTGAAAGATGCAAGAAAGCATGGTTTTCTTCTTGATATCCTGATTTTATGCTACCATGCTAAAAGCTGAGTTAAATCTGTGTTTTTTAACAACTCTCCAAAGCATTAAGATCAGATATTCAACTGAATGTTCCAAAAGATTTTGGAGATAAGAGAAGCTTTGCTATAGTGAGTAGTTGTCTTAACAATAGCATTTGGGACATGTTTCTTCCTTCTTACTGTTGACAGATGTGTTTTTTGAAATCAAAACCAGTTGAACCTGAAAAGACGACAGGAAGTTAGCAGAGGTGTTGTTCTTATGGAAAGATTCTGTTTAGTTGTGGTTATTGTAAAAATTGTTAAAATTTCCCTTGCTAGAAACTTCCTTGTTTCTTCTTGCTCTTTGCTGCTGTTCTGTGTCATATCTTTGTAGAAGATGAGAATAGCTACACAAGAATCATCTTTAAAGGTACCTTTCTGTGTTTGATAGCTTTCTTTGGTCTCTTTGAAAACTTACCTTGACTTCTAGGTAAAAGGATCAACCCCCAAGCTACTTCTAATATCAGTGTGCACAAGAAAAATATATTTTTGCCTAATTCAAGAACCTGAAGTGGTTGCAAAGAAGCTGTTTGTGATCACTGAGGAAGAGAAGAGTACTGGTTCAGTTTGTGCTTACAAATCCAGTAACCGGGCTTGTTGATGGTCTAGGTGTTTGCGCTGAACTACAAGCTTGCAGAGGAGAGCTTTTAGTTTTCCCCTTAGCCATCAGGCTCCCTGTCATACTGTTGCCATTTCAAGTGTAGAAATGACATAAAAACATCTGAGAAGATTCCTGATGAAGAGGGCTGTTGCAATCACATTCATTAGTCACAATATATTCTGTCTGTCTTCATGTAATTAATGCAAATACTACAGAAGATCAACAATGTGTGGCTGACATGCTGATTCTAGGGTTGTCCCCAAAAATAACTTTGTGAATTATTCTGACACATACATGAACGTTAGGTTCCTGAAACTCAAATGTTTTGTTGATCTGTCACCAACATCCCAATATCTCTAGTCAGAAAAAAACTAATAGCATATTAAAGGAAGATTCTTGTTAAGACTTAAAAGAAATGCTTGATTTACTCAAAAATCRTCAGTTCAATAGAAAAATCTGAGAAAGCTGGGTGGTATTCTAGGAGAGCTTAGCTGGAGTTAGCTAAATTAAAGTGTTTGTCATGTAAGGCRTAACGGTCCTAGAAAATTGGCAGGTAGACGGTCAGTCTTCTGTTTTATGGGAGGAAACAGCTCATCAAAGGCTTAACTTTCTCAGCAATGCAGTGCTGGAATCTGAGCTTGCTCAACTGGATCTCAAGCTGCTGCTTGGAGAGAGCAGACTCTTTCCCCATGGGTGTATTAAAACTACTTAGGCCTCACTTCACACTTTCTTTGAGCATTACAGGATTAATATCCAGCGCTCAGCAATTAGAAGCAACATATTTTATTGTTTGCTAATCTGTTTGTACTACTAAGTGGTTTGGGAGGTTCCTAGTTCTTAGGTTGACATGGGAGAATGGAAGAATGTTTTTCCTTTTTGGTCTGACAGGAAAGAAGATTGAGCAAAGACATTGTGCTGGCATGGGAATAAAAAGCATTAAATTTGAGTAGATACAAACAAGATGTTGTGTACAGAAGATGTGTTTCACAGTAGATATTCCAGTATTGGTTAGACTTTTATTCCTTGATGGTTAGGAAAACACTTGAAACTCACCTGAATATTAAAAAAAAAAAAAAAAAAGCAATGATTCAGGCACATTTTTCAGATATTTCTTCCATCTACTGCTAGGCTAGGTCCTTCTAGTCATTTTGTTTTATTGATCTGAATTTACAATTTGTAGTTTTGGGACAGATGATTAATTCTAAAGGTTCTGTCCACTAATAAAGATGGATCATGGTATGCTTTCAGTGTAAGCAAAGTGAGTTTTTTTCCATTTCCAGTTTTTGCTTTGCAGTTTACATTCCATAAAACCATCCCTTTTTTTTTGTTTAATAGATATTTCAGATCTATGAAATGAAATCCTGCTGAAGTAATTGACAGAGACATGGATTGACAGATACAGCAATAGGTCTCAGCTGCTATGTATTTAAGTAGATGACATTCTTAAAATAAATAATCAAATACCATGTAGAATGATAGTGTCAATTTTAAGTTTTAACTGTCTTGAATAAAGACTGTTTATCCCTGAGCTGCTTCAGCACAAAATTATATTTCYTATTCTTCAAATTTTGTCCTTGTTACTAGTCTGCATTGCATGGGCTGACAAACCGTATATAGTGTCTAGGTGGTTTTATTTTCAATTTAAAGTGCTGGCTCATATGCTAGGAATAACTAATACAGTTTTGGGTGTGCATGTGCAGACACTGGGATGTTCATTCTTCTAGTCTGGATTATTTTATGTACTTTAAAACTTCTGTTGGTTGAAAACCAAGTGATCTGTCTTGTAATTTTGTTCATCCTAATTATCATTTAGGCATTACTTGTGTTGTACAAAAGCTCTGTCTGCTCAGTTTAAGAATATAAATTACCTTTTCTTTCTGGTTTTTAGCTTGTATTAATAATCAATCTTAGGTTAGGAACATTTTGTCAATGTTGGTAATTGCTTTTTAGTGATCATATGTTAAAATGTTCTCCTCCTTGGTCTAAAGTTAAAGATTTGGTGCCATCAGTTTGTGGATTATTTCCTTTCCAAATATAAGCCCTGATCAGGACATGGGATATTGAACATTAATTTATCTTTATGTACTATTTGATAAAAGCAACAAATTTAGAGACTTTCTTGTGATGTCCTTCAAACATATTTAATAGACTAGGTACATCAAAGTCTATTAAATATGTTTGAAGGACATCACAAGAAAGTCTCTAAATAGCTATAGTTAAAAGAAACATGAAAACATGATGGAAAAGTAACATGGAATAAGGCCTGTCTTGGCATTTCTATTCAGTGGCTTTAATATAAATAAAAATGTCATTATGAAATCAGTGAGAGTTTACAAAATTGATTTCCACTTAAAAGCAATTTCAAGATTTTTTTCATAGTCCATTTCTTAGGATCATTTCCTTCTAAGATTCATGATGAATTTCAAAGGCTGTTTAGCCCATGGGCTATAATATTAGTACAGATTCTTGAATTCTAGCTGCTGCAGAAACTTGTTAAACTCTGAAGTTCGTGTCGTCATTTCTCTCACTGTTAAAATGCTAGTCTTTGRTTATATGCATATTCATTTTGTTTTGAAGAGTAGACCTCAGATCAGTATGTTGCTTCTCCCTCGTGTTTTTTCTTTTTACCAGGAATTTTTGAATTTACTGCTCTGGTTAAAAGTGAATCTGTTTTTAATAGACTTGTCCAAATGAAGAAAGATGSAAAGGCAAAATACTAGACAGTGTTAGGTAGTAAGTAGAGAAGTGTGCTGAGCAAAGAAATTGCTATTCGATATCTACTCTTACCACTGTTTCTTCACTGGCACTTTTAGGCTATCTTTAAGTAGTTCATATTTAACAGTTCATATCTCTTCGGGGAAGAGTCAAATCAACAGTGTTTGTGATTTAATAACACTTCTTGGTAATGTACAGAGATTTGTCTTCATAGCTTGGAGGCACTTAAACCAGAAGATTTTGGTTTTGTGGAGGTGTATGAAGCTTTTGAATTCATGTTAATTTCCCAACATTTCACCAGTATAAAAAAAGCACAGCATCATTTAGCACTATGGACAAGGGGCTCAATGTAAATAATTCTAGAGTCTGCTTTTCCTCTTGCTAATGGATAAATAGGACTTAAGCTGTCATTGTGTCACTTGAGTGCTAGACTTCCCTAGTAGAGCACATGTCCACATCTTTCAGGTTTTCTCCTTTTCAAAGGTAGAATGAGATGGTAAGCATTATTCTTTAAATTGCAACTGTTATACCTTCTTCCCTTTTCTCTTCCTACTCCCTCCTCCTCCTCTCGTACAGTGGAGCAGATTACTACGACTATGGGCATGGACTGAGTGAAGATACATACGACTCCTACGGTGAGTAGCCCTCTGAGCTGTATGGATAAAAGTAGGAAGGACTTCTGAAGAAATAATACAACCAGAAAAGTCTCCATAGGAGAAAGTTTGCAGGATAACTGCTGCTTAGCAGTCCTCACACATTGTTCCACCTGTGGTTATTGTGACAAATGGAGCAAGAGGTTTTTGTGCTCTGTTAGCTACTCTAATTGTGAAAGTGGGGCAGTCCTGGGGTTTTAAGTACCCTTGTRTACTCTTTTCATACAACATTCAGTGTTATTTAAGAGAATATCAGGGATGCATGGCCTGGAGTTGTTCACCCATGAAAGGCAGTGCTTCTAGCAGGRCACAGCTGGTGGTATAAGCTAAGGACATGCTGAAGTTCTCCGCTGCATCAGGGCCTACCTGAGTACATTTTAGGCTTGTAGGCTCTTTTGATATTAGTTCACTTTCAAATTGCACTCATGAAATCAAGCAGGGAGCCATTATGTAAAGGTTATGAAAGTACTTTAGGTCCCTAATAGACATGAGGGCAGTAGGCAACTCATACAGAGAAGAAGCAATGCATAATGAAGCAAAAGACATATGCCAGTGGGATAAATTGGGTTTTTTTTTTTTTTTGAACCAGAAGTGCAGTGGTGACAAGTTTAATTAAAGAAATGTGTTATGGATTAGAAGCATGAAGCATGTTAAAAGGCACCTTTGCTTAAGGGATAAATGTTAAGTCTCTGGCTAGAGATCAGAGAAACAGAATTGTTGATCGCTCAAGCCTCCAATGCAGGAGGATTGCTAGTAAGTAATGAGAGTTGTGATTCTGAGTAACGGATATCACAGAGACTTATTTTTGTACCCACATGAAAGTATTCTATGGCACGTTTCTTAAACTTCCTTTTGCAGTGTTTCCTGTGGAAAACAAAAGTTATCTCAACTGAGATTCTTTGTTGTGATAAATGCATTTAATGCAGAGACTTTGCTTAATGTCATTTGCTTAAACTAATACAGTTTGCTAAAGGGAAAGGATCAGCTCATCCAAAGAGGCGGTCACTTGAAGTTCCTCTGTCTGCCTGCRCTTTCAGTTGGACTTAGTAATTAAATGCCTTAAATCACTTGGTACTTCAGCATTAAAATAAACTGTTAGCCAGTGTAAATATAACTTTTAAGAGTATTTCATTAATGGAAAATGGATAAAGGAAAAACACTGAAATTATTAGAATTTTTTTATTTAAAAAGCAGGCATTCAGAACACTGACTCCTCATATAGAGAAGATAGTGAGTACCTGGGAGAAAGTTTGATTACAACCAATGAAAATGCTTTGTTTCTTAATGCAAATAGATCCTTAAATGCAGAATTGGATACAAGTCATCACCTGTACAGTATGTAAGGAACACGAGATGTTTCAGGCTAAGATTCATAACCTTGCATATTGGGTAGATAGCTGTCTACATAGCTGTCCTGTAAAGTWTCTGAACTTCTCTGAGAAGCTGAAGTCCAGAGCATATAGGAGCCCCTAATGGCACTAAAACAAAAATAAATCAAATAATGTGACTCTTTAATCTGCTGATGTGACAAGTCACCTGAGAAGAAGCAAATAGTCTGCTACTCTTAGACTGCTTTTGTTTAGGCAAGACTTCTGCGTTAGGTGTTAGGCCAGGATATTTTTTTTTTCTGTCTTCATTTGAATCTTGTTTTCCATTTGACAAAATGCAAGAGGTTGATTCTCATCTGCATGTTCCCCTGTAGTCAAATTGTGGGGAGTTGACCTCTTCCAGACTGTCGGTGGAATTGAATTTGTGCAGTTTACCTCCTGGGCAAATGTTCTGTCTGCCTAATGGGATATTTGATCTACAGTCCATATATAACACCAAAGTCTTAATTGAGGTAGCTTAGATGAGAATGTTTTTATAAAGAAACAGAAATTGAACCCTGTGGAACTTTTTCGGCTGTACAATTCCTGTCACCTGATTTGAGGTGTCTCAGGGAGTTACTTAGCCCATTTGGAGAAGTTCAGGCTGTTCTTTAACTTTGTATTCAAGAGAAAACATTTTCTGTTGAATTTTTAACATGTTGACCATATCAAGTTGTCGGGCTGCTCCCTTCCACTTCTTTTTTTGGATTGCACAGGATTCACTTAGACACTTGAGCAATTCCCAAAAGGCAGAACTGGAAGACCATAACACTTCCCAAGTTTGGAGACTTTTTTTTTTTTTTTTTCTCCTTACCAGGACTAAATGGTACTCTGATTTTGACTAAATAAATGTAAATCCCAAATCTTTTTTTTCCGTCATTATACTATATTTATTCAGACTTATGTCTGAGGTTTGTTCATTCACTAGTATTCAGTTCAGATCCTCTGTTCATTTCCTCATAGCCTAATGGTCAGTCTGCTGCTATAGTTAGCATTTGTCTGCTGCAAGCAGACCCAACCCAATGCCAGGGACCAAATAGGGTGTCAGTGCTGTCACTGTTGTGCCACTGAGCATTGTGGATAGTTCATGCAGACCTGCATTAAACCCATATTTCCTGGTTCAGAATCAGGACTTCTCTTTCTCTGAGTAAATATATTAATTCACAATTTAAATAACCAAAAACATGAGCATCTCCAAGAACACAGAAAGAAATCTAAGTCTGTTTTTGCTACTTGCAGGGCAAGAAGAATGGACCAACTCAAGACACAAGGCACCTTCAGCAAGGACAACAAAAGGAGTCTACAGAGACCAGCCATATGCCAGATACTGATTGTACTGTCTGATGTTGTGAAATATCCAATCTCCACCAGTCCTGTATACTGTTCAAAGTAATTTTTTCTATGAACAATCCCTTTTTATTAAATCAAAGTGCTTAAAAATCTGAATGGATGGACTGAACTTAAAATATGTTGTTGAAAGGACAACTTGGACAGAAAGATATGTAAAACAAGGAATTTTGTTATTTCCAAACTGTATTTGAAAAATAGGCAATCAAAAAATAACCTTTGATTAACTAGTGTTAAAAACTAGGTTTACTAAATATGTTAGTCCATTCTTTTAACATAAGCGTAACCTTTTATTTTAAAGGTTTTCAACAGTTTAGTTTTTAGTTTTTATTTTCAGCCATTTGCTAGTTTTTCTCTTTGCAAATATGCGTAAAAAGGGAAGCAAAGTACAAATGCAAATAATGTGGTATTTTGTAACTCGAGTCTTGAAATGTTCTGTAGTGTTRAGCAAAGTTTTACCCTTGCTTGATACTAAATAAACTTTTGAAAGAAAAACAGTGTGTGTGAGATTAATTTTATGCTTTATTTTTATAATAAAACTTCATAAATAGTAGTAAACAGGGAGAAATCCATTTAACAGGGATCAGCATAAAAGGCTCATATTAAAACATTGCGCACCTTAAAAAAAGGTATAAACCTAAATGTACACTTATATACTCACAGTAGATTTAAATGATGTTTAAAGTATCCAAATGGTATGAATCTGAGTGCCACATTAAATCAAAATATTTTTGTTAAAAATAGCTAATGAATTTTCTGAAAAAGATGTGACTAGTTTTCATCTTGTTGAGCATTTTTTCAATAGTGCAACTTTGGAATTTTTATGAGAATTTTGGTACGTTAATGACCACCTCGCTCCGTGCTGGAAGCAATAAACACAAAGCTTTTAAAGACTTTCTGACTTGACTAATTGAGGTCGCTTTCGTCAGAGGCAGAGGATGTGTAACCCTTAAAACGGTCTTCATTTGCAAAGGTAAATAAATCAAATAAGATTTTAATATCACTTAATTTATATAACCAATAAAAACAGGGAGACTACAATTTAGTTTCATTTTAGCATTTAGGGAAGGCTTCAAGATCACTTAAATTCTCCTTTTAAAACATTCAGTTTGTGCTAGTAATCTAAAAAGCCTTAGCTTAGTTAGTTTAATTTGGACAAACTATTCCCTATTAAACAAATGTAAAACCTCATAACCAAGAGTTTGTAGTATATTCTTTTTCCATAAATTTTAGTAACTTAAATGTAACTTACAAATATTATCTAAYGCTTTTTATTAATCATTAAGTTTCTTTTAACTATAGTTAATTTGCTTTATTTACAGTTTTTATTTGAAAATATTTCATATTTAGTAAATTTGTTTTTCCTCTTGTCAGGAAATGCAACTCCTTGGAGAACCAGGAGAACAAAAACCTTAACCTTCTGATGTTTAGGTAGGTATCTTTAATCATCTGGGAAATTGAAATAAAGGGTCTTTCAAGCAAGTCCTTCAATATTTTTGCACATAGGTCATTAACTACATAATTCTTAGAGATGTTTAGTCCAACACCAATCAAAATTATTGACTGTGATTTTACAGGAAAACAATCACAACTTTAAAAAGCAATATGRTATTAAGCTACCCTAATGTGTGGGCACTGCTGTTTTATGGTGCTTTACTGTTTAAGTGCACCTGTGATTGGAAATTAAAAGCTACACTTAGCTTTGATTATATKTCATGTGACTAGGTAGTTTCATCGAAGATGAGAAAATGAATGTGACTTTTATGCTAGTGGTGTTCAAATGGGAACTTAGCTCTAATCCAGTCTGCAAACATGTCTTTAAGCTTGTTGTACAAAGCTGAAGAAATCATTTTGTAGAACATAAAATTATGTCAAGCATTTCTGCACAAGGAGTAGACTGGGCTTAGTACAACTGAAGGGGAGGGCAAGTCCACTGAGAGACATAAGCTGCAGAATAGCTTGCCTTACTGTTTCTCATGAATTTAATGCATAAAGTATAAAATAATTTTCTCTGTGCTTGTGCTCAGAGTAAATATTTTTCTACTTGGAGTGRTAATTCTTCCTACTAATTTCAGGAATTCAGGGCCTTTTAATTTGTGCTTTAGAGCTCTGTTTTGAAAAGTTGCRCGTACTGCACTGATTATGGATACCACAGGTGGCTGCTGTCACAGGCAGACAGAAAACTATTTGCACATACAAAATGGCTTTAGAACAATTTTGAGGCTATTAATAAAGATTTAAAGAAAGAGACCTTGTAAAGGTTAGTAGTGGTGGTCACATGAGGTTACTGCCCCCTGGGACTCCGGACTTTCAGTAAGATTGTACGGCCAGCTAGAGCTGCTGCAGCAGAATGGTTATATAGATCATGCTAAAATACATATTAGTCAGATCTTTCTGTTGACATCTTTGAAGTTACATAATATCAGGGAGTGTTACATAAGCCACGGAGTCTTCATTGGTAAACACAGAATTTTACATAAACTATGTATGAGGAAGCATGATGGCTTAAATCTAAAATACTGAATAGCGGGGATGAGTAATAGTGGAATGACTGAATTAGAAGTGACTTCAGCCTGCCAGAGTGTTTATCCAGCTCGTGTTTCTTAATGGCAACTTTCCTTAGTCCCTGCTATAGGGAGAATGAATTGAATAGTGTCATTTTTCTACCATCTCACTGCTGCTCTGTCCCAAAAAGCCTGTGAATGTTGCACGTAGTGTGTCCCAAGTGGTGCCCTTTTAGTAAACGTGGCACACCTTGACCAAAAGGTTAGCAGAGTCCAATGATTTTTAATTTTTTAATGCATTTAAGAATCTGTGATACATATAAGAAAAAACTGTCTACATATTTACCATAATATCGTGGTATGAATTGTAAAACCATTACCTCCCATCATCAAATCCTCCAAACTTGTCCATCTTATTTCTGCTAAGAAAAATGTTTTCATGCCTCTAAAAAAAAAGTTTATGTAAGTGCTCATGTCTTATACATGTGTATGAAATGAATTACATCAGTCCTAACAGCTGCTTTTAGATATTCTTAGAAACTGTGAATGTACAATGCAAGACTTCTCTTGACAGTTCCTGAAATAACATGTGTTAGCCTTGTGTTCTGTTGTTGCATTTATGCTTGGGGATTTTTTTGTTTTCTTCTTTAGATTAATCTATGAAATGAAATTTGCTAGGTTTTGTAGAAGAAGAAAAATAAAAAGATGCCTATTTTTTTTTTCAACATAGAAATGAGGCTGTCCTTTATTGTGACAGACTTGACCTAGGAACACTCATCCATTCTAGTAGAATATCATATTTTTAACAATGGTCAACTATTRTGTGTCAAATAGTCAAACAAATGTAATCATTATAATTAATCAAATCATTAATTTGTCTTTATTAAACAGAAGCTTTTGGTCATGTTTGCACTGAATTAGTGTTAGCACAATTTCTGCAATGGTTTCCATAAATCTACATACATTTATTACCTTAATTGCCTGATCCCACTGCTTGCAGTCTGGCAGGCTCCAGAGAATCAGTAATCATTAAWCTCCACATGTATACAAATAAGTTCCATTCTGCTCTTTTCCAGGGACTTCTGCCACGTTAATTACGGACTGCTTAGAGCATTGTGCTTGTCAGCGTACCTAGGCAACGAGGCTGGCTTCGGAATATGAAAACCCTGTTCTCTATCTCTTGTACTAAAGCCTTAAAGCGTGTAACATTATACACTTTTTTAAAAACTGTATATTAACTCCTAGCTGGTTGGTGACTGAGCAGTGTTTTGTTTGGAGCTCAATAAAGATTTTTTTCATTGTCAATTCCTGTACAAAGCAATAACGCAGCCTCATGTTTCTTCGGCGGCTTTTTAGCCTTATGCAGCAAGTGTGAGAGAGAGAGAGTGTGAATTCCCATGTTTGAAGTTCAGAAGTGCTTTTGGGTAAGTTAAAATCATGGATAAGTTAAAAATTAAGATTAGTGCTTTATGCTGAAGCTTTTCTTAACAGTTGAATGTAAACAAGCCTTTTGGTTAGACTTGTAAACAAGTCTTTCGGTTAGAAATAATACTCCCAACTTCCATTTCCTTCAGCAACTTTTTACATAGTGTGAACATATTTTAATCCCTATTGAGGATATTATACTGCTTATTCTCTTGGTCTTTGCATAGAAGAGAAAAGAGATGCAAAGAGAAAGAGATGCTTTCTCTTCTAATATACAATCACACATTTTCTAGTGGTAGAATCCTGGATGAGGCTTTTATGCCTTGATGAATCTTATATTAAACAGTCATTTTTCCTCGATGCTTCCTCTGCTTTATATTAAACATGGTTGTGAGAATTTGTTACAGAAATAAACTTCTGATAATTAACTCCTTGCACTCTTTTTGTAAACACTGCTCTCCAAGCATGAGTGTCATTCCATACTTCAGGTATATTTTTCTATCTGATTTGTATTCACTGAATCTCATTTGTCTCCAGAAGAGCATAAATTGGGTCTCTTTCCTTTACATTTATTGTGGAAAATGAGCAATATCACTTACTAGCTTCTTCACACCAAATACCGCTTCTTCACACCAAATACCACTTCTTCAACATGCGTTAATATTTTCTGATTTATATATTGAAGAATCCTTTTTTTTTTTCTTTGAGGGCTGTGGGAAAAAAAATAGATTTCTTGTTCTTGACACTTATCAAGTATCTTYATTGAATATGATAGCATTTTTAATAGGCTTTTTTTTWAAAAAAAAAAAGCTTCTGACCATGGCATAAAAAGGTCTGTCTTTACATTTTTTCCTTTGAACACTGAAGGCAATTTCATTACTTACTCTCATAATCCTGAAATGTTTTCCCACCATCTTTTGCTGTATTAGAACTGGTTTTCTACAATGTTTTCCACAGTAATTGATGGTGATTATTGAAATAAAAGTTAAGAAAGTGAATAATGGATTCACTTCACACTGATAGGCAGGAACTCTGATATGGAATGGTGACTAATGTTTTAAATGCTAACCAGGTGTAAAAACTACATAAATACTGGAGGAGGAGTTCAGATAAACGATGCAATTTCACTAGCTGCAATTTGGACTGGACACTTAGATTACCAATACAATTTCAATTGAGGAGCAGTGAGAAGAATTTAATGAATAAAAGTTCAGCTTTTCACTCCTCAGTGATGGACTGCTATTCAATAAAACTATATCAGAAGCAGAACTTCCTAAACTCAATGTTAACATGATTTACTCATATGACTTATTTTCCTATGTGGCAGCGTCAGAGCTATTTCTGTGCTGCCCCTAATGGCTTTACTCTTCCTAGTGAGATAGCAGCTCTGAATTCAGCTCTGAATTTCTGATCTATCAGTTTTACACCATCTTGCTTTCCTTAAGGATTTTAGGACAAGGACTGGAGCATACTGCCTAAAATGCATTTAATCTGCACAACACTGTTTCCTTATAGTATTGGTATTCTTCCTAAGGTCTTCATCTCCCTGTTATATACAGCTTTAATTATGTTTGTAACTGAAGCTAAAGGAATAATTCTGATTCTAACCTATTCTTATTAATATGGTGTAGCTAGGACATGAAAGAATTTTTTTTTTCTAAAGGGTGTTGAGTGTCCTTTTCATTCTGAGCTCCTCATCCTTCTGGGTAAAGGAATTGAAAATTTAAAACTCAAAATACAAAGCTGTAAAAATTTTATATTTCTTTTATAGATACATTGTACACACACATAAACCCATATGTCTGCTGATAAACAGAATCAAGTTTGACCTTGATAGTTGCTGCTTCTATATACACCACTTCTCACTTTGTTCTAGTGATTTGGCATCATTTACCTTTTTGTAGGAACTGTCACAGCTCACCTTGTGCACAGCAAGAATCAGAATATCTCAGATTTCCAGATTATGAAAAACATGAATTAGTTCAAAAGGCTGGGGACCTTTTTTCACTAGCAAAACAACTTTGTTCAAGACAGCTGCATTTCTTCAATAGGAAGAAGAAAACCCTCTGGTAATGGAAATTATCAAAGGTATTTAGTGTAAAAGCACATATGGTGATGATAGATGTTTGTGCAGGTTAGGTACTTGAAAGAGTTTGCGGTGCCCTGACCCTTGTCTTCAGGCGGTCTTTTCATAGGATTGCAAGTTGAGAGAACATCCTTGGCAACCTTGTATTTTTAAAAATGCTTAAAAACTGTAGCCAAGGGCAGAAATAGAATTACCCAGCAAAGCAGATTTTTTAGGTTCATCACTGGAAAGCATTAAGAATGCATGAAAGGGTGACGCAACTACTAAAAATAGCAAATTAGGGAGTAGACTTAATGGAAACCTCTCGCTTTCAGTCGGAGACGTGCTTGAGGTTTATGAAATTAAAATTGAGATTTAATAAAGGTATCTGTCAAAACTTCTCAGAAATCTATTACTATATCAAGTAATCAAAGTAATTCATGCTCTTTTGAGAAAGAAGGTTCATAAGCTAGAATTCCTGACTAAACGTTCTGCTTTTATTAGCTTGGGTGAAATCAAATGTAAATCAGTCCAGAGAGTTCACTTTCTGCTTTCATGAAGCTAAACACTTCTCTTATTTTTAATGCCATTTGATATACCATGATGAATCATCTTTCATTGGTAACCAAGATGATTAAGGGACTGGAGCATTTCTCGTACGAGGAAAGACTGAGTTTGGCATGTTTTCACTGGAGAAGAGAAGGCTTAGGGGAYCTGATTTATATGTACAAGTAMATGAAGGGGGAATGTAGGGAGGAAGGGGCCAAKCTCTTCTCAGTGGTGGCCAGTGACAGGACAAGGGGCAATGGGTGTAAGCTGCAACACAGGAAGTTCCATCTCCAAACAACGAAGAACTTCTTTACTGTGAGGGTGACAGAGCAGTGGAACAGGCTGCCCAGGGAGGTTGTGGAGTCTCCTTCTCTGGAGGTATTCAAAACCTACCTGGATGCCACCCTGTGCCAYATGCTCTAGGTGTGCCTGCTTGAGCAGGGGGGTTGGACTAGATGATCTCTAGAGRTCCCTTCCAACCTTGACCATTCTCTGATAGTGTGATTCTTTCCTTAATTGGTACTCTTACAAAAATTTATAATTAAGAAGGATTTAGCCACCATCTGTTAAGGTCTTCTCAAGTAGCAGCCTGCTAATGCTCATTGTCTTCTATTGAAAAATTGAATGGTAACTTACCTTGTTGCCATTATCTGCTTGGCAAAGATCCCAACCCCTACACACCTCCTGAAGAGGTATCACTTAAAAAAAAAAAATGTAAATTATCTTATTTCTTAATTTTTCTATTAACTTTTTTTTCTTTTTTTTTTTTAATGTGGGGGATAGCTGTTCCTTTTGTTTTTGTTCCCAAGAGGTAATATGCGCTTAAGATGCTGACCTCTATTCATTAAATGTATAATAAATAAATAAATAAATAAATMATTCTTCTGATAATGCAGCTGTGAGTGAAGAGTTCAAAAATCTATAGATATTTCAGTGTTCTTACTTCAGGTGCATGCAGAACAACTGTGGAGTTACACTTTTAAATGTGTCTTCATTGATTTGGGGATCTAACTATTTTTTTTATCTTTGTATCACAATATAAATATTTATAATTTTAAAAATTCATTAGGCCCTTCAGGTTATTTAATTACAAACTCTAAAGCAAATGAGAAGACCAAATATACACTTTGATGAATGCTACCTTGGTGTGTTTTAGAAGTCATCTAACTTTAMTGATGATGTTCAGAATTATTCAACTGTGAAGTCTGTTTACTTAGTATTTCTGTTATCTTCACAACAATCAGGACTCTCGCAAGTTATCTAGTGAAACAGTTAAACTTTTCTAATGATGGCTGTATTCAGCATTTGATTAATAACACAGGTACAACCTTTTCAAGATTTAATCGAAGAATAACTTATTGTTAACTCACAAATAGAGACCAACTAAGAAAACTTAAGGACATATAAGTTAAGGAAACATAGATGGTCCTTTGGCTGGACAAAAACTGMGTTTAAGAAATTTTACCACAATTCCTTTATGATTTTTCTGTGGTGATCTTGAGCTATATTTGCTTTATTTACATGCATATATACTGCAGATTTGGGGAAATTAAAATGGAAAAAAATATAAATTTGTATCATAAAAAGGAAACTAGATTTTTTTAAAAAAAGATTGTTTAAAAAGTAATTAAATACTAAAAGACACTTTGAAATTCGCATGGTGCTGTGGAAGAAGAAAGCTTTCGGATTCCAAAAAATAATTTCCGTGAGTTTTTTTGTTTTGTTTTGTTTTGTTTTGGCAAGCACTATTCCAATACCATTCATTTAAACCTATTTAGTGTTAAAAAGGTGGATTTTTCCAAGATCATATAGCTACCCTATAAGAGCAAATCTAGGTCTCAGATACATTTTATAATCCCTGTACTGTTTTTCTGTATCTGTCTAGTCTGGCACTGAAATCCCTCATGCAGCAGTAATAATTAATTTTCAGAGGTACATACATCCTTCAAAGGTACGAACAGATGATTTTTGTAAATGTCACTGTGAGTACCCGTTTGAAAGGGCACTTTTTATACTCCCATGTAATATCTCTATTCACATACATGAAATTTAACTTATTTGGCAAATGCTCTTCAGAAGACTGATTCAAGGGACAGGGAAGATATCTTACTGTGAGATACTTAAGCCATGATTATGGTTTATAATTGCATGCATAGGGAGAAAATAACAAATAGTAAATTAATCGAGTGGTGAAAAAATACATAAAGATAAATTAATGTTGGATGTAAAAGCCCTACAATTTTAAATGAGAGATTAGGCTTAAATAGAAATGATTAACCACCGCAACCAAATGCATTCGGGTGAACTGGTTTCTATGGCTTTTTCCACGTAGGAGGCTAGATTGAATTATCTAATAACCCTATTGAAGCTTGAGATTTGTGGGTCAATAGTGAATATATAAAGCTTCTAACAACCACAGCATAAGAAAATAAAGCTTTTTATTTCTGATTTGCAAGCTGGTAATCTGAGGGCTAAGATAATCAAAATACATTTTATTMATGAGCATGAGATCTCCATTTGTATTTGGGGGAAATAAAAAATGCTATGTTTCTCTTAATTGGTTTTGCAAATGGTAAGCCAATATTTACTGATATTAACAGACCAATACAACTGCTGTTCCTCATATAAGAACCATGTAGAAATCTTGTGCATTGCTGTAGTTGACTTGCAAATTATACACTTAAAAAAAAAAATGTACCTATTAGGTTAACAAAGGTGTCTATAAACTGTGTTGAGGAAAAGAAACAGGGTGGGATTTCTTTGCTGCTTTTGATTTATGAATCTATGAACCAGATGACAACCTCTAGGCTGGATGTCAAGGCTCCTATTATAGTCAACAGAGGGAAAAGAGAGCAAAGAATATCTAGTTTTATCCTCAACAGGAATGCAGTGAGATCAGATGACTCACCTCTGAAAGCACCTGATTCTTTCGCATTGACTCTTAAGTGTGATTAAACCTGGATGTTTTCACTTCAGATGTCTAAAGTGAAGTGTGGAGAATCTCAGTTATAATATTAGGGTATCAAATTCTACTTGATACCGTGTAGATAGCAGCGAGGGTTGGTGGCTTGACATAAATAGACACTTGGAAAAATCATAGATAACGTGTCTTTGTGTTGTGTGTGTGGAAGATGTAGTTGAATACGCAATGTCTATATTCCAGAAAGAGTAGGTGAGAAAATGAGCGCATAACCAATTTCACCGCCTTCCTTCCATCCGTCTGTACATCCGTAAATAAAAGGTTGGTGCTCTGCTTCTTACAACTCAGATAACAGAATAGGGAACAAATCACTTCGACAAAACCACAAGTAGCTATTTTATGTGCATATCATCAAATAATTGACCTTCAGGTACTGTTCATATGTATTTTCTAAATACCTTTGGACTTTTCTTTGAATCACTTTCCCTCTGCTATGCATCCTCATATATTTTTATCACACTCCGTCAGCTCTTTCTCCTCCGGTCTGAAGATTCCTAGTCCACTTAGTGACTCCTTTTTTCTGAAATTCATTTTTCTTTTGCTCACTTTTTTAACTCTTCTCCATACTTTTTTCCCGCTGCTGCTGTATCATCATGAAATGGACGACACCAAGACTTAACAGAATTATGGTTGCATATTTACATTTCCTGTTTTGTTATCTAGATTCTGTTACAACATTTCTAGTAGGGAGGTCTAATTAAAAAAGTAGATTGTGTCCTAATAGCTTCTACTTCCAAAGATTTCTGTAATGTGGCATCCTTCTTGGCATATATATTTACCAGGACACTTTCACACACTGTGTTTATTTCCACATCCTTCTAGACATAGTTGCATGYTTTTCTTTGCACATAAACACTCTAAATCTGTGGATTAGGTAGAGCAGTCTCAGGTAAGAAAAGGTTTATGGTTATGTGTAAATGAGAGCTGCTGCTGAAAGAGGTTTAAGTCAGATCAGCTAAAGGAAATAGAGACTAGAAGCTGTGGTTCAATTTCTGAGCATAAAAGCTTAATACATTGACAACTGGAAGTAAAAGATTTCCTATTTCAGCATAGTGCCTAAAGTGTTAGTATCTAGTCCTCACTAATAACTGAGTATATTGGAAGGAAAATAAAAATAGAAGAAAAATAAACACCTTCAATTATTAAAAAAAAAAGTATAAACAAGGATCCCACAACGTCTCTGGCAGCTCTTTTCCTGCCTTTAACCATCTTCAAGGATTTATTTTTCCTTCTATTTATTCAAAATTCCCCATGTTGTAACGTGTGCCTGCTGCCTCTCATCCATTCATTTCTTACCTTCTAGAAACAGTCTGACTTCACCTGTTCTTTGATAACTAATTAGTGTGTTTTAAGACAGCAATGAGACACTCCCTTACAGCTCCATTTTTCAGGATAGTTAAACTCAACTTCTTCTTATATACCTGAGCCCATTGCTGAATGTAAAGAGATTTTTCTTTGCCTCTTTTTTATCAGCCTGCTAAGGTCTGTCTTAATAGCAGCCTTGCATGCAGAGTTTTTCCTCCTAAGCTTGAAGCCTCATTTGGTTGCTTGAGGATAGGTGGCATTTCCTTTAGTGACCCTCATGAGCTACTATTGAAATAATTGCAGTTGTTAACATAGTAATATAATTAATGTAGTAATGAATAAATGCACTAAGCAGTGAATCCATGTTCCCTCCTCTATACTTTTTTCCTCTTGTGCAAACAGATTCTGCAAGTGAACTGATTATAAATAAGTTCTTGATAATCAGCATGTGTTAGCAGGAAAGAGTTGACTTCCTTATGCTACCCCACCACCAATCCCATTAGTGTCATTCACTAAGATGGTCTATTCTGCGGATTCAAGTGGAGTATTGTGTAAATGGGAATGCATTTAATCAGATGCCTGCTTGAGAAATAGTGCTACTTAGTAATCATCCCTACAGATCTTTTGTTCTAGTACAGATGCATCTAGRGAGCAGGCAACGCTTTCAATAATATGCAGGCATTTTTTTTTTTCAAAGAGTTTCTTAATATTAAAAAAATACAGAACCAACTGCAATTTATTGTTCACTTTATTTTGAGCACCTACAGCATTTCACATCTAGTGGGCAAACACAATACTGCCTTAGTGCATTTATCTGTGAATGTATTGTTCCTGTTACTGCTGCATAATRGACTTCAAAATTTAAAAAGCCTCAGATATATTATAGGACACCTCCTGATCCACCTGTATTTTTCAAATGGATAGTAATCAGAATTTTAAGTCCCTTGATGTAATATATTGTAGCTTGATTAGGGTAGAACAAACCTCAAAATATTGACAGCTTTGGTATGGATAGCTGCTCACCCAGAAGTACAAGTGTCCAGTCTTGATGCAACTGAGATTCACAATTTTGCCATTAGGGTCCTTTTGGAAATCAGGGCTGTTCTGCTTATCCAAAAAGGGCAGATCTTGTAAGTGGGATGAGTTTTTGGAAAGTATGTTGACTGAACTTCTTTTCTTGCTTTATTTTTCCCATTGGTACAAATTCTGAGGGTCCCCTGTGCTGGAGTTTTGAGGATCATTCCCAGGATGGCAGACTGAGTTAGGAAGAGAGATTCCGGGCCTTCAAGTAACTTCTTATTAGTGCCCTGCTTAAGGAATCATTTATGACTTCTCATTCCTCTGCTCTCATTCTCTGAAATAATTTCTGTCAAGAATTCCTTTTACTTATCTTCAAGATGAATACTGMAGTCTTAAGTTCTATATAGCACTATGCTGTCATAATTGGAAGRGGATGAAATAGGCTGAAAATTAGGGTTAATGGCCTCTAGATGAGGTTCATCTGGATAAGTTGCCCTGGTCCTTTCTCATATATTGACRTCTAGCTATGTAAGGAAGACAGAGGTACATGCTGCACAAAAGCAGAAGTGGGTGGTTTGAATGCCTTCATGTGCAAGGCTGCCAGACCTTGGGTTTATACGCGGTGAAAGAAAGCACCAGATGTGACTCCAGCAATGTTGCTGAYGGTGGTTTTGTCATTTGTATATGGGGTCTCACTAGTTCATATTGCTGTATTTTGGATTTGAACTATTGGACATGTAGAACATTTCTTACTCTCCTGAGGAAACCYGTAAACTAATGAAAAAGCAATAGGTGTAGGTCATGCAAAGAGTAGCTGTGAAAAATGGGCAACCCTTTCCTGACTCAAAACCCATGGCAGGCAATAACCATTTTGCCTGCCTCCTGTTTATAGACATGATTTGTGAGTCTCATAAGAATTGCTTAGGTTTCCTTCTTTAGATGCCTTTTACATTCTAYCAGTTCTTTAATTAGTGGTAACAAAATTCCTCTGTGGGCAAACCCATCCTCTCCTGAGCCTGTGGCAAAGCTAGTTGCTTTCAGGTTTTTGGTAACCACATTCATTTTTCACCTTACACTTTTCACTTTAGGAGGCACATGAACCATATTGTTAGGGCTTCTCATGTTCATTCAGAGCCAGGTATTTATTATCTCAGTTCATGGTCCCTGTTGACTCGATGGTTTGCACAGCATTTGATTCATATTTGGATTGTTGCCTTTCCTGTTTTTTTTTTTTTTNTTTTTTTTTTTTCCCCCTCATTTTTTCCTTTCCTCCATGTTTTGGAAGCAGCCCAAGTTATTAGCATGGGCACCCCTCATTTTTTCCTTTCCTCCATGTTTTGGAAGCAGCCCAAGTTATTAGCATGGGCAAACTCTCTCTGTAAGCAAATGCTGCTGCTCGATGAAAATGTATCCACAGTGAGGACACAAGAATGGCTCCCACAGCAGCAGGACCTGAGCAGAGGGCCCTGCAAGCTGATTCTTGCCAGTCTTCGAATAAGACATCAAGCTCCCAGCTTTGCCACACAGGAAGGCTTAAAGACCCCGTGGTATAGAAAGACTAATTCCCATCTCTGTCCTGGTAATCTAAATGGGTAATGACTGCACGCTTTGTCTAGCAAAGTTTTGGAGGCTGCTGTGCTGGTGCATGTGATTTTTCCCTTCCTGTCAAGTTCCTGTGTGCCACTGCTGTGTGGTGCTACACAGCTGCTATTCCTGCCCCGGAGAGAGACGCATTTCAGCAAAAAGACAATGCAATTGCTGCTCTTCATGCATGTGAAATTCCCTAGGAGTGAAAAGCTCTTACTCTTCTGCCTCATTTGACTTAAAAATCTTTTTTCACACCTATCTGCAGATTTAAGAGCCATGATTTAGGTATTGGTAGGAATGTATCCTGAAATTATTATATCCCTACAGATGACTAGTCCTCTCCCCCTCTGTTCCCCCAAAATAATTTAGTGATCTCTCCTGGAACAGACAGACTTTCAGGGTTACTAAATCAGACAAAATGTTTGCAATTAAATTTCAGTGTGCTGGAGGTCATTTGTATTTGAAATTAACTTTTGATAGAAACAGCCTTAAGATTTTACCAGATGCGCTCATCTTGTCTGTTCTTGAGATGACTTATATTTAGTTTGAGTTTGCTCTTTATTCTTACTGCAGTTTTTAAGCTGACTCCCACAGCTTATATCAGCAGAAGATCTGACCTAAGTGTTTTGATGTAATTGAATAATAAGCAAACTATCTATGATGCAAATGAGATATTAAAAAAAGAAAAAGTGCCTACTTGCCTAAGAAACCAGAAACAACATCTTGGCAGTTTCACACAACATAGAATGAGGTCAATGAACATGTGGCCTTGATGAAGAAAGCTCATTCCCAATTAGACATATGTGATATGCAAGGAGCATTTTCAGTTTAGTGCTTCCTGGCACTGAGAAAGATCCAGTCATCAGCTGTTTGTGTTTTTTTTAGTATAAGTCAACTAAGAAAGATCTCCTCTAAGTTCCAGAGGATGCTTATTTCCCAGACCCTCAGGACTGCTCTTCTTCTGTGCACCTGCTCTGTAATCATTTTGGCCGCCGTCAGCTTGGCAGCTTTACTTTCACAGCACACAGGAATGCTGCAAGTAGGGACATGAAATATGGCCACAGAGTGGAGCAGATACCTCATGTGAGAGAAGAGTTGGTTGCCAATGAGGAGGGCAAGAGATGGCTTCTTGCATGGAGGGTGAGGTGTTTCATTGTGTGGTGGAATCCAAATAAGGAATCCAAATTAACTAAAAACATAATTTGAAATGGATTAATTAAGAGCCATAAAATGTCATATGAAATATTGTGCTTCAGAATTTATCAAGTAAATGCATTTACAATTCTTAAGAATTTAGCTTCCAAAGTACTAGAAGTCAAGAGTTTCTCCTGTACAGGTGCCTGCTTTTTTTTTTTTTTTTTTGACTCTACTTTTTCAAATTCCTCCAAATTCAGTTTCAGATCCGGAAGTCAGCTACTAAAACTCAAATAGATGAATGGTTCCTGATTTGAACACTGATCTGGACTGAAGGATGAGAATATTTTAGCTAGGAATACTTAACAATAGTGGCCAATGATAGGCGAAGCCAACTGCTCTTAATCCTCAGCTTATTTCTCTGCATTTTATTTTCCTTCTACTATATTAAGTATGTTCACAGAATCATAGAATCACAGAAAGCTTTAGATTAGAAGGGACCTCAGAGGTCATCTAGTCCAACCCCCCTGTACATGCAGGGTCACCTAGAGCACGTGGCACAGGGCTGTGTCCAAGCGGGTTTTAAAGATCTCCAAAGAAGGAGACTCCACAACCTGGAGCAGCCTATTCCAGTGCCCTGTCACCCTCACTGTTAAGAATTTTTTTCTTAAGTTCCTGTGGAACTTTTGGTGCCTCAGCTTGTGGCCATTTCCTCTAGTCCTATCGCTGGCCACCACTGAAAAGAGGCCGGCCCCCTCCTCCTCACTGCCTCCCTTGAGGTATTTATACACACTGATCAGGTGCCCCCTCAGCCTYCTCTTCTCCAGGCTGAACAGACCCAGCTCTCTCAGCCTTTGCTCATAGGGCAGATGTTCCAGGCCCCTGATCATCCTGGTAGCCCTGCGCTGGACTCTCTCCAGCAGCTCCACATCCCTCTTGTACTGGGGAGCCCAGAACTGGACGCAGTACTCCAGATGTGGCCTCACCAGGGCTGTGTACAGGGGGACGATCACCTCCCTGGACCTGCTGGAGATGCTTTTCTTAATGCCCCCCGGGATCCCGTTGGCCTTCTTGGCCACCAGGGCACACTGCTGCCTCATGGTCATCTTGTTGTCCACCATGACACCCAGGTCCCTCTCTGCGGGACTGCTCTTCAGCAGGTCAACCCCTAATCTGCACTGGTGCAGGATTTACTATTTAATTTATATTTTCAGGTGTATTCATGTATGCATAGAGAGGTGGGTCTAGAGTTTATTTTCTCAGTTCTACAAAGTTTTAAAGATCATTCTACCTTTCATTTGAGCCAGCTCTTACTGCAAACACTGGAAAACACTGGAGGCAAGAGACAGGCCAAGCAGTGCAGTTCTGTGGACACAGACCAGCGGACACAATAGAACATATATTGTGGTTTCTTTTCTTATCTTTCTTTAATGTATACAGATGAGATTAGAAAACAGAATAAAGCAGAAGTCCTTCTGACCTTTACCAGTGATAATCTGACTAAATTCTAAGTTCTATTGCAAGAAATGAATAACCGCCAGCCGAATCACAATATTATGAATAAATTGAGAGTGGCAGAAGAAATCCCATTCCTGCTTGTGTCCATAACCAGTCATCAAGAGATACCCATGTGTCCTTCCTCTTTGAACAAATGCTGTAGTGCCTTCCAAAGCACTGTATCAGTGCTTAACAACCCTGTTTTCTCTGATTCTGAAACTATCAGGGACTTCAAGGCTGAATTTTGCAGTGTCCATTATCTAGCTCATGTTAGGCTAAGGAGGTCAAAGTATTTTTGGAAGCTAACATGCAAGCCTATGGAAAGAATTAGCCCAGATTGGTTGTCAAATGATCATAGGTGCTGAGAATATTGTATTTCATGGCGCCAGTGAATGAAAATCTAGAAGGCAGCATCCTGATAGCTTTGCTAAAATAGTACAGTCTTTTTCTCCCCAAAGGCTGGAATTGGCACAACAGGGAATTTTCCTTCACATGGAGCAAGTCTAGCAGGATCTGGCCCTAACAGCACAAACATATTTGGAGAACAAACTGCAGTGCTAATACAAATGAAGGTGGCTGTCAGAGGGAAAACACAGGGTGAATCAGATTTTTTTTTTTTAAAAGTTCATTCCTATTTAAAATTCTATGCATTGTTCATTAGCTCACATATTCACAGAGCTGTCGGGACACGCTAATGGATAAACCACGCTCCAGTCGCAGAGAACAGCAAGGGGGATGAGAGAGAAGATTCGTGAGTCTGGTGGGACTGAGAGCTGTACTTAGCAAAGTCAACTCTTTTGGTCCTTTTAATAAAATGACAGTAATTTGACAGTAATAAACACTAGGCTGTCACTGAAACGTAGCAGTTTGCAAATAATGCTGACATTATCTTATGCTTCGTGTCAGAAAATGGATCCCCTTTATCAACTGATTAATGGGAAAATTGTATAAAATCCTTTAAATATGACAAAAAATGGAGCTTAGTTTGCACTGGGAATGAGTTGTCTTTTGTTTTCCTCTGTTCCTTTTAAGCCCTGGTAGTACTTTTTCATTTCCTTTTTTTATCCTCTTCTCTCTCATTTTGAGCTTTCTGCAAAACTGTGACAAGTTGAACATAAATGGTAATGTCTAAAGTGCTGGAAATGTCACTTTAAAAGTCTCAGTTTGAAAACTTGATTTTTTTTTCTAGAAATAAGCATTTTTGAAACAAAGGTATTTGTTTATTTATTTATTTATTTTAAAGTGACTTTGGTGTTAACTTCTATCCACTTTTTCACAGTTGGTGGCTATGCCTATATACTAATGACTTGTTACACCTCATGATCTGCCTTTCAGAATTCTTTTTCACAATTACTAATTCAGAAGTCTACCAGGGCTATGCCAAGGACTTTTCCTGTTCTTGCTGTTTAGCATTGTGAGCCAGTTTGCCTGTATGCAAATGCCAAATAAGTTTATGAGATGGTTTTTTTTTTTACCAGGGAAAGGAAGAGAAGGAAAGTATCACAAAATCGTTCAGCAACAGCAACAAAGTGATGCTTTCCTAGTGTCCTAAAGCATCTGGGTTCAAAGAGACCTCAGAAAATCTCTATGGCAAACTCCTGCTCGAAGCAGGGTCAGCTATGGAGTCAGACCAGGTTGGTCAAGGATTTATCCACTTGACTCTTGAAAGCCTCGAAAGATAGAGGTATCACAGTCTTCCCAGGCAACTCACTCCACTGCCCGACTCTCCTGTGGGGAAAAACTTTTCCTTCTCTCTATCCTGAACCTCTCTGAGAACACGAGATATATATGCATCAATATGTATATATATACATATAGTATATATACATAGGGCCTACCCTTGGGTGCCCTTGAAACCATGTCTTCTCCAGGCTGAATGAACCCTGGTTCCTCAGCTTCTTGTCACCGGACACTCCAGCTCCAACCTGGGGGCTCTCTGCTAAGCTCATTCTAACTCATCAATATATTTCCTGCGTTCCCTCTGAGAGACTGAGTGAACTGGGCCTGTTTTCTCTGGAGAAGAGAAAGCTGAGAGGCGATATGATTAACATGTATAAGTTCAGGAAGGGAGAATGCAGGGAAGAAGGGGCCAAGCTCTTCTCATTGGTGGCCAGCGATAGGACGAGGTAATGGGCATAAGCTGAAACACAGGAAGTTCCATCTCCAGGTGAGGAGGAACTTCTTTACAGTGAGAGTGACAGAGCAGTGGAACAGGCTGCCCAGGGAGGCTGTGGAGTCTCCTTCTCTGGAGGTCTTCAAAACCCACTTGGATGCCACCCTGTGCCCTGGGTGTCCCTGCTGGAGCAGGAAGGTTGGACTAGATGATCTCTAGAGGTTCCTTCCAACCTTGAATATTCTGTGATTCTGTGTGATTCTTCTTCCCCCCCAAACTGGGCTCAGTACCTACATGTGGTCAAATTAGTCTCAAAGCTTCTGCCTCTGCTCCTATTCATATAGCCCAAGATATTACTGGCCTCATTCCTCATTCTTGCATTTAGCCTTACATGGCCAGATAGGAGAATAGGAGAAAATTATATCTTCTGTCGAGCCAGCAAAACTCCTGTGCCACTTCTGTGCATGTATCCATCATAAGAGTGTAAGTATAGTTAGCTTGTCATTAATAGGGCTCTTTTAAATCAGTCACCAACTGTGTAGCACATGTCATTCTAAATAGATCAAATCTGCCTAAAATCATCTCTTTTGAAGAAGAATGGGTCTGTGGTCAATCCTCTGTTTCTTCCAGTAAGGCTCAGACTAAGGCTCAGTCAGGAAATTTAGGTTGTATTTAAATCAACTGAAACATAATATGAGTTAGCCACTTGAAACCCTGTGGATCTGGGACCAAGTGCTTGAACAGTACTTGGACCAGTCTGGTGAGTGATAACTTGCCCTTCCCATCCCTGAATCCCATGGGCAAGGGGAAACTATCATATTTCATTTTAAATGAGAGACACAGAAATACTGCCCAGCTTGGACAAAAATGGTCTAGTCATTCAGTGGCAGAATCATGATTATTACCTGGGCCTCTTCTCCTTTTCCATCTTTGCTGGATTAGATATCCAAAATCCATCTGGATTAGTTTTGGGATGGGAATTATGACTAAATTGTGAGTGAGTGACAGCAAGTACTCCCAAGAAGCACCTGACATTTACTACAAGAAAACAGTCAGTCAGTATTAAAAACTAGTGAGGATTTTAACAGAACAGCCTTTGTCACACAACAGATAATGACCTTTACAGGCCAGAGAAGAGACGGTTTAATGTACTATTTAATGCCAGGTAGTAATATCTTTCCTCATTTAGATGCCTGGTGATTAAACTCAGTTTTCTCAAACACCAATTGACCTTTATCCATCTCCCACCATTTAGTGAGTGGAAGCTAGTTAAAACTAACAGGATATATAGATTATGTTGTGACAACTTCTCATAACAAGAGGCAAATGGTCAGTGAGGCTGTTTCTATATTTCTTCAGATAAAGGACTACTTGTTGAGATACAACCAAGCTATCTTCGTGTCCATCACATGCTCTCCACCCAAGGAGAAAGTCGTTATGATAGATTTCTTTTCACTACTAATCCATGTTGGAGGAGCTCAGTAGTCAGGAGTTTTCCATTTAGCAAGCAAGGAATGAGACATTTTTCATATGTTGCGGTTGGAATACCAGTAAATATGAAGGGAGCTCTGCTACCCTGTCTGTCTGCCTTTGAAGATCAATCCATATTCACAGTGCATCATTTAGTTGACACAGTGCTGCAGTGGAAGAAAAGGTCTTTTCACTAACTGTTTGCCTCCTGATGTATTGGTTTCCCCTAAGCCAGACAAACACTGGTCCTAGCAGTTTGGCGATTGTGGATGCGAGACCAGTAGCAAACAAAATGTGGGAATAGAGTGTCTTCCTTCATCCATTATCCAATGCACGGCGCAAAAACTAGTTGCAAGAAGACTGATTGCTTCAGCTCCTGTAGCCCATTGGTAAATCCAGGTTGAGGTAAAACTATTTGATATTTCTTTCTAAAATTCATGTATGTATGTATGTGTATGTGTGCGTGCATGTGAGTGTGAGAGAGAGTATATGTATGAAGAAAGTAATTTAACCTAAATAAAGATTTATCATTCACAATTTTCATTTCACTTCAAAAGTTCAGATTTTAGAAGGATCCAGTGTATAGGAAAAAGTTTGGAAAAAAATCATGAAACAATTTGGAAAACTGGAAGAAAATTTTCTGTAAAGAGTTCCTTTAGCTCATGCTTACCTTTCAAGAAAAAAAAATAGCCATGTGGTTTTCATTTTGGTATGAAATAGTAAAAAGGAGATAAGGGAAGTACAGTTTCATCGTGTCCCATTCCTATGACCTCTTCTTTCCTACCCTCACTCTCTTCATGCTACCTGCAATGTGGCAAGTGATGTCTACAATGGCTTCCTTATTGCAGTTGCCTTTCAAAGCTTTCCCTTATCAAAGCTTTCCTTAGGATGATTTTATTTGCTGTCTGGACCCAGTGAAGCCAGTATAGGGCAATTAAACAGTGCCACTGATTTACTGTCTCTTTTCATGGTAATTAGTTTACATTTCTGGACTACATGWATTCTAGCTAATTGAAGGGCACCAGGGAACATTCACAGGACTGGGGCTTGATCATCTATCCTCTTAAACATTTCCTACTATGATTTTGGCCCAAGCCAGCTGGCTTGCTCTCACACATTGTCTGGGCACGTTTGGGGAATCTGCACAGACCAGGGAATATTCTTCATCAGCAGTTTGGATGTGCTCACCCTGTTTTGCAGGCCAGTGAGTTTAACAGTACAGATATAGTCCACTTTGTGCCAAAAAATRTTTGCAGGCACATATAAATTCGTAGCATATCCATCTAACCAGGCTTTCTGTCTTCTCTGAAAAATAAACCTGCTTGTTATTATTATTATTTTTAGTATATACAACATACAGCTTAGGATTCACCTGAACTAACATTTTTGGTGTTACTTGAACTGATGCCTTTCCCGTATATATGTTACTTTTCAACCACTGATTATATATGAGTGTGTGTACATATTGGATATTTATTTTGGATCTGCTCCATAGGTGCCTCAGGACAGTGTAGAGAAAGAGTCCTACCACCTAGAGAACTTGCTTGTTGTAGCAATTGGAAGGTATATGATGAACAAAAGCACAGTAATGGAAGGGAGGAGAGGATTTTTTACCTGTCACTGCTGAGTACCAAACTTAGGAAATGGATACTGCCTTTTCACTGACTGTGGAGCTCCCAAATGATGCTACACGAGAGATTTATAATCCACCAGATTAGTCCAAGATGCTAACTTTTGTTAAATTGTTACGACACCCCTCACCTCAGAAACAGTGAGAAAACTCACTGTTGTTTGTGTTGGTGAGTTGGTGAGTTGGTGAGTTTGGTGTTGGTGAGCAGGAGCTCTTGCTGGGCTGTAGCTATATAGGCTACAAAGAGCCCAAGAGCGCAAGACATTCTTTGTTTTAAAAAAGAGGTGGTGGAGAAGGAGGCAGAGAAGATATCCTTGTGAAACAGTTATGTAATGTCTTAATCTAGCATGATTTCATGGGTCTTCAAGTAGACCGTATCTTGTAGGATCTTCTGACTAATAAGATTGTAAGTGTCTCCATGAAGAGACCTTTCCTTCTCACAGGAGATGTAGTGAGACAATCCAGTTCTCACATTCACAGATCCTCTTGGCCTTTATAGATGACCTCATATTCACCCTTCAGTGGTGATTGCTCATAAGAAAGCAATGTAGCAATGTAGCAAGTAGCATGAAGATAGAACAGCATTGCTCATACTTTTTGTAYAGAATTTGTGGCCCATGGAGAGAAATGCGGAAACTGGCTTAAAATACCTTACTTTCATTGCAGACTATCCTTGATTCAATACACTGGCAAGAAAACTGCAGCAATACTTAGAATTTCAGTTCAAAACTGGGAATATTCTGCAGTATTTCGAAATTTCACTGAATGCGTGGTTCTGCATACAAAGTTATAGCCAACAAGGACCAACTTTTATATCATTCCAAATGGCATAAAATGTTATTTTTTTTCTTTTCAACCAGCTAATAATACTGACACAKAATTAATATAACCCTGTGCTCCAGAGATGTACAATTAAATGCTCTCAGAATGTAATATCAAGGATAGCAAGTATTATTGATTAMTTCCATTATACAGGTTACACTAAAGCATTCACTTTAGAGAGTCACTCAATACTAGTTATCAAAATATATGCAGAGGACAGGWGAAGGTTATGAAATCATCTGGAGAACAGAGCTTACAAAGTAAACTCTCAGCTGTGAGTTCTGTTCATGGCATTACTTTTAATAATGTAAATATATGCTTATTACAAGCCCTATTGATCCTTACTAGCTAAATTTCAAGTCAGGATTAACAAAGGTAGTAAGACAAATACTGAAAATAATAGCCCTTTAATCTAGGTAACAGAAGTGAAATGCAGAGCCTAGTGTCTGTTGAAAGTCAGTATAACAAAGTTTTCATCTATTCCTGTAGTAGCTACACACAAGAGAAAGCATCTGAGATTGGTACCATGACTAGTGCTGCTGTAAACCCACATAGTTTCCTGCTGATRCTTTAATACTTTTTCTCTCATCTCTCAATATATATGATATAAGCGACAAGAAATGAGTACTGCAAAAAGGTTGATGACTTTCATCTTGCTTTCTTATCTTGCTTTATTTTCAAGAGATTTTGGAGGAACATTTTATATTTATTTGTGTCAGAGAGAGAATCCTGGACTTTTCATTCCATTCAGTTAGTTGTTTACAGTGGAAGTTTATAATAAATCAGGGGCAAAGATGTCCTAAAACCATAGGTCTGATCTTTTTTCATCCCATATTTCCTTTTCATCATCCTTCCGTGGTGTTGTAAACTCTTTTGCTGGAGTAGCTGCTTACCTTTTCTGATTCCAGACATTGATATCCCCATTACACCTGCAAGCTCTATTATAATACAGWTGAATAATAAACAACTCTTTTGTAGTGGGAAAGAATTTAACCTTTGCTGAAAAACAACCCACTCCCTTAACAACAGCAAGCAGAAAAATGAAAAACATTCCTCCCACCCATCAAAAAAATCCTAGCATCACTAATTATTTTTTAAAGTATTGTATTTGTTTTGTACGACACACACACAAATATATAGGAAAAAGAAAAAGCAAACCATCTGGAAGCTAAATTATTTTTTCTTCTATACTTCTAGAGTAAACTATATAAGTCTCTCTGAATTTGCATTGTTGCAGTTATTTGATGTGACCAAAGTGCCTGGGCCAGTGGGKGGAGCTCAACCATGTCATCCAGATGATGAACATGGTCATTTAAGGCCATTTAAGTTTCTTCCTCCTATTTGAATGGAAATTCCTTTCTTTTCCATGTGGTCAGCCAGCCACCCACAACCATGGCTGCTCCAGACTCACATCGTCCATGAAGAATTGCTATTCCTTCATTGCTAAAGGGAAAAAGGAAGGAAACATGGCCTATAAAATGGAAATCAGCACAGTGAGCTCCATCACTGTGGTGGCCATCTGTGTCTGGCAGGTCAGTAGATATATACTATATAGCTGRTATATAGCTGGAAGAGATATACAATGCACTGCATTGCAGAAGCGGAGAAGGTGGAAGCTTGAACCCAGTGGAGTAACATTGCTTTAGTCCATGATGTGTCAGCTTTGTCATCTTCTGCGCTGGCTTACAGGTGATAACTAACACCTTCTGCGAGGGAGCTAGTCGCACTCGCCTATTGATTTTTTTTCTGAGTCCTCTGTGCTTGTTTAATAAGAAAAATGTTGCTTGAAACTGAGTCTGATAATCTTAAAGATGTTATTTACTTTTTGAAAGGTGAGCCGGATTATGATTAATATGGTGAATAGCTGGAACCTAATAGAGCCAATGCTTCTTTATGTCTCACAGTGGTCCAGTCCATGTACGCAGAAGAAAGTAGCAGTCAAGCCTGAATTAAACCCACTCCACTTTCATGTTTTTGCAGGGCCCTCTAGTGTATATATTCCCATCTATGAGTCTGCCACTGTTCAGTCACAGGAGCTAGTGCCATGGTACTTGAATTGCTTCCACATTTCCCCTGCCCCTTCCCAGASTCTACCGGGACATCCCTCTTTTCTGATAATAAGCTGAGTAACATGGTGTATGTATATATATACACATACATATTTACATACACACATATATYATATATGTGTATATAAAAATATGGTGTATATATATWTTTTTTTCTCCTGAGTAGATCATAGAGAAACTCAAAGAAACCTCTTAGAGGTCCATCCATTTCCTTCTTCCTTCCCCTAGTCACCCACAACCATATCCCATCTGTGTGTCCAGATTCTCAGCAACACCTTATTCTAAGATAGCACTAGCCACTCACCAAAAGTCTT
The DNA here is from genome assembly GCF_003342845.1 of Nothoprocta perdicaria. Lineage (NCBI taxonomy): Eukaryota > Metazoa > Chordata > Aves > Tinamiformes > Tinamidae > Nothoprocta > Nothoprocta perdicaria. The sequence goes on from NW_020455459.1 coordinate 772,843, forward strand.
GTCCTTCTTTGCTGGAAATGGGGTCCAATGACATGAGCCTGGAGAAGGCAAGCAGAGCTCAAAAAGTCCATTTATCGTGGCATGCTCGAATCTACAAACACCGGTGCTTGCTTTGGCTTGCTTCTTGGCATCCCCCCTGGGTAGCAATATGTTGTCTTGTCATGCTGGATGATGGCTTAGTTTTGATATTTTCAAATGGTGACACAGTGTTTGCCAGCATCTTACCTTGAAATTAAAATTGTGCCCAAAGGGACAGAGTACTTGTTAAAACTCTCTAGTTAAAATGGAAGAGAAAGAATAAATAAAAAATAAATAATCCCTTTTGTGTGAGTGTTTATAGGGGAATTTATGTAATTTTTTTTATTATTTTATTGCATAGTTTTAAATGACAGTAGTTTTAACACTGTCAAAGCTTAGAAAGTTACTTAGCAGTGACTTTAATAAGCCATTACTCTGTAGAGTAAAAGTGCTAATATGTTCCCAATATGATCAGAAAGAATTTCAGTCATCATAAAACATTAATTTTTCTTATGTTTTGGGAGGATACAAGGAGGTATTTGTGAATTATCACCAGGGATGTTTGCCTCTCGAGTCAGGATTTATTCTGCTGGAGGAAGAGGGAACAACTGTATTTGTAGCCTACCAGTGACACTTTCATACACAGAGAAAACCTATAACAAAACATGTTCACAGGTCATCCTTCCCAGAGAAATACGGTTTAAAAATTATATTTTTTTGTTGATTTTTTTTCCTGTTGTTTCTCTCTCTTTTGCACMTATTGCAAAATGCCTGTTTTCACTTGTGCTCCTGCTGCCACATGTTTTTGGCATTTCTCCTTATCGAATGCATGTGCTGATGTTGTGGGTGGAGCAGAGGAAGGATTTAACATTGGGGCACTGGCTGAGAGAGGCCATGAGGCTATGTGGTTAGTTCAGTTAGTGCAGTTAAGGCAAATAGGCCATTTTGGGTTTTGTTTGTTTGTTTTCCTATAGCAAATAATAGAGAAAGAAAATCCTGAGGGAAAGTGCAACATATGCACAAATTTTGTTACCTTTCATATTAACAATTGCTTGTATTTTTTTTTTTATTATTTTTTTTTTTTTACTCATCAGTTCACATAGCTTATGCCATGGGAGACTGCTGTGCCTTTTTCTGGTAGATGAGCAAAGTTGGCTCTGGTAAATACTACTTCCTGGCATTCAGCTCTCCATTCTGTGCTTCCAGTCCTACTATCAACATTTGAATTTTGAAAGTCTGAATAAAGCACAGACTTAAAGCCCAAGGCAGGTATGGGTCTTGATTCATCCCACCAATAGGATGGAAAGTAGCTGGATTAGCCTATCTGGGACATTTCTACCTTTTCTCCTTCTGCCAAGTTRGAGGGGGACTAGCAGATGACAAATGACTGGTTTCCTTATGGTCAATGTGAGACTTTATTTGCCTTGTGGGAAGTCATGTATGACTTCTCCATTTATTTCCCAGGGCTAGAAATAGGAGCATCAAATTGAGCAACCAAATGATCTGGCAAGWAGCATTGTGCAGCAGGTAAGTCTACACTCATTAGTGTCAGAAAGATAGCRTTTCTGGAGGGCACTGAGCCTTGCTGGATGTGATTTTTGGGAGAAGCAGTGTCTTTCCTAGGAGTCTGTGAAATATGGCAGCTGAGACTGGCTTTCACAGCTGGATACTTAGAGCAGAAAATGCTTCTGAAAARAGCCATGTGGATACAACTGGCAAGCCAGAAGGTCAGCTTCTAGAATTTCAACACAAACTGAGCAATTTCTTTTTTCTCAGTGTTGTAGGAAAATGTCTTGTCTGCAGGGCAGTTAGACTTCCCTGACTGTTAGCAACTTTTTTTTTTCTTTTTTTTTTGTGGTAAATAGATTTTTGAGATGAAAATAGGGCGAGGGATATCTAGAATTTGTTTCCTCACCCTCCACCTGGAATGACTTTTGAAGACTGAGGAACTCCAGTATCCTGTGACACTAAGTACTCTGTAGCCATGAAHAAATACTGATTCAAGCCTTGGGTATATTTACAAATAAGCTATAAATAAAAACTGCAACCTCCTACCAATCATGGTTCAATTCCTCTATCTTCTCTAGATTTGTGTTGAAGTGAATGGGCTCAGGTTAAGAAGAACTAATGCAGATATCATTTTTTCCCCTTGAACTTCATAGATTATTTGTAGTCACTAAATATGAAAAGAAGTGTGGATTTACAGACAGGAACAGTAGGAGCGATTGGGTGCAAATATGCACAGAAACACCTAGATTTGCTACCTAGGTGTACCTAGCAATTGGTCTGCTGAGGATAAGTTTTTACCTAATTGTCCCAGGGTGTCTGAGGTCTTATTCCACATTRCTTTGCACTTCGTAWTTTAAGGATTTTTTTCCCCCTATGATTTTAATCTCAGCATGCTTAATTTCAAACTATTTTGGCTATGTAAAGCATGAGTAACCCCAAAAATCAGTTCTAGATGACTGAAAACACAAAACGGCCCCATATGCCGATTTCTCACTTGCCTAACTCTTCTTTAAGTTTATTGATGCTTTTCCTACCAAAATTCCCACACCTGGGAAAAACCTCCATGTCAGAATTCATAACCCTTTCTCATCTGACATTATTTCTTTTTTGTATCCACTCAGACAGTGCCTTTTCCCAAATTCCTCCTGCAGTCTGTCTGAATGGCTCATCTACTGCATCCCTTCTGGCATTTCACTTCTGAGTTGTCTGGGCAGAGACTGTGCTGTGATTTAGCTGTATAGCAACCAGTCCTAAGGGGCTCTGATCCCCGGTGACGCTTCTCAGCAGTCCTGCTATCCCAATCATTCTGTCTCCTACAATAGGCAGCTCAGAAAATACTTTAAAATATATTCTACATATAGCAGAATGACATGTCCCAAGAATCCAACTTACGGCCAAATCTTTTTTTTTTTTTTTTTTTTTTTTTTCCTATGTGCTTTCTTGTTAACAGTTCAAGTTAAGGACAAAGTGTCAGCCTAAATATGCCATCTTTGGTTATCTCGTGTCACAGTTTAAATGTTATTTTGATGCAGTTTACTTAGACATGCAGCAAATAAAGGTCATTTCCTTCTATTTAGAAGAAGGTTTGTTTCTTTATTTTTAAGAGTGACCTTATTGCTAGTGAAGAGACAGAAAAACAGACCATATGTGTCTGGAATAGCTTATTCTGGAGGTTACAATGCACAGTGAGCATGCTATTGAAGGTGCACAAGGGAATTCAGAAAGGAACAAGGCAGTTCTTCATGCTTCTGGAAAGATATATATCTGAGATGAGGGGTAAGAGAACCTTCTTTTTTTCTCTAAATACCCGTTTGGCCAGTAGTATCACAGAGGATACTACTCTGTGATGTAAGGAAGGATAAGGTGAGAAACTCTGAGCTGGTTATATGTAGGTGGGGAAGTATCTGGGTAAGTACGTGCTGATACGAGACAAGGTCCTAGCTGTTGGAAAGGTTGGAAAGCTGCTTTAAAAGCAGAGAGTGAGAGTGCTCTAACATGACATTCAGGAACATGGAGAGTTGACTCCTTTTACACATGTGAATGGTCCAGAACAGGGTTAAGAACTGACCTTCAGCTGCAGTGGTACACAGACAAGYCAATCCAAGAATAACCTTGTTTACACTCAAACAAAACACCACAGAAGAAGCATCAGTGCAAATTTTCCTCATCTCCACGACCTTGTGTAAGAATGTCCCACATTTGGTACAGAGAAGACGTTTTGGCAGGGAGAGATATTCTGAGAATGGTTCCTTCCAGCCAACATCTCTGCTTAGATGTGGCCACATGAAATCCTTCATGTGGTTCACATCCTAACAACTCTTTGTGAAGAAGTTTCTGGAAAATAGTAAGACACCAACCATGAATGGTTTTGAGKTAACACTGAGAACAGAAAGCCTGCACATCATCACACTTTCCTGCCTCTCTGCAGTTCTCAAGCCATTCTTAGCTGTAAGGGTATTTCCAGTGTTATAGACTATCTWCTTTGCTAGCCATGGAAAGAGAATCTTAAGAATTTCAAAGAATAATCAAGTTCTCCAGAACTCACTATTTTGATGAGATTCTCCTTGCAGGCTGTGCTGCAAGCTGAAAGGAGAGACAAACGTTTGGGTTGTTTCCCAGCCTCTGTGTGCTGGCTTTACCAGGGACCTTCAACCTGTCTTGCACAAGAGATGATGCTTTTACGTAAGGACCTAGGAGACTGCTGCTCAACTGCTTCTGTACTTAAAGGAATTATTACAGGAAGAGAGGTAGGGAACAGGGATAGTTGTAAATGGAAAATCATAAGGCAGCCTGGCATGAGAGCTGCACCTCACTCCTGAAGGAGGTGGTTCAGCAGAAGGGATGAGAGTCTGGAAATAAGAGTGAGAACTTGTGATATATTTAACACTGGACAACTGTTAAAATTAAAATTGGGGAAAAGGCATATTAACAGAAAAAATCATGAAAATACACAAAAAGGCATTCCTAAGCACCTCAGGGACAAGTGAAACATAAAGAAACAAGATGCCTTATCCCAAAACTAGAATGAAATAAAATAAATAAGTAATGTAAGAACTTTGTCCTTGTGGCCAAGAAGGCCAATAGGATCTTGAAGGAATGTGGAACTTCTAAAGAGGGTCCAGCATAGAGCAAAAAAAAAAATGGTTGAGGGATTCCGGTGAACTGTAAAAAAATAGGCATGAAAGTCTCCAAGAATGACCAAAGCACTTCTATTGTGAATTTTCCTTTTGTTTGAAAAATATATTTAAAGAGCAGTTTTTAGGCTATATTCCTTCCATCCCCTAAAATGATTTTAAATATAAAAGTTTTTAAAGGCAGTCCTGCAATGCCCAACTTGGCAATGCACAAAACTTAGTGTTTTGTCTGAGGAATGGCATTGACACTGTGTAGTATTTGAAATATATTGAAAGAAACTTAACCTGTAAACCAAAGAATTAGTCAGAGAAAGACCTACACTAGCTTTCTCCCTACCTCACATATCACCATCTGTATGCTTGGTGACAGCTATAATAACTGCACCACAAACACTTCGCTTGCTATTTGGTGTCTGTAACACTCACAGTGACGTTTCCCCTTTATCTTCAGGGATTAGCTGGCTGGGGAGTTTTAGTATTTCTGCAAAAGGATGAATTTCAAAAAATGAAGTAACATATTAAGTTTCCTCAGGTTGTTTTTATGAATAGAGAATAGAATTATTGCTGAAGTAATAATAATGGTGTTTGTTTAATAAATTATAATAAATAATGCAAGATGTAAATGTCATCCTTAAAAAAAAAAGGGACAAAAATAAAACAAAACAGGTTTCAAAAATAAAAGAAAATTCCTTTAAAAATGATTATTCTGGAGTCAGGTGACCTAACATGCTGAGCTAAAGCCCGAAAAATTCAGTTTAGTCTGAACAGTGGTGCAATCCATACAAATAAGTGTCACATTCAAATTTCTCTGCTCCTTAAGTAGGAGTGTTCAAATTTGTTCAAAGAGACACAGTACAGAAAGTCCTGAAAGGCAGTGCTTCTTTGCAATTTCAATGGCAGTGAACCCAATAGACTGATGATTTAAAAAAGCCGTCTAGATTTACAAGTAGATATGCAATCAGAATGGAAATGCACTTTTTTTTTTTTTTTTATTCATGCTACACTGGATTTATCTTACCATAAAGATACTTTGCAATGTCCTTTTCTTGGGATCAGTGCTGAAGTGTCATTCTAGCTAGTGCTTAGCATTAAAAAGGGCATATTCTATGAAACGTGAAGTTGATTCTCCTACCAGTTAAGCACATCACGCCTGATGGAGGATAAAGATAATAAAAAAAAAACTATATAATTTTGCCTCAGAAATGTCAGTAGTGGTTTTTGCTTTGTGGGTGTGAAAAGGTGGGGGATAAGCTATATTAAAGTACCAAATTAAAGAAAAGGAAAATGGATGTAGTGGAAGCAGCTGTGAGACAAGGATGTTGTCTGCGGGTACTGCCCACTATCCTCCTCATCTCAACTTGTGCTACATTTAGAGAACTGATAATGGCTAAGCAGATGGTAAGTTGTGATTGCTGCTACTGATTGGCTAAAAAGCTGCACCTGCAACTTTTTTGTTCATTATTATTATTCTATAATTATATTATTTTAATACAGAAAACATAGATTTTATTCCTTTATTTTACTCCTACCTGTTTGCTTGTAATGCATGGAGCTACCATTTAAAATACATAATTTCAATCAATTTAACTAAASTACTGCAAATCCCCACCTAGACACTCCTACATCAATTTAAATCAAGCTTATTTCAAATTTAGACAGGAATAGTCTCTGCTGAGATCAGAACACTCCTATTTTGCTGTACAGTAGCCAAGTAGATATGCATGGATTTAGCCTAATCTGTTTACAGGTATTGCCAGATGTGTTCCTGGGCTCATGGTTGAGTAGTGTTAAGATGTTACTGCCTTTTGGCCAAGAGTTGTTGTCCCTTTGCTACGATGTGTAATTCATTCTCCCTTACTGTTTCAATGCAGAATAAATGAATAAATAAACAATATTATCTCAATATATTGCATAGAAAGTGATCTGAGGATATGGTAACTGAAAATTCAAAAATGACAATGTCTGAGAGCATAAGGTGACACATCTTTGACTACATCCCAGGAAAAAAAAACACATCACCTGTGGCCTACAGCTGGTTCAGTCACCTTCCACATTTTGGATAAGAGGAACTGGATGAGAGAAGCACATCAAAGAAGATTTGATATTTTGTAATTTTGTTTTACTTCTTGGCAGTGAAAAAATAAAAAATACAAATTGAGAATTACCAGTGAAGGAAATAGAGCTCTGACTCTGGAGTGGATGACCATGAGCTGTGGACACCGTGGAGACCCTTGTAGCACAGCGATCTGCAAGGAACTAGATTGGGAACCAGACTGGGATCTCTGGCTCTCAATGAGCTGTGAAAATCCCTTGTGGCCTGATCTTGCCTCTGTCCATCAGGTGATCTCAAAAGAAGATAAGATTCCCTGCAGCTTTGGTAATCTGGCAGATTAGGCAAACAGGTTGAAAAGGTTTGAGATATGCAAACAACTCATAGAGTACATGCATACTGACCATAAAATTTCACAATTCTGGCAAATCAGCAATTTAAAATTCTTGTTTTGTCCAGGCATTACTGAAGAAGTGATTTTATGCACCATGATAGCCTGAACTGGTCTCCTTGAAGTTAATGGAATAAAACATCCATCCGCTTTAATGGAAGGAGGTTCAGACTCATCTGTAGTTTTCCAATTTCTATTCACTGCTTGTTTCACCCACAGGAATTGCTAAAATGTTTTTAAGAGGTTAGATTAGCAGAAGGGAAATGGAGACACAGGAGATGAGATCCCATATGGGTGAGTTTGACTCACCAGAATACATAATCGAGTTTTTGTCTGCTTTTTTTCTGTCTAAAAAGCTATTCCTAAGCCTTTAAGACCTAAGTCTCGATTAATCAAGGTAATCAACCAGGATAAATCCATTAATCAATCAGATTTTCATTAATAGGGATATTAATAGAAATAGAGTACAAGTCTCGCTGACATAATCCTAATTTGCTCATAGACATGCCTTCTCAGTAGCATCCTGCCCTGAGAAGGTGCAAGAAATCTCACCAATCCTTTTTGTGTAATGAGATGGTAAAAAGAGGGCTTTACTCCTTCTCCCAGGAAACAGGTACAGCTATATTGACCATTTTTTACGGTCTTTGGCCTTTTTTTTTTCTCCCTTCATTTTTGCATGAAAATTACAACCAAGGCTTGAGGGTGGGATGCCRGATCGGAAACAATAGAATATTTATTTATTTCTATTTCAAAATAACAAGAGATACTTACATATGTGGTAACTTGGGGATATCAGTGGTCAATCCTGCACACTTAATTTTGAAGAAAAGGGGTGTCCATGCAACCTAGTGGTAATTTTTACAGTCTTACGGGCGCTGTCTAGAGGCAGGTCCTCCTCTGCCATGACTGATGTTCAACTTAAACAGTTTTCCACATGGTTAAATGATATGATCTCTGTACAAAATTAATTGTTTTTTCCCATGGATGGTTCCTGTTCTCTTTAATTTGATAACACACACATCTGTCAATGTATGCTTTCTCAGACAGCTAGTGCATCTGGAAAGTGTCCTTTTTCAGATAACCTTTTTATCCATGGATTATCCATCAATGTATAGTTGCTTTCAGATGCAGATTAAATATTGGTGTCTTACTGATGTTTTTCCAGCTGTTGCTTAGGATAGCCTTAATACATTCTCAGYATACTTCAGCTTTTCATGATTTTTTAGCATTGCTAGAAATTCAAGCTAGCCTGAACTAGTAGAAAATATGTATTTTGGCATGTATGTATGTTGATGCATGATTTGGTTAGAATTGCTTATTATCAGCATCAATATAATTGCAATAGTGTTGTTGGTAGTAAAAGAAATGTTCTGCTGAGGTTTCTCTGAGTCTCTTCAGGCCATGGCATAGCAGCAGCAGACATGGTCTCTTCCTCTCTTTCTCCCTGGAGAAAAGCTCTCCAAGAGGCTTTTGCTGCCCAGCATCCAGGGCGAGGGGCTGCTGCTGCTGAAGCCTCACGCAGCTCCCATCTGCTCCAGGTAGTTGCTAAGGAACGTCGGCTGCAAATAGCAGCAGCGCCTTCCCCACCTGCTCCCATGCCAGCTCTATGGGCTCCTCTCACTCTCCTCGACTCAACAGGATTGAAAGCACCAGCTGCTGACACTGCTGCAAAATTGGGTTGAAGTTTTTATTTCTTTATTTCTTTTTATTTTTTTTTCCCTTCCCTTAACATTCCTTGTATCCTTCAGCCTTTGAGCCCCTGCTGCCACCCTAAGGACACCCTCCATGTGTGCTCAATGCTGCGAAGCTTCATCCTTGAGGGCTCTTCCTCAGCTGCTTTTCCCAATATCTGCAGACTCAAACTGCTCCTGGATTTAGGTCAAGAGAGTGAGAATTTATGCAGAAAGTTTCTTTCCCTCCCATCTCCCTATACATATACATGACCTACTTCCTAATAGGAACTGTGATTTGGATCTTGTAATTTGTGTCCTCTTGAAAAGAAATCAAAAAGTGTGTGTCAGACTATCCTTTTCTTTTAATGATTACTGCTTTTGAATTAATTATACCCCTCTTGATTTTTTTTTTTTTTTGAAAGATATGTGGCTGCCAATGTGAGATTTGATTTTGGAGGAACAGAAGAGCTGGCCACTCATATGATTATGAAGTAATATGCAGTTTAACAAAGATGCCTTATCTCTACTGAGACCTAAAAAAAAAAAAAAAAAAAAAAAGAGTTCATAGAGCCCCTACTATGAATAATCTTCTTATTCCTACTGCCACCCAACCATGCAGACTTAAAGATAAGTACAGATGAACCAAGGGAGCCTGAACTTATTAAATGTAATAGAAATGGACTTTAAATTTGGTGAATCAAAATTTTGCATTAGCTTTTCTTTTAATGCACTTAAATAGCTACCGTAGTCATTCCATTTTCCTCATCAAATTAGTTAASTGGGAGATGAAGTGATGCAAGTTCTGATCTATGAGGGAAGTGCAGGCTCTGAATTGATACTAGTGAAATATGGAAAAGGCTGCTACAAAGTCAGGCCTGGTAAGAGCAGGACAAGGTGCAATGTCATTTCCCAACCTGACACAAACTAAGAACATAAATATTGTAAAACTTCAGAATCTAATTATCATCTTAGCAGACTAAGACTAAATTGGAAAAATCTTTTTTTTTGTAATTCTCTTTTAATTTCCATTTCATTTTGAAAAACAAATCAAAATCTCAGATCTTTACTCTTTWAAAAAATGCATTTCTCTGATGTAAATCTCCCCAGTTAATAAAGCAGTGTAAATTTAAAATATTGTTAAATTTAGCAAAATTATGTGGAAGTTTTGACCTTTAGTAAAAATACTGCTCTGCTTAAAATCAATTTGATCTCTGCTTTGCTGTCCAGAGTCATGATTCCATGAATAATAAAGTGTCTGAATATCTTGCCTCTAGTTACTGTCCTAGTGAGTCACGTGTCCTTATGTATTAGTAGGTTTAGGGGCTAGAACATTGTGATTCTTTTCTTAATTGCATCAGTAGAGTTCTGCCAGTGATGTCAGTGGAAATKGGATTTTTTTAATCCTTTGTATTTTAAGGCTATGTCCAAGTCTGCATGAGGGTTCATTTATATCCTGAAGGAAATTATTTGTCAGAAAAGGCATGTTTTTTGCTCCTGGTTTTAGCCATCTAAGATGCAGGTATGAAGGATACGTATACCTCTGCCTCTACCTAAGCAAGTCATGGCTCTCATTGATGCTTGGGTAGAATTAGCCAAGACAATCAGTGAAATTTAGGGTATGATTCTCTTCATCTTACAGTAGATACCTATGTGTCACCACATAGATAGCACCCTGAACAGTACTGTCTTTATTGACCAGATCTCTGTCTAATGGAGATCTGAAAAGAAGCAACCCACACTTTGAGAATTTCTTCAGAAGAAATATCAGAGATCTCCCCACATTGCTAAAGGGAAGGCCATCCACCATGGTGCAGGAGGTGGAAATGCACTGGCCAGACTCCTTCCTTTCCAGTTCTGCCTATTGCAACTTTTATTATCTGAAATTGTCAGAGATTATTATTTATTTGCACTATTCTTCTTTTAGGATGCATTGGTTATTTATATGGCAAAATGAGTTATTTACTGAATGATTATTAAAATTGCAGGTGCCTGGGAACCCAAGAAAACAGGAAGTCCCAACCTTCTACACAGAAACATGAAAAAGACAGTTACAGTATCAGTAGTTCTGATGGATGACAAAGGGTATTTAACTGCTCTAATTGATGCCCTATAACACACTCGCAAGCCCTAGTGCAGGGACTGTTGTCCCTGTTCTTCTGATACCTATTTGCTTTTGCAAAGGTGCAAAACAAAATAAATGTACGTTAAGATCAGCTTCATATTCACCATCCCTAGCTGAATTCCTTAATATTCATGTTAAGGAACTGATTATAGAGTGTATTGTTGGTGGCTGTTTTTCCCCTTTTTTACCATCTGTCTGCTGTGAATACATCTGAATTCTCTGGCTCTACAAGCTAAAATGTACTCAACAGCTCAATATTTTTTCCCCTTCTAATTATTCTTTTAATTTGCTTCTGCTCAGCTCCCACACGTCCTCCCTCTTACCAGATTGTTTATATTTTTTTTTTTACAAAGTGCTTCTGACAATTGCTTACCCTGATTTTACATCCTTTCCCTAGTCCCATAAACCACAATCTCTTGTCCCCTTCCTTGCTGTGATTTTGCAGGAATGGTTGTGGCTCACCACCTTTCCAAATGTTTATGACAAATTGCCCTACAGAGCTTATATTAAGACAATTTTCCTGTTACACAGGCCCCTCTGTTCTGCATCAGTGCATGGGATAGACTTCAGTGAATACCATGAGTTTGGGTGCAAACTAGCAGCATTATATTTCTGAAAACAGGTACCTCATGAGGTGACACCAGACAGCTCTACAGACAGCTGTTAACTGAGTCTTAGCTCAAAATGTGTCTCTTGGGTGATATTTGAGAGACTGGAAAAATGAAGTCCAGAAGGATATTATGGGACTCATCCTGGGGATAGGGTATCAATGAAGGATTTAGGAATAAACCTATCAGTCAGCTTCCCAACCTAGGGGCTACATGCAGACAGAGGTGCAGGCAGCTAGCAGAAGATCTAAGGTAGAGTGTTGTGTCTACCTCAGAAATTGCATTGACACTTTTTCAGGCACCATATGTGGCTGGAGACATTTGAACTCCCCTSTCTCTTCACTTTAAATTTCCTTAGGCTAAGAATAGGCCCAGTCTGAACCCCTACCTCTTTTCTAGATGTGTTCAGGAAACAAATGAGGCAGAGCAAGTTTTGTGTCTCCTGAAGAGCTCAGTACAGTGTTTCAGATCTTACCTAACATACACTGACAGAACTGGGTTCCTCAAGAAGATGTTTCTGGTGGCTTTATGTAATACCCAACTTCACAAACATTTATAGGTATCTATAAAAAGCATTTTCTGTAAAGTCTGCATATGAATTGCTCTAAATTTCATGTAGCATGTATAATATGCATAGAATACATATTGTGTGTGATATATCTTTCATGCTAAATCATACATAACCAATGTGCAGTGTAGTTATATAAATTATATATATGCTTTATATAAATCCTACACAAAACAAAAGTGATTGAAGGATCCATTAGTGAAGTGAGTCCTAGACTAAGCCTCAAGCATTCAGTCTCTGTCCCCAGAAATCAACTGTCCTTTCCATTCTGGAGGGGTAGAAAAGGTAACATGGTAGGGACAAACTGCAATAGAAGCTGAGCTACAAGTGTATGGAGTTTAAGAGTGATTTCACCAGACAGAGAGCAAGCAGATGGAGCACACCTCTGCCATCAAGTTGGTAGCAAAGCTGCATGGGAGAGGTGGGCTGGAGAAGGAGACAGATAAAGCCTGCTTTGAAATTTTAATTTTACAGTACATTTTTATTGCAGAAAATATAGAAACATCCTTTGCTCAAAGTTCTTCCACCCAGGTTGGCAGTTATAGGAACTAAGTCCCCTTAGCCCTCTTCTTTTTACCACTTCTCTGTCCACTGTGTGGACAAGATTATTTTTTTTTTTCCTTTCCTTTTCTGAATACCAGTTCATAACCTCTGGAAAAAAAACAAAATCAGCATATAGGGGATAGCCATTATGTTAGATTGGTATATCATTCGAAATGCTGGAGAACAGCAAAACCTAACAAATAAAAAATGGTTGGATGAAAAAATATAGAGTTTCAAGACAGCAGAGAAGAGAGAAGTCACTAACCAGACAGAGGATACTGCAGAACATCTTGCCATTGTCAGGGTAACAGACTGGGCAGAGCAAAAGGGTGCAGGACAAATGAAAGACCCCCAGATATGTATCCCTTACAGGAGCAATGAGGTCTGCAAAAGTGAAGAGTGAGGAAACATGACAGATGTACATTAATGCAGATTTTATTTCAGTGCAACTGCTGACCCTGAATACTCCCAGCCACCAGGGATGCCTCAGTATTGGCTGTGCAGTCAGGTTTTCAGCACAGCAAGGAGTCTGACTGCACAGTTAATCAAAGGTACCATCAATCAAATCATTCACATTATATACTTAAACCTCCTGCTCAAAGTCAGATTATAATTCATACGGTGAATGACCTCTCAAAGCAGCTGTGTTAAACTTTAAGGCAAGACCTCCAAAGAGGCAAAGCACTAGTAAAATAATACCTCCAGTTACTAATAATAAATATCAGAACCCCTTCACCTGACCTTTTCTTAATGTCCATCTCATAAAATYATGATTTTTTTAAGCTTATCTTTATATGGCAATTGCAAGGGAAGCATTAAAGAGAGAAAGTGAACAGAAAATCACTGACCATGCAAAAACTGGGCAGTAAACATGACTTTAAAGAGATAGGACTAGCCAAGTATGAATGACATGCATTGTTTTCTTGCTTGACTGTATGCCAGTTAAATGTCATTGAACTGGATGGATTTTCAGACATTCAAGGCRCTCGACATTGAAGACATCTCCCGTGTTATCTCCCATTGTAAAACCATCACAGATGCTAGGGTTTGATTGAAGACTCATAGTGAATATGGAAATGAATATTCATCCATATCAGTGTGACCTGGTGTGTGATTAAAACATAACCCCTATCCGATCTCACTTTTGTCATTGACATCATCATATCATCCCATTTAGTATAATTAATTTATTTCTTACATGTTGGGAAAATTCCTAATGTTATTGAAGTGGGGTGCCGTGATTGAGAGATGGGACATAGCTTGATGCAAGCAAAGTGTCAATTTTATTGTTGTTACACACAYGTTTATATAAATCAGAAGGTAGCGTGTCTTTACGCGGATTGGACTCTTCTTCGAATCAGGCACTCCTTGATTGGTTAAATGCAAAAGCAGCTACAAACAGATTATAAAAGGTACTGAGTAACAAACTAAGTCTTATGTATAAGCCTAAGACAGACTAAGTTTATCTACAACCTTGAAACAATACTCCCTTTGATCATCCTTATCTTATCCTTCCTAGTGAAACAATACTCCCTTCTACAGCTCCCTTTGTTCAGGATGATCCAGCCTTATCTTGTCCTTCCCAGGGCTTGTGGCCAAGTTCCAGCATGTCTTGCTCCAACAGCGGCACTATACTTGAGGCCCTGTCAAGGTTGGTCGAGTCCTGGCCCACAGTGGGGGGAAATCATCTGTCTGAATGTGAGTGCCTAAAGTTTAGGAAGGTTTACTTCTGAGAAAGTCAYCAGTTAGAAAGTCAGAAAGACTCCTCCTGTGAGGAGCAACTGAAGAGTTAATGAACACATTAAGTGGGACACAGTCAATGGAAGTACAGTTCACCCATGTCTTAAATTATGACTCCTATATTTGGCCACATTACATTAAACTCATTAACTATATTGACATGGAGCTTGATTCAGCTACCTGCACAGAGGTTTCTAGCATAGCTGGGAGTACCTGAAAAAACTGCACAAGGCAGTTGGAAATTATATAGTACTTACATAAGCAGTTTTCAGGACCAGGTGTTACAGGCCAGGAAGGAAGCTCTAGACTATTTCAAATGACACAAAGCTCATGCAGRTAGTCAACAGAATTAAATCTCATATCTCCCCTAGCTGTCATGATTGGACCCAGTGGACATCTATACTACAGACTCTTTGAGTTAGCTGAGGTGATTCCCATCTGCTTGAGTCCTTGCACGACAAGTATTTAGCTGCTGGTCATTCTGTTTTCTCTAGCAGCTGSTGACTAGCAAAGAGAAGAAGCCTTTATTGCAACTCTCCTTGAATGTAGAAGTCCTGTTTCAGTATTGGTCTGAACAAACAGAACAGCTGTGCATTCAGTGGAAGGCAGACAGAGTACAGGAGGGCTGAATTTTAAATTCTGGAGGGTAATTCATGTGTAGGCTYTGAATGTAGGTCCCTGTTGTGGTTTTTCTCATTTTCTGTGCATGGCTTGGGCATAAATGCACATTCCCATGTCACTAAGGTGATTTGAGGTRGGATGCAATAAAGAAGAGGTGCAAATAACAGGTATTGTGATAGAAATGGGGTCTATATACAGTCAGAATATGACTATTCCAGATCTTCTGTGTAAGAGTMTTAAATCAAAGCTAGTTATTAAATATGACTGTAAATCAGACAAAGGACTATATAGCATTCATAGAAAGTTTGCATTCATTTGGACCTATGAATTGATGGCTTGCTGGAATCAAATAGCTTTTTTTCTTTCTTAAAAGACAGTGAGCCAAGATGTTTATGGGATGGGACGAGGCATAAATACAGGCATTCCTTGTCTTTGAGTCCTACTTTGGCTCTTGGTTCTGACACAGACTTCTCCTTTAATTTTGAGCAGATGGCATTATCTCCTTTAAATATCAGCTTCTCATCTATAAAAAGAGGATGTGTGTGGAATGGACATCCTTCCCATGGGAGTGCACTAGAATGTGTATTTCTCTTTCTGAAATTAAAATCTAAACATGGCAATGGATGCTTCACAGGACCTGAGTGTTACTGTCCCTCTGACAGGCTTTATCTTGACAAGTGGGTTTCCTTGTGTCCCAATCCTAAAAGTATTAGGAACTGGAAGTTACTGTGCTTTGTGGACACCTTCTACCTGGTCTGTTCTGAACTCTTGGTAACTGTGTGATACCCCAGATCTTCCTGTGAGGTCTCAGTGACATTCTCGTCAGCCAAGCTGAATTCTTGATTCTTGTATGGCAGCCCCAGGGACAAAAATATAAATAAATGCATAGGAAAGACAGAAAACRATAGTTGCTCCCTTTGAGAATTTTGCCCAAGGGAAAATATGGTAAATATTTCAGCAGCTGACCTAGCATCATATTCTGCTCCTACACRTAGTAGGTAAAATATATCAGAACTCTGTATCTGTCTAAATCAATAGCAGCTATCACTTCCAAAATAAAGTTCACCTTTAAGTGGTCATATCAAATCCAATAACTATGCCAATGCTGTCATTAAATATATTGAATACTGGTAAAAGTGTGAGCTTATCAAAACTGGTTGTCAGTAACAGTCAGTGGGAAAAACATATGCATATCAGTAAAGATTTTAAGATCATTTAGGAAGAAAAAAAGTGTTTTCCTCTTCATCTGGTTTAAAGTCTTGCACTAGATGCATATTTTAATATGTAATCCAGATTTATAGGCTTTTTGATGGTTTGCACTGTAGATTTGACACAAATTGGCATGCAGTGTATCATCGTAAAGAGAGGTGAGAATCTAAAATTGCTTTGAGATTGTAATTGTCTGGGAGGGAGGAGTACTTTTGAATGTGATATCTGTATTTATTGTGCTTTTATTGTTTGACATTTTATTAAGGAAAAAGTTGAAAGAGCTACTTAAAAACAAAATGCATTTTTCCCCTAGTAAATAGGTTTTGTTGTTTATGTTGGAAACTCTAGTCCAGGTTCTTTTCACCTGCTCTATAGGTAGGTCAGTCAAACCGAATGCATCAACACAGCTGTTCCTCCCTCCTATCACCATTTTTATAGAAGATTCAAGAATTTTAAAGAAATGTTTGAATGCTGTATAGTAACAATTATATTTTGTTTTTATACAGCTCCTTTCTTTCCTTGCAGGGTCTTAAAATTCTTTCTGTGACAGTCTCTGTTTCTTCACAGGAAAGATTCCACAGAAAGATCAAGGGAATTTTTCAGACATGCCCAGAGGATTTTGGAGCAAAATCTTTGTGGAAAGCACCCTGGTGATTTGTCTCTTGTGCTATGAGTTACATGGCATCCTTGAAAGAGCTTTTGTCTCCCAGGTATAAGCCCTGAGGAGCTGTCTCCCATCCTTTCCTTCATGGGGAGCTCTTCTTTGGCTGTCAGAAATAGATAGGGGCACTCCTAGAACTGGGCATATTAAAACTGCTTTAAAGATAGAWTTGAAAGTTGCAAATCAGGTGAAAATATCACAAGCTATGTCTGTACTAGCAAGGAGAGGTGGCACATTGCAGATTACTCACTTTATATACATAGACATACATATACAGTTAAACTCCCTTCTCCAAAAGAGGTGTCTGCATCCCAGCTGCCTCCCAAGAATGTTTCTTGGCTGTCTACTCTACCATGCTGACCACTGTTTGCAAGACTGCCAGGGAGCACTAATAAATAAATTGCATGCACAGTTGCAAGCAGTGCTGAAGCTTCAGCTCTGGCCCTATTTATTTAATTAATCTATATTTAGCCAAAGAGACAGTGAGTGGAAGGAAGAGCACAAGTGAGGGTTGGGTTTGCAGGCTGCATCTACCTTGCTACAATACCAAGATACCTAAGGGGCAATGATTAGTCAATATATTTATAAATAGAGAGTGAAAAGCAAGGAGCTCTTTTCAGCTAGTGAATATTTTTTACATTAACTGCTAGGTAGAGTTCCTGCTAGAAGACAGGGACAGGGAATGGGCTGGGAAGGGTAAGGTGCATGTGGAGTTTAATCTGAGATGTGAAGAAGGATTTTCCCATGATGGAGGAGGATTAGATTAGGAATCACTTAAGCAAACTGGGCAAACACAAGTAAATGCTCCCTGGTGTGATACATCTACCAATGCTGAGGGAGCTGGCCACTCTCAACCATCTTTGAAAGGTCATGGTGATCAGGAGAGGTGCTTGAGGACTGGAAGGAAGCAAATATTGCTCCAGTCTGCAAAAAAGACAAGAAGAAGGACCCAGAAAGCTGCTGGCCAGTCAAGGTCACCTTGATCTGGAGATGCGGAGTAGCTATTCCTGGATATCATTTTGAAGCACATGAAGGGCAAGAAGGTACTCAGGAGTAGTCAGCCTGGACTCATCCAAAGGCAAATTATGCTTGWCCAACACAATAGGCTTCTATGATGGAATGACTTGTAATAGCCTATTGTTGGAGGGAGAATAAATCTCAATGTAAAACAATAACTTCCTGAAAAACAGGGGCCAAAAGTACCAAAACTGAAAAATACATAAATCAGAAACTCATATACCTCTGGGCACAGGCATGTCTCATGAAAAGAATACAGCTTGGTGTGTTTTACCCACTACATCTCTTTGCCCATACCTTGTGTAGTTCTGGGTCATTCTTACTTATTTTTTAAAAATATTTTTGTGTACTTGCATCTAAACTGCAGGAGCTTCACTTAGACAAGCTCTCYTTAATTCTTTCAGATAGATTAAGAAATTTGTGTCTCTTCTTCTTTCAGCCYTTTTCCCATCTGTCTGTGTAACTATTGGTTTCTTGTGTATATGTTGCCTTAGTTTTCAAAAAACATAGTCTCTTTTGTGCYGATGCTGAAGTCATCTCAGAAGGTGAGTGAACAGATAGTCTCAGGTGGGATATCCTTGCTGTCCTCTTGTATAAACACCTAAAAAAATCTTTTCAAACTTAATCTACTTTTCTGTCAGTTGCAGCTTCCCCTCACAACCCCCAATTCCCTATCTCACTGTCCTAATTTCYTCCCTGATTGCATGAGCCTTTTTTCTCTTCCTTCCACTGCTGTTGTTACTGTTGTTACCCTTGTTATTTGGGGAAACGTTCTGCAGTTCGGTTAAGTATCCTGAAGCCAAAGGAAGATGTGTTATAAAGTCATAACAATTGAGAAGGATTCAGTAGGGACATCTGCCATCCTGTTAGGTCAACAGCCCATGGTGTTGACAGCCTGATAGCCCTGCAGTTTAAAAAAACSACAGCCCTGGAAAGCTGATAACTTGTGCCACCGGAAATCTGAGGGTCACTTGTCATAACAAGTGCACATACAACCCCCTCTTATCAGACAAGATGAAAACTGAGCCTGAAACAAATTGCAAACCTTTGCCTGCTGCTATGGGAGCTGCAAATTGAAAATGACCAACTTGCCAATGGACTGGTCCTAACTTTTCCAATGAAATCACATCAGGAATTCTCTTTACAGCTCAGGCCCCGCCAGTGTAAGAAAGACATCAACAAACTGGAGCCAGTCCAGTAGGAGCAGCTGGGATGGGCTGGGAYGGAGAACTTGCCTGGCCAACAGAAATGAGTGGTTGAGTGTCTTCAGCCTTCAGAAGAGAAGGCCAAGAGTTCTTAATGCCTTCTAAATTACTGAATGGAAAGGTATAGAGAACATGAAGCCAGATTACTCTTGGATATAAACAATCAATGGACTATAAAGATACAAACTGCATGAKGAAAAATTATTGTTGATTATTAGCAAAAGATTCTTCTTCATGAAGATGGTCTAACATTGGAACAAGGACCAGAGGGCCCGTGAAATCTCACCATTGGTGAGTTCAGAATTGAATTGGACTACATTTTGAGCAAGCTGGTCTAAGCTGGAAAAAAAAGGTGTTGGAGCAGAAGGCCTCCAGAGGTCCTTTCCAATCATGATTATGGACCGTATTCACCAGCAGGAATTCTACTTAATGCACAGAAGATCTAAAGGATATCCTGGACACTGACATACCTTGTGTTTTTGTACAAAGTTAAAGAGAAAAAAAAAAAAAAAAGCCTGGGAAAAAGAGTTAATGGTTATATCTAAAGATCAGATTTTTGAAGCAGTTGGCAACCAAAGTGTCTATGGACAACAAAAAGAAACAAAACTGTACTAAGCTTAAGTAAAATACAAAGTTTTAAATACTTTTAAAAGAATAAAAGGGAGATAGGGAACTAAAAACAGCCTATATTCATGAAAAAAATAATTAATTGAAAGCTTTTTGTTCTCCAAACCTTTGATGTTCTGGTGTTGTACTGTTTAAGCTTTAAGACTACCAGGCTACCAGGTGTCGACACCATGGACTGTTGACCTAAYAGGATTGCAGATCTCCACTAAAACTCTCCCAATTTTTATGACTTTATAACACATTTTTTTTTTGTCTTCAGGATACTAAACCAAATAGCAGAACATTTCCCCAAATAATCAGGATAACAATGACACTAAAAATTTTAAATTTCAAAAATTTGAGGCGTCTGTAGAGTAYAGACAGGGTAGAGTAGACTAACCCAGTAGCGCAGCTTTTCTGTACTGCTCTTTGTTGCTGAAAGRTAAGGTTGTCTCCATTATTGATTGCAGCTACTTGTTATCTTCCAAATCTCTACCCTTAGAGTGAAATTTCTCAGCTTTATTCCCTATGTCACAGCTTGTGGGCTGCAAGTTCAGCTATTTCAGTGTATGAAGTGCAGCTTATGTAAAAAAGAAACAAAATAAAGAAAAAAGTTCATTGCCTTTAAACTATCCTYTCTTCTACCATCATTTATTCTTCAGCGATATGACATTATTGCTATCTAAACCTTTTGATTTAAACTATCTGCATGGACAATTACATAACCCTCAGCCGGAGGCTGAACTTCTTCTCATTTACATTTTATTGTACTTTCTCTATTAAGACAAGGCCAATCTGATTGTACTTATACTGCCTCTGAGCTCTTCCTTTTCGTTCTTTCTGAAATGTACTCCTGATCRCTGCTTGGCAATTGGGCTCGCTCAGATTTCAGAACGGACTGCTCCCTGCAGAGTCCTGCAAACTGCACAGGGACCCACTATTTGCAAAATCCATCACTTGGTTGTGAGGTGGCATATGTGGGATCTCAGCTAAACCCTGGGATAGAGTAGTTCGGAATGGCTGGAAAAAAGGCTGCAGATGTGCCTGCTTTTTTTAACAAAGGCAAATGGGATCACTTTTATACTCTGCAATAAAATGTAARCTACAGAACACAGTCATTCCTACCTTATTTTAGTATAGCTGGCATGACCATGTCCCCTTCATGCATGGGGACACCAGATTCTCTTAATAGCTGCCACTGAAAATACTGAAGAATCCTACCATAGCTGTTCCCTCTCAAAAGGCCAGCTCTACYGCATGTCATGGCATGTCAAGCTAGAAGGCAGTCACTGGATTTGAAGTGTTTCACAAAAAGCTCAAGCTTTTGTAGTCTTCAGTATATCTTTGGAGTTGGCCAAAATATTCACCSTAGTCACCTGTCAAGTCCCAGCAGTTACTTGCTACCAAAACTTCCTAATAAAAGGTAAAAGAGGTGGAAAAATGTTCCTCCCAGGTGAAAGTTRTCAAGTCCATAAAAAGAGGAAGGACATGTTCTCTCTAAGTTGAAGATCTGATGAAGGTCTTCATGGAGCAAGGAGTCAGGCTGCAGGGGAGAAACCAGGCATCTCCTTACTGTGTTGTTCCTTTGGATGGATGAAGTACATCCTGTTGCAAACTCACCTTTCTGTAAACATAGTCCATCTGTATGTTTGAATGAAGAGTGTGTGTTTGCAGAAAAATTGTGCTGGAAAAGTTAAAATGTTGACAGAAATCAGGAAAGTGCAGAAGAGGCATTAGCTGCACTGAAACTTGGATCTCAAGCCGTCTTGGACCAAAAGGTCAGTAGTGTTTCTAAGGACATTAAGTACCACTTGAGCATGACTGGTTATTACTGCAGATGCCTCTTGTTTCCTGTCTTTGTTTAACAGGAAAATGATGCAGTAAAGAACAATTTTTCCTGAATAAGTCCTCTGCTGAGGAAAACCAGGCTGTTCTTCCATTCAATCTGCCTAATGATGGAAGGTAATGTTGAAACTCAGGTCAAAGATCCTTGTTTTGAATCAGGCAGAAAAAGGCTTTTACCCTTTATATCTCACCCTCTAAGTGAGCGCTTGACTCATTTATGTGCTCCTCCAGTGGAGGAGGACAGAGGATCTCAAAATTGTTATTCTCTGATCATTGTAGGGGGGAATGGTACTAAAATCTCTTTTTTTTGGTGATTTTTTAATAGGAAATACTGATATGTAGAACACATGAAGTCATTGGGGTTATTGTCTTGGCTATGTAGTTTTGGTAAATAAAGTAAATATATAAATATAAATATATATTGGTAAATATATAAATACAAATATGTATTGGCAAATATATTTTAAGGGAAATCATTTCAGACTGTGCTTCTTCTGAGGAATATTGRTGCAATACCAGGACATCTTACAGTAATTGCTACAGAACATTCTGATGAGACAGCTGGATTCTCAGCTTCACTTTTAAGGATTTCATAGGAGCACAAGCATTGCTACTTTTTCTGGCTTGTATGTTATTAACACAAAAAATCCATATAGGAAATCAATGTGAATTAAGATTCTTAACTCCATGATATTATAAAGGGAATGAAGAGAATACAGTCAACTGGGTAGCTTAATTGTATATCTTTCAGAGTTTTTGAAAAATATGGGCTTGCTTGCTATACTTATTGCCTTTATTATCAGTACAACTTGTAACCAGAAATATATGAGAGCCAATTAAGCTTCTAAAGAAAAGTTWTCTTTTCTTTTCCATATGAAAGTGTCATATATCATGCAATATCAACTCTGGTGTTAGACTAGCAGAAATTTACTGCACAATGTCCCTGCACTGAAAATTTGCAGCTAGATTAATGTCCCGTTAGATGGCATTAAATCAATTTCATACATATGCTCRTATTTTCAGTAGAGTGACATTCCCCGGGAGTTGATGCTTTGCAGGACCAGTAATGACAACAACTCTGAGGATTTTGTTGAAGCTTCATGGATGTATATGAACACATATACTTGCACACATACACACACACATTGGTGAACAATATGCTTCACTTGATATTAAAAAGTCTTGATGTTTTAAAGTTAGCCAAGTAACTTCATATTTTTTATCATATGTAGCCTATTTATTATCAGTGTTCCTTTTAACACAGAACCAGCTACAGCTACAGCTATTTAATCTTGCTAGAACTAAAGCATTTCTACTTCTCTTTTCCAAGTTATTGATCATTTCTTCTGGTTACACAATACAAATCATCAAGTTTTTAAAAAGGGTTTTTTTATTTATTTTTTTTTTTCTTGTGTAGGTTTTTGGTTTAGATTTGGCCTGGAAGTGGAGACCTCATTTTCTTCCTAGTGTGGTAAAGGAAGAGTGGAAAAGTCAGTACATATGAGGCGAGACTTAAGCCAAGAAAGTAGCAGACGATTCAACTCTGAATTTATAATTAAGGAATTTATCAGATTTAGAGATTTGCAAGTATTTGGATACAGGTATGTTTTGTGCTGGGTATGTGTGGATACAAGGGTGATTATGATACTCCTTCCTTAAGTAGCTTAATCCAAAATAAGATTTACTTTGAATGTCTTTCTTCAAGAAACTAGGGTCATGTAAAAGATGTATCCATAAACTGGGCAACAAACTCAAGCTCTCTGGCTTTACATGTCTTTTTCTGTTTGCTACGTCTTTTTAGCAAAGCTGATTAGTACCCAGCTCAAACTGTCCCTGCATTTCCAAAAGGAAGCTGGAAACAATGTCATTCTCCTATTTCTCTGTTCAGGAGGGATTCAATTTAATTCCCTCCAAGGCTTCATATGTCTTTCGACATTTATTTCTTAACTCTTYGTCCTGATGAATACTTTTTGTCAGCAGAGTACACAGTTAACAATTAATTACCAGAAAGAGAGAAGATCCTTTTTTCCTGACATTTCAGGAAGCAAAATTATAAATTAACACCTGGATCAAGAAGAAATCTACCCATTAAGCATTTATTGTTATAAACTGCTTGAATGACTTTCTTTCAGCTTTGGTCAGCAGTGCTGAGAGGAGAGGATGTCTGTTACATATGTATTCATTCTGGAAAAATCAAAGTGAGAACCAAGAAAAGGCTTTATGAATATGGTCATACATCTTGGGGAYTGGCTTTTTCTTTCCTTTTTCCATCTTTCTTTTTTTTCCTGCTATTATTATTTCATTTCTAGTATGAAGCACACTATCTACTAGAGAATCACAAATGAAAAGCTAATTTCAAACTTCCCCTAAGATCTGACAGCCTTTAAGACAATTGATTTTTAAATGTCTGCCCAGCTGTCACCAATGTGGATGGTACAATCAGTGTTTTAGCTTATTTACCYCCACCTACTTTACCCTTCTGAGGAAGAATTTTCACCACATCCAGGAAGGGAACTATTTCTATAAACCCTAAGATAAGTTTAATGGCATTTCTATTTCTTAGACTTCTCTTTTGGAATATGTGTTCTATGTTGTATCTATTGATTCTTTAGCTGTGTTGTGTTTTATAATTTTATGATATAGGAGTATATGAAAATAAATTCTGAGCATTGTATTAGTTTTGCACTCTGTCCTTAAAGTGAACTTTTAAAAATACTTTTTATTTATTTTCTATGCTATTTTTTGGGTTATTCTTGTTTATTTATGAACATGCACACATGCTCATACACATGCTCCCTCTGTCATCTCGATTACCTATCTTGCCATTTTTACAAACTGCTCTCTAAAATTTCTGACTCCTCTTCATGTCATATTTAATTTAATCCAGTCTTTATAACCATGGTAAAATGAACAATCACCCAATGTTTTTCTGTGCATGGTTTGGAGCAGTTTTCATAAATAGGGATTTAATAAAAAACAGGTTTCATTTTTTATATTCTAATTAAAAATTAAAGGGAGAGGGAGGAAAAAAGAAAAGTAATAAAAATGGATCAAATTCTGCTTTCTGTTGCATGCACCAACTTGATTGTTTTTTCTGGGTTTGCTCTAATTTAAGGTACATGTAAGCAGAAAAGCAGAGCTTAGAGTAAGAGTTTTAACAAAGCAGTGAGCCGGCAGCAATAACATGGCAGTAATTACGCAGTGGCTGTAGCACACTCTTTTGAAGGATTTCACATGCCTGTGCTCACTCTTTGGGAATGTCACCTACACATTCAGTAAATGAAAAGCTTAGAGTTCAGCAAGGAAGCAAAAAGCTAAGCAGAGATTGAGGCAGTGTTTGTGCCGAGCAGCCCAAGAGCAGCACTGAGAGCTGATGACCAAGAGCTGTGCTAATGCTGGAGCATCAATAGGGAGGTTGGTGCCCTCCTGCCCATGGGACTATTGACCAGCACCTTCCATAGCTATCTCAAAAGGACCCCTGAAACATCCTTCCCTTTTCTTCTTTATTGCYTTTAGAGGAGGTGGGAAGGAGGATGGTGCTCAGATGCCACCACATGTTCAGCTCTGTGTTGTGGTTGGCCATTTCTACAGGATCTTCTCTTGTGTTGCATTGATAAACACCTAATAACCATCCTTCAGCCAAGAAAGGTGCTGGAACAGCAGATACGTTGCTCCCGAGAGGAGCCATGTCCACCAGCGTGTCAAYAGGATGTTTTTAGGAGTAACACTGAATATTAATATGACCTTAGATTCTGGTAACAACCCTTCAGCTCTGCTATGTGATCCTGGGTGATCACCTCAAGAAGAGACATGACAGAAACTGCTGAGCTTCTTGCTTGGGACAACTAGCATTGCCAGTGATGCCTAGTTGCAGAAGTCTGTTTTAATCCAAATCTTTAACTGGRGCACTTTATTGAGCTTCTCTGACAATTTTCTCCCAAAATGACATTCYGTTTAAATGACTTAAAATGGAAAAAGGCAATAAAATAAAAGAAAGGAGTTAGAGAACATATGGTTTAATGTAGTTCAAAAAATCCTTTGACAAATTCAAAATAATATTAATTCTTGGCACACAGAACAACAGACACTTTGGGAGATTTTCAKTGCAAATGCCAGTGTCAAAAAGAGGAAAAAAAAAGGAAACGCACCCCTGAGTTTCAAGGAGAACTGAATCTGGGTGTACCAAATTGAAAGCAATCCTATACTTGAGTCTTCAACTCTGCCTTGTTCTGGTCAGCTCATGGGAGGACACACCATGATGCTGTTGCTCACACTCATGGGCAGCCTAGCGAGTACCTAAGAACYGTCATAACACTTCTTTTTYTTTTTTCTTTTTTCTTAGCATTCAGACCACTTGGCTTACCAGAACACTCTAATCCAAATGAACACATGGCAAAACACTTTTTTTTTTTCTATACAAATCGCTATAAAGGTGAGTGATAGAGCAGTGGCAGTTGTGGCTGCAATGCAACATTGGAAATAATRTCACTGTACTATGGCACACGGACAGTGCTCATGGAGATAAGGATCTAGCTCCATATGATTTTTTTTCTTAGAAAAAGCCTATAAAAGTGGCAGATATGAGAGATTTTCTTTTAATTCTGTAGAAAATATTTCTTGTAGAATGTTTTCCGCAATAATATCTTGACTACTCTAAAAAGAGACAGTATACATCCAAGTGGWTGGACTGAAGATATATCCCCTTATTACTGTGGGTTGGAAATARCTCTGTGAGGGTTCTGTTGTATTGTACAATGCTTTCATTCTGGTAAATGCTCTCAAAATTTTAGTGTAGCAGAAACAAGCCAAGGCAGACATATCAGTCCACCCTAAAAAAAAAGAAAATACTGTCATATTAACTTTAATCTATTTGTTAGTAGCTGATAGAAGTGCTGCATTAAAAAAGCCCATTACATGTACACTTACATTGGTAGGCAAAAAAAAAAAAAAATCCTGCAAATTTAGTCTTTTGTTATGGAGGACACCCTTTTACATTTTAATGACCTGAGGCTTCCATCCACCAACTTATTTTTCTGCCATTTAGGTGSAATTAACTGAAAGTAAGTTGCCAAAGACTAGAGATGAAAAATTCCTAATGTATTTTTCAAGCACGCTATTGCATGATGGCTTTTGCCTTTTGGTAAAATGAAGCCTGTGATAGCTGATAAAAAGAACAAACCTGTGAGGATTTGAGAAGGCAGTTTGGAAAAAAAATCTGAGGATGCCAGATCCACTCTCTAAATTATTCTCATGGTGCAGTCAAGAGTACACATGAGCAAGAAGGTTTTGATAGTATAAGACAAGAGAAAGTAGTAATTCATGCTTATTTATAAATACTTAACTCCTTGAATTAAAAATAAAACAAACAAAAAAAGTCTCTACCCTAGTCTCTRCCCTAGGAAATGTGCCTTATAAGTCAATACGTGCCTTCTTTGAATCTAAAAGGTAGTTTTGAGCAGAATAGCTCATTGACTGGTTCCGGATGGCACTTTTCCCCAGTGGAAGCAAACCTCTAAATTATCACAAAGGAGCAAAAGTCAGAGTAGTGAGGGGTAAGGCCATCATACATTTTTAAATATCACAATATTTCTCATGGGGCCATACACTACATATGGACGTGAAACACTTTCATGTGCTAAATGCTTAAAAGTGGAAGTCTTTGTCCTAAGGGAGGGAAGGAACTCTCTTATAAAGTAAAATGTTCTCTTCTGTATTATTAAATAGCTTCTCAGYGGGAAAGGAATAAAATTAGAAACAGGATGTTTAGTGTGGAAATCACAAATCTTAATGAAGCTGCTTTCTTTCAAAAACAATGAAGAAAGGTTACCGCTTTTGGTAACTACTTCTTTTAAAGCTGTCTGTGCTTGATGCTCCAAGGCAAATACTGCTGAGATGCCAAATGCTGCATGGCAAGGAGGCAGGCAACATGAAGAGTATCTGGAATATCTGTGCAGAATCTTGGAATCTACATAGCTCTGGATGGCTAGCAATTTGCAATGGTGCCTCTACTTTTGTACAAGCTATCTTCACCTGGATAAGAGATGGACACAGCTAGACACTGAGTGCAACATGAAGCTATTTTTCCTGTGTTAAAAATTGGCAAAATGGAGGATTAAAATGAAGAAGGCAAAGTGAAATCCTTCAAAGAATATTTTTATGTATGCTTTACATGGCAACATATATTGACATATATTATTTCCCCTTGTAAGCAAGTAATAATAATCCTGTATCTGGCTTCATAAAATGTATGAATTTGCAAATATGTCTGTAACAATACATAGCAGTACACATTTGGCCAGCCTAGTTTGCCTAGTTGTATTTATGCAGAGCTAATCTCATCTCCCATCCAATATAAACTTGTCGAGTTGTCYGTTACGACAGGAGATCATTTATTTTTTCCACTTGTGCATAGTTAAATCAATGTTTTGCAAGCAGCACTTTAAATCTCTCTGTCTTATTCTCAGTGTGCATGTGTGTGTGTTTGTGTGTACATCTGCCTTGGTCCCTATTTCACTGGATGAAAAAATCTGTTCTGAGGATCACCCAAGAAAACTTGACCACTCAGCATCAGTGCTCCTCCATCAAACTTGGTTTCCTTGAGGCTTGTGCATGAAAGGAGAGGCTAAGAGATAGGGTTTTTTTTGTCATAGCCACAATACAGYATACTTCTGAAAAGGAACTTAATAAAGTCTTATGGGATTAGGAAAGGGGTAGAGGATATAAAAAAAATAGTCTGATTATAACATAATCATTTAATTCTGCTGTAATTCCCATCCTCTTGTGATAGMCTTAGAGGGAAAAGTGAATTTCACTGTGTTTAAAACAAAGTTTGAGAGCTTTTAGTAAGTCAGGCCACAGAATCACAGCCTTTCTTTGACTCCTAACTAACATGAAAAATTGTTGTAGGAGAGAAAGGAAAAAAAAGTACAAATTATCAAAGTCATTATTTTGGCACTTTTATCACCGTATAAACAACTTCTCAGGTTTCTGAATATTCACTGATCTATATTTCTCTCCCTTTTTTGCATTCCTGAATGTAGGTCAGCCTTTCAAAGCAGTTAGTCATTCTTCTCGGAGGCAGAGAGCATTTAACTTGCCTTTTCACATGCAGCTCGAGGTGTTTCATTGTTGCCTGGAATGTGACAGTACAATCCTCCTCTAACAAAAAATAAATTTTCTCCTAGAACAAAGCTCAAATTCTAAAGTTCTAACCACAAAAAAAAAAAAAGAAAAAAAAAGAAAAGTAAGTAACAAAAGAGTCAAACCAAGGATTGCAGAGATGTGCAACCTTGCTGCCTAGCAAAAATATGTCAGTGAATGGGTTTCCATATCTGCCTAAGATTTTCCTCCTTCCAAGTGTAACATTTATGTAAAGAGAAAAGCCCCATATGGGTCAAAGCATCCATCTGAATGACTTGACATTGTAGGCCTAAGGACTCTTCTGCTGAGGTTAGGTGGCAACAGACTTCTCAAATTGGAGGTGACACCAAGCTTGATCTTACAGAAGTGAGTGGAAATATGGTGGACCTTTAAGACCAATCCTGCTGAATTCTATGATTTTTTTTTCCCACTGATTCCACCAGCAATGAACAGAACCCTGGTATTTCATAAAGGATAGTGCATGACAAAAGCTTTTTAAAATTTTTATGTGTGTATTATGTATGTGAAGATGCTGCCTTCATGAAGAAAATATTAATGAAGAGCTGAGGCAAAGTCATCATCTGTTGGCTACAGACTATCATAAAGACAACCATTACATATATATATATAATATATAAATATATAAAAGATACACTTAATATTACACACTTAATTAATATTATACACTTAATTAATGATCAGCTTGGTCCCAGTTTGTTCAAGGCCTGAGCATCCCTGTGCTGATCCTTGGACACAGATAACTGGAGTGCTTCATCCCCACTTTACTGTCATATTACTGCCAAATTTGGAAGGCTTTGGCCAACAATGGCAGATACAACCTGTTGGCCCTTGCATGATGTATCTTCTACATAATCATGTGTGTGTGCACACTTCCTATTAGTTGTAATAAGGGTTATGTATTGAGAGCAGATGCTATTTAACCAATAACTGTCTCAAACTATTACATCTGAGTTTATTTTAACACCGRTGCCTATCCATACTGTGTGATCATTAAAGCTCTCCACAGCAAACTATTCAAAAAACAATCAGTGTGGCTGATCATTACAGTGCATGGATGCATTTCAGATATATAARGCTGACTTTTTCTGAAGCTGACTTCACCAGTGCCAAATTAAGTCTTGAACTCCAACTGGCAAGTACGTTTCACCAATTAATTTGTCCCTGAGAGAAATTGCAGTTCAAAATCATCCTGAGTTTGAGAAAGTGCCCCTCCATGGTAGAGCTGCAGTTGGGCTGGCTTGCACTTCAGTAGGTTTTTGACCAGAGTTAATAAAAAGGCAGAGAGTGGAGAAAAGAGAGAGAGAGAAAAAGTGGCATGTTTACTCTTGGGGCAAAAGTGCAATTCAAAGTGAGCTGGATTCTCTCGGCTTCTCCATTAGCAGTCAGTATCCTGAGGTACAATGAAGCTCACTTTTCAGTTAGGGTCAATGAGGGCAACGGGTTAGAAAAACCTCTGTGAGAATTCAGGGAAAAGTAATGGGAAAATGCTGTAGGCCATAAAAAAATACAAGAAAGAAAAAAAAAAAAAGAGAAAAAGAGGGAAGGGAGATTGCAGGAGAAGAAAACCAATAAGAAAAAATAGTTACTGTACCAAAGTAGCACAGCACAGGGAGGTGAAGTGAGCCAGGGGAAGGAGAGGGTCATGCATTTCTCATCTCTGTCCTCATCTCTCTCCACCTACCCAGACAAATAGATAGATTCTGTCCACCTATGGAAAGCACATAGGGCTTCACATTTCTCCTTTAGCAATGACTTATAATCTAGAAACTCAGGACATTCCTGGGATTTGACTCTTCTGGAGGTTCATGTCTTCCCCTTCTCAGCCCATGGATATACTTCTTCAGCTGCTGCATGCAGAAGGAGATGGATTTTTTTTTTTTTTTTTTTTTT
>NW_020455459.1:803437-820405 GCF_003342845.1 Nothoprocta perdicaria
GCATTCCAGACATCCAGAGCAAGGACTTCACCTTATTTTTTTTTTTTTTTTTTTTTTTTTTTGGGGAAGCTGTTTCTGAATAATTAAATCTATTCCTCCTGTGCAACACAAAGTCTCACGATGTAGAACAGCCTTCCGGTCACATTTAGCCCACGGTGTGCAAGGTCTTCAAACTCACTTTGTGTGAATGCCCTGACCATCAGGTTTCCACTCCCTGGCYAAGGTGGCTTTACATGCTGCCAGTTAATGCTGGATATAAAGTTATCCTTTCCTCCTTCCCTAAGCCCTGGCATTGCTCCCTACTCCAGAGGGAAACAGATAGTGGGAGGGAGAAGATTGCCTTGAGTTTGGCCCATTTCGTGTATTCATCTAAATACATAAGACTGACTTGCCTGTTAGTCAGAAAATCTAGATCTTGAACCCTAATGTCTATGTTTCCCAAAAAMATGGGACTTAGAGATCCAGGCCTATGGGTCTGCAAATGTAGGCATCTAGGTTCTATGTGGGAGCATTCTGTCTGGTGTCACCCTTGCTTATCTGAAGGGTGCCTTGGAGATAGCTTTGAGGGAGAATACATTCTATATAATTCTATATAAAAATTCAAATAAACAAAAACCCTCAAAGCTGGGCACATGCTCAGTCTCTATGTTTTTTTTTTTTGCAGCAATACAAATTAATTCAGTGACACTTGCCAGTTCCAATCCATATTTATTCATGAGGTTTCTCAGTTTGGGTGCAAAAACATGTGGCTGAGTTAGACCTATGCCGTTCTTTCTGAGCAGCTAGTTTCAATGATGTGGCTGACTTACTTTTGCATAAAACAGTGTTTTTTGTTTTTTTCCTCCAACTATATGTGTGGTGGAAAGTAAGCTCATGTCAGTGGTTAAATCTCTTGAATGTCGCTGAGCAGGAAGCACTGACTTCCATGGCTGGGTCTTTAGGTGACGTCAGGAATGTTRCTTTGCTGCTCTTACCCGGTGTCTCAACCCTATGGGGTCATTTTCTGCCACACAGATGTCTGGCCAGCCTTTCACAGCTGAGGTGTGCAATTCCACAGGGAAGCAAGGCGTGCATTCGGGAGATAAAGAGGTGTTGCATTCACAAGGCTCCCGTCTGTTTTTCTAATACGAGCCCAGACTTAACAGATGGGTCCTGAGGTCTGCACCACAACCTCCTGTGCTGTCACAGCCTTCGGAAATCCCTGCCGTGACCCGCAGTGAGCTCCTTTGTCCTCATCTGTAATGAACATTGACTCCTCAGGGAGAACGTAACAGCAAGAGACCAAGCGAGGCTGACACAGCGGCACTGAACCAACAGGACGGACCTGTATAGTGGKGGGGATAATTTATTATTTCATTTTGTTGTGCTCATCTTTCCCAGCCCTCCCTTGACCCTAAGCGATTTCCACAGTAATGATATACTTAAAGGCTGACAGCGTGGGGAAAGGTCAGTGATAACCAGTAAGAGAGGGAGAAAAGGGAGGAGGTGGTTCTGCTCTGCTGCAAACCCATCGGTGAATTGTGGAAAACAAAGGATGCTGTGAGCACCAGAAATATCTCAGCAGCCGGCACGGAGCTACCCCCATTTCTGCAGTCACAGCTTTCGCTCTGCTTACATTATCCCTCCTCTGCCTGACTACGCTTTTGTGTATCTCCCCTGTCTATTTTTCTGAAGAGGCAATTGTTGTGAATGGTGGAGAAGGTTGAGTGCCTAACTGAAATAAAGGAAAATTAGTTTTTAAGGAGAGTAAATTGGATAGAATAGGACCCGTAAGGATAACAAGCTGGTGATAATTCAGTGTATTCTTCCTGTTCTGCTCCTGTTTATTAAATATTCTTATTGACTTCTGCTTCTCAGTACTCTGTGTTCTGTAGTGTACTAAATTACAGTAACTGAATATTCTGTCTACATATGCTGACTGGTCATTTGAGAGATGAGTGTACTTAAGACAGAAATGTTTTCCTTTAGTTCTTGCATCTTTGAAATGCCTATTATAAAATGCACATCTGTGAGAAGGCACTTCCTCCCCTCTCTCCTCTCTCCCACCCGCCACCCCACAATAAGATTTAATGCTGGAAAAGCAACTGAGCTAAATGGAAGAAGAATCTCTAAGGAGGAACCTTCTCTCTGACTCACAGTTCTTCTTCCTAATTGAGGCTAGGGCTGTGAGAAGGAAATAATGCTAAGGTTTCCTTACCAAAAGCTGCTTCCAGTAAAAGAGTATGAACATACAAATGCTCCAGAAAGCCCAGCTTTCCCTTACTGTGACCTGAAACTGCTCAGAGACTTTCCTTTTTGAGCTTTGTAAGTTTTGATTTCTCTTGCTAGGGAACCAAGAGGTAGGTCAAGTGCCCTGAACACCAGCAAGTTTTTTGGCAATGGAAGGTAAATTACACATGGTCAAGGAACACTCTCAAGCAAAACATGCATTTATCCATGATCTTTAATTACTACATAGTTACATTGTGGCATTGTTTGGTCTTGTGTATCTGGCACTCTTACAGACAATCTTCAGTGTGGTCTAGGGTGTCTGTAGTGTGCTGCTCTCAGACTACATAGATGAAAGCATCCTCTTCTGCAGAGAGRAGTCTCACTCCGTTAATTCAAACTACGTTTTTTTAGCCAAACAACAGATTTTGGCAAGTTTTCTTTCCTAGTACAGAATGAATGAGGTGTCTGTATTTCCCCTCATTTTCAGAAAAAGGGTGGACAGGGAGAAATTCCACTTCTCCATCTTCCCTAAATTCTGGATAGACAGTTTTATTCCCATTAATATTCTCCTCTTGGATATCAAAGAGTTTTAAAATTTGGTTTATTTGCTGATGCACAAGGCCAGAGGTTCATTGCCTTTCTGCCCAACATATCCTGCTCCTTGGAGGCAGGGCAATTTCATGCGTATTACAGATCTGAGGTTTCTCCAGATCATGAGAGAATTGAAGATAAACCTGCTAAGAGATAACCAGTTAGATGTCCATTGAGATTTGTAACACTGGTATTTTCTCCATTTTCTTCTCAAGTGTCAGTCTTTGTCGAATGTTGAGTTGAATGACTTTCTGATGTATCAGCTGTGTGTTCCTCACAGCAAGTTCCCAGTGGATTTAAGGGAAGAAAGGCCTATTTTTAGTGAAATTTGTTTGTTATTCAAATGTTGAGCTGCTCAGCAGATATTGCTCAGCACAAAGAAAAGTGCTCCTTCATGTCTTCAGAGCTAGAACATTCAGGCTTGTGAGATATTTTGGGAATAAAATAATTGAGTTTATGGTCTTCAGATGACTCCAGACACTGACAGAAGCAGAAAATTGCTTTAGAAAAATGCCTAAAATTATAATTTATATGTATACATGTACATATATATCTATATCCATTTTGATGCCCTCATAGGATACTTCACACTATAAGATTGACTTTGTTTTCCATATTGCYGACTGTGATTTGACCTTGCTTCTTCTGCAAGACCATGCCTTGTCTTCCATTTGCTGTGGTAAGTTTAAGTGCTCCATCTTGCTTAGTAGTCTATACACAGCAGAGTCTAAGCTTGCAATCAAAAGGTAATTCAACAGCTACACATTCAATATACACTGTGCAATTTGGAGGGAGCAGAAAGCATCTGTTCAAAAAACATTYGGCTTGCTATCATTGATCCCTGCTTTCCATTTGGAGTATCAGTCTTTTAACCAAATGCAACCCTCTCTCAATGAACTGGACTTTGGGGTTACCAAAACTAGGAGAATTAATTTTTGCCTTGGAGAAATGTAACTAAAGTATATACAATTTTTCTTGAGATTTTGGGTACTTTCCATCAGGAAGTCTTTCTTTTCTATCTGTTTTCATCCATTTCATATAAAATTGTTTGCACATATGGGACAAGCATATCTAATTACTGTAAACTGCTATATCTACTCAAGCACATGAACTCTTTTACCTCAGGTTAGAGAAATAGCTGGGAGTAAGAAAGCAATTACAGCTCTGCTCTGTATATAGGAAAGTTGTGTTCTGTACTCCTTTGATTAGTTAAAACAATTAAGGTCATGTAATTTTTTTTTCCCCAGGTGTCAACATATTTCATTTGTTTGGTATATTTGGGACAATAGGCTTGGGAACACATTTTATTAGTTTAAGAGGTTATTTAGCCCCTCCTTTTTTTTTTTTTTTTTACTACGCTAGGTCGAAAATCTGCAGGAGAAAAATCATTGTGAATTATTCATCAAACTTTTAAGGGTCAGATCTCAGGGTGGAATCCATACCATGTAACTAAGATGTCTATTTTATTCACTACCATATCACTCAGTAATGGGAGAGAAAGGAAATTAATGAAAATGAAAGTGATCCAAGAGCCCATATGGGGCATAGCACTCAGGCAGAAGTGTCCAAGTTTTATCATGATGAAAGTTTTCAAGAATAGTCAGATTTTCATTGTAATCATTCACAGAGAATTGATCTGGAGAAGTCTGAGTAACTTCTGCATATCTGAATTATAGAAAACCACACTCTCTAATCTCTAATTTGAGAAATTTACAGTGAACTCAAAGATATGCATGCATATTCTTTTCATTTTCTTTTAAAGATTTTAATACTTAAACAAAAGGACCAACAAAAAACTAAATGTCTCACATATGAACTTGCTTTAAGCAGGAGGTTGCACTAGATGGTCTCTGTAGATCCTTTTCAAACCTCATTATTCTGTGATCTGTGTTTCTACTGAGATCCAGCATAAATGAGTTCTGATTGGGGTCTACAGGCTGCACTATCTGTGTACAGGTGCACACAGATGGACCAGTAAGGGATTCCACTGAGTTTTGATTTCCTGTGATTCTTCTGGAAGTGGGAATTTGATAAGACCATTGATTTTCCTTAACCTTACCTTGCCCCAAGTTATTGTTTTGTTACCTCATGTTCATATCACTGATATGCTTCATTTTCCTGTGTTTATGCTCAAACACGATTCAATGCATAAATGTAAACAAAATGCCACCATTTGGAAAGGAAAGAGAYAGTAGCTGTAAAAATCTATTCAGTAGGACAAGCATATGAGGAGGCAACACTGGCTTTTAATTTMATTTATTATTGCAACTGTTTACTTCCACATCTACTTTTGTTAAGCAAAAATTGAAATCTCCAGAGATTCAACCAAATCCCCAGGTCCACAACCCAGGGAATAAATGGAAAGACTTTCTTTGTCTTTATTGTATTCTGTATCTGTACAGAAGAAAGGAAACACATGAACTGCTAGGAAAGTACTTCATAGAGACTGATAATGYTTAAGTGCAACACTGTGCAGACCAGTTAACCTCTGTGCCTTCTTGTTGCCCTGCCAAGATGGAAGTCATGCTGAATATGGCGTACATCAAAGGTGAAGGTTAGATATCATCTAACCTTGTGTGTCTACAGCACATAAGGTCTGAAGACCCTTATGGACAAAGGGCAGAGTGTGCTGAAATCTGCTTTTAATTGTATGTCTGATGCCGGCAGTATGTCTGATTGGGGCCTCTCAATTTGTCTCTTAGTGAGGAGGCCAGGCGTGCTTTATACATGTCTCCTACAGAAAGGAAGGCAAAGGGCTAAGATCAGGCTTGCTGTGGAAGTCAGTCTCTGTTTCATTTGTATTCAAATGTGCATAACTGCCATGGAAGTCCTCAAT
The DNA here is from genome assembly GCF_003342845.1 of Nothoprocta perdicaria. NCBI lineage: Eukaryota > Metazoa > Chordata > Aves > Tinamiformes > Tinamidae > Nothoprocta > Nothoprocta perdicaria. The sequence continues at coordinate 809,076 of NW_020455459.1, forward strand.
GGGGCTTAGACTTGGCCACTTGCAGCACATCTACCCATCACATATCTTGCGGATGTCTTTGGAAACCCACTCTAAATTCTGCTCTTAGGTCTACACATCWATTTATTGCTCTTTGTATAGGGATAAGGTGAAATCATACCCTTCCCTATACTTGTTATATGTTACCCACAAGGTGCCAGTGAATTGAAGGGAGCTCCCTGCCCATGTCAATGCTTAATTAGCAAACTGAATGCAGTGACAGGCAAAGGAGGGAGATGGGAAGAAGGACTGATGCATATTGTAGAAAGAGTCAGCAGTATAGATATYTGCACAGCAGAAGTCCTGAAAAGGGTGACAGGACTCTGAACAGGAATTCTGCTGAATAAAGCTTTATCTCATTACTATCATCCTGTGTTTGCTTGACACCATTTTGTGAAGTTATTTCCTGATCAAGATGCATTCACTTAAGTAGCTCTCATGGAAAGATGTGGGCAGGAAAGATCCTCTCTTGGGCTTCTGGCTCCTTAACATGTACTTTGTGAGAGTAAGCAACACYACGTTTTATATTTCAATGTCATTACTAATGTAGTGGTACTAATGTAATCATTAATGTGATTACAGTGTGCTGTACACAAAAGAATGACTCCTCTTGCTCTGACTATATCCCACTACTGCAATAACTTTTGCCTGACAGCTTATGACAGAAAGAAGACAAGTAGAGAAAGGAGTGAAATTTCTCCTACTATACCTTGCTAGCTCCCAGAAATCAGCATTTTGGGAACATCTCTATCTGGGCAATGAATCTGTATATTTATGTTTAATAGCCGTGGATTAACATTATTTCCAAGAATGGATCTAACCACATTTTTACATCTCTGAAATTGTCTTTCAGTGTCTCAAAATGTCTCTGGGCACTTTATGAAATGTTATGGCCTTTTGGTGCTTTCCAAACATCTACCTAATAATTTCACTTGTGTCCCTACTCCTCCTTATTTTTAGGCTGTGAGAAATCAGGCATAATCATTGYCTATTTCCATTCTCCAGGATTTTCAAAACTTATATATTCTGCTATCATCTTTTTCCCAGACAAACACATCATCTGCTGTTTTATCTCTGTTCMTATAGAAGACGGTCCATCTCTTTGATCATCTTCTTTACCCATCTTTGTACTTCTAGTTCTGTCGCATACTGGTTTCGATCTAGGAATCTGAGTTGCATGCAGTATATAAAATGAAGGTGTAGTGAGGTTTTATAGAGCGGCATGATGATATTTTATATGTTGTTCTCCATACCTTTTCCTATAAGCCCTCACGATTCACACACCTTTCTGACTGCTCCTTAGGCTGAAAAGACATTTTCAAGAAAAGTGGCAGTTAGTCTGTGTTAAGAGGAATCTCTGTTCAGGCTGATTTTACCAAACCATAGCATTCTTTCTAGGGCCTTTTTCTTCAGGTTTATTGTATAAAAGCACAGACTGTTGTATACTGACATAAAACAGTATAGATTGAAACATCTAGAAAGACATTCAGCATGTCTTTGCTGGATAAAGTCTTTGCTGGGTTTTGAGAAGTGACCTCTGGTTCAAAATACTGGATACAATTCTAAATGTGGACCTCAAAAAAAAACCCAACAAAAAAGAACACTTGTTTTGAGTTACACATAGCATGTCTGTGGCAGGACCTGAAACAGGGCTATTTTATATATGGTTGCAGCAGCAAGTTATCTCAGTTGTATGTGGGAAGCAAAATACAGCATACAAAATTAAAAAATAAGTAAAATGGAAGAGAAAAAAACAAGACTTTGAAAATCAGAACAGTGTTGTGTTTCTGAAAATTGTTGTTCTGCAGGTTATGGCTAATTGGARTAGTGTTCATGGAACCAGTTGAAGACACCAAGACAGGGAATGTTGTTCACAGAGCTTTCCTGTATCAATAACTCCAACACATTCAGTATAAACAAGACTCTCTTCCATCTGTGCAGCATCCTGTCATTGCCTGAACAATGTTGAAAGGAAAATCCTACGCTCCACTTACTTCCTGCTTTTGCCATGTGAGGCTCCAAGAGATTGAAGGCAACACATGGTTGAATAGAAAGAACAGAGATGAGGTAATGGCTAAGCACTGCAAAACGCTGCTGTCTGCTGACTCCTCCAGTGATGATAGAAGGACCTAAAATGACTCTCTTGAATCCATCATCTCATGAATTTTAGGTATTCCATCCGAGGGGTAAAAAAAGGTTCATTTGATCCCAAATCTGATCCTGAACTCATCCTTTTTACAAGGATGCGGAAAGCTGGCTTTGTTCTTCTTGCAAACATGCAAGCTGGGCAGCCTGGCTTGGAGTGAGGAAGATAGCTGATATTTGTGGAGCAACATTAAGTAGTCATAAACTAGTAACTATCCATTACAGGTAACTATCCATTACAGCAAGTGTGAGAAGTAAGCTGGTCTTAATCCAGTTATCACAACTGGAAGTCATCTCAATGACCCCTGCTCTGCTCTTTTCACTGCAGATAAGCTATAATAAAGATGATTTTTTAAAGTACTTGGTTAGAGTGAGGTAAAGCCCAACTTTGCTATGTTTACTTGACTTTGCAATGAAACACTGGGGTGTTTTCATGACGTGAGAGAGAAGGAAGATGGAAGAAAAAAAAGAAGAGAAGAGAAGAGAAGAGAAGAGAAGAGAAGAGAAGAGAAGAGAAGAGAAGAGAAGAGAAGAGAAGAGAAGAGANGAAGAGAGAGAAGAGAAGAGAAGAGAAGAGAAGAGAAGAGAAGAGAAGAGAAGAGAAGAGAAGAGAAGAGAAGAGAAGAGAAGAGAAGAAAAGAGAAGAGAAGAGAGAAAAGAACTCTGTAGCTTTGCAGCTGGATCCAGAGATTTAAGTAAGACATTGTCTAGAGAAATCTTAGACTCAAACTTTGCTGATTATCACACTCTTGACATCTTTTTTTTTTTGGAAGAAAACAGAAAAGAAAAGCAATTTCTGGAGGTTTTTTTTTTTTTGTTTTTTTGTTTTTTTGTTTTTTTGTTTTTTTTTTTTGGATGCAGATGGCCTTCAACTTCCTCAACCTTACTTGTGAAAAGAAGGGGTTCAACCAGTTCTGCATCCCCCAGTGCCATAGCTAATGACATACACTGTACCCCATACTCTAAACCTTCTGTAAAATAACACCTGCTCTCATTAGAAGAGAAGCCGGACTGAAAGGGTATTAGAGTCAAATTCTTTTACTCTTCTTCAACTTTTGAGTTTTACTAATAGCATCTCATCTTTGTATTTTCCAAGAAACAGCTGGCATAGGAATGTAATGAAGTGGAGGCTTGAGGTTGTGGCTTCACAGCAAGCCCACATCCCATTATGTCTCTAACAGAAGGTAATTAYCTGATAATGCCTAAGGATGGTTTATGCCTAAAAGTGCTTAAGTTCCAGGGAAGAGAGATATAACAGACCTCTCTTAAGAAACACCTATTCCTGGCTCAATCAGGAGAGTAGCTTTGGGGAAGTAATTTTTAATCTCTCCCCAGGTATTGTACAGGAAGCTCAGATATTTAATTAAGGGCTGGCAATTTGGCTAAGAGACTGCTAAGACTTGGATGTTGTAAAGCTCCCTTTCCTGTCTTCCTCTCAAAGTTTTTTTAGCCTGTCTTTATTTTAGGATCTCAGCACTTGACCATTTTTGATTATCTATGTCAGCCACACATTCTCAAATAAAATATTCTCATTTTACAGATACAGAATTGATAACCTGATCCTTAAAATACTGCAGAGCCTAGTGGTGATGAGGTGGAATCAGTTTCTCTTTTTTTCACTGTTCCCTGTGGTACACCTACCTAATACACCGTGACTTTGTCCCATTCTCTTAAGCTGAAGGAAAACTTTCCAATGTCAGAATTAAACTCTGGTTGCCTAAACCAACCTACCACTTTTAAACAGCTGTTTGACCATAGCTTTTATATCAGTCAGAGTGTATGCCTTGGAGATAGTGAAGTTCTATGTGAAGCTGTATGTGAGGCTGGCATATGTGGCTGAAGAGTTGGGTCCATCATATTTTAAATCATCTACATGTATGAACAAGAACAGAATCAACAATGATAGAAAGAGGTTTGCTTCTATTTTCTCTCAGAGTAAGAAAAAAAATCAAATAGTTATTAACTGGAATTTGTTGTGATGGAGGAATTCAGTTTCGAGTCTAACATGATATCAAGWAATTGCAGTACTGCTGACCACAAACTAGAGAATACAGAGATTTTTGAAATAGTAGCAATAATAGCAGCAATAGTAATAATATTATCTTTAATTTTAGGGGGAGACAAATAAACGGGATACAATTTAAGGTTAAAGAATTTTTAAGGTAAAAGAATGAAATATCTTTCATTTAGCTGATGGTTGTATATCACTGTAGGATGTGCTAAACCTGTCTTTAAAATCTGAAAATATAGAAAAGAGCGTGGATCAGAATCTGTGCTCATTAAAAGCCATGTTACTTCTCTGACTTGAGCAAAAAAAGAATATTAGTTTCTAAAGCAGAATTTAGCCTCACAGACAACTCTGATCATATTCTTGTACAGTGCTATAAATTGCTAATGGGCTTGTGGACTCTGTGAAGCAGGAAGGAATTGGTTGGAAAAGTGTTGTTTCTCAAAAGAGCTTTTGAAAGTGGAGAGAAAGGAACATAGTCTAGAGTCTTGTAGAAATTCAAGGTCACAGATGAAGAACAGAACTTCAGGGAAGGAGCAGGAAGAAAAAGAAAAGTGAGGAGACGTGAACACACAGAAGAGAGGTTATCAATGATGGTGGAAATAGAAAGGATGTCACAGAATGTTAATCGTGTGGCAGGGACTTCAGATGTCCCTGGCTCTATGTCTAAGCTACTTTGCCTGTGTTTCCTTTGTGGTGCTTAGCTGGGAACATCTCTTAGTTGTATTTGTACAGTCTTCAGCATAATAGGGGCCTGCTCTCTGTTCTCCTAGATCTCCTGGCATCGTCATGACACCGCTAATTAACAGTAATAAATGATACTGAATGCCTCTTAACCCTGTGCATCTAGTTTTCTGAGGGTTGCATTAAAAAGAAAAAAAATAATTCCTAGTCAGACTGGAACTCTGGAGAGATGACACCATCTGGATGATTAGTACTTGTTTCATTTGTATGTTGAACTCAGTACTCTTCCAGCACTAATTATTGCATACCCTTTCCTTATACCATGGCTTCTGGGGCTGTGCCTGTGGTATAAATAGCAGAGTAATGACATGCTGCATGTTGCTCAGGAGACCTCATGTTAGTTTACAGCATTTCTCTGATTATTACTTTTTTAATAGAGAGCAGATAAAATACAGATCTCACAAGTGAGACATGAGAGCCTTAATTTGTTCGCATTTTTCTAAGAGCTGATGCATGATGAAATATTTATATGTTCCTCTTTGACTGCAGCATTTTGAATGTGCTGGGTTGTTTATGACTGTAGTTAAGAACCAAGGGGGAAAGAAGTGCTGGAGCGTTCRCCAGCAGGATTTTCATGTCAAGTGTGAAAGCAAAACAGGCATAACCAAAGCAAACCTAACTACACACAGCATTAAGCAGGATGACCTCTCCCATACTGGTTAAGAAATTCACAGTTTGTCAGCTTGTGTTCCCAGAGTGCCACTCCCAGAGGAAAGCAACAGACACAAATGGCAGTTTCTGGGCTTTGTTTCAAGATGTGCTGGGGCTTTGCTGGAGATTACTGGGGGACTCYGGAGAAGCCCTGAGGAACTCCATGGTGTTGGAGTGCTGCTGGAGTGCTAGGCCACCTGCTGCCAAGTGAGGTGCTCTAGCAAGCTCTAGCAACTGCTMATGAGCTCAATGGACTGTCCTGGATCCAAGGGTGTTTGAAGCCCTTTTTCCAGCTAGTCCTGAATCAGGGCAGGCTGAGGGAGCTCTAGGTCAGCTCTAGGGAGAGATAATGTAAGGGCCAAGCGTACTACATAACTCCCATGCTGCAGATAGCAGGTCTAGTTGTTTGCAAAGAGGGACCTGCTAATGGTCCTTAGATCAATGCATGTGTCCTCAGCTGCAGTGGTGAAACATCACAGAAATGGTTCTCAGCAGCTGTTGGAGCAACTGTCCCTTCAATGTTCGAGGCTTTGACCCTGATGGAACTTCAGGAGGAGGACACAGCTCTGCAATTCTCAGGCTGCAGGGAAACTCTGGGGTCTCTTGCGAAGGCTGTGGCTGGTGGTCTCCTTGCCTGTGGAAGACCTGGGCTGCCCAATCCAGGATCTGCAAGAATACACAAGAAGTGGAAGCAAAGATAGGTGACACAGGAGGAATATAGTGACATGGTTCAAGTATGTTGGATTAGAGCTAAGAAAGCTAAACCATATCTATCTCTTGTTGCATCCTCACAAGGATGGGCAGACAGTGAAGCAGGCTGAAAACTGGTTGGAGCACTCAGCACTCAGAGGGCTGTAATGAGTTACACAAAGTCTAGTTGGAGAACAATAACTAGCAGCATCTGCTAGGCTCTGTGCTGGGTTCAGTCTTGTTCARCCTATCTGTCAGTGACCTAGATGAAGGGACAGAATGCATCCTCAGCAAAGTAACTGATGATGCAAAACTGAGAGGAGTGTCTCATTATTCCATAGGGCTGTGCTGTTATTCAGAAAGACCTGGACAAGCTGGAGAGTTGGGCAGAGAGRAAGATCATGAGATTCAACAGAAGAAAGTCCTGGGTCCTGCACCTAGGAAAGAATAACCCCAAGCTGGGGACAGGCTGTGGACTGATCTGCTGGAGAGATGTTCTGCAGAAAAGGACCTGGAAGTCATGGTGGACATCAGGTTGACCACGAGCCAACACTGTGTCTCTGTGGTCAAGAAGTCTGAGGATATTCTGGGTTGCATTGCAAGAAGATGATCCTGATCYTCCCTCCACTCAGTAGGGGTGAGATCCCCTGATCCCACCTGATCCTCATCCTCCCTCCCTGATCCTGATCCTCCCTCCACTCATATCAGGGCAGGCTGCTATCTGTCAATCTTGCGTGGTTTGCCAACCCCCAGATTATCTAATCTCTATCCTGAAAATTTAAGGTCAATGAAAATAGGTTTGATTTTCTTAGCTATTTCTTGTAGATTGAGGACTCTCAAAAGGTTGTGATTCACAGCATGTAAAATACTTTATACATATGTCATTAGAGAAGTTTTGGGCTGGAGCTATGGTGGGATAAGAGTTTATGGACTCCATGGGGACTTGCATTTAGAAATATTGTGTTAGCGCATTTAAAGGTGATATGCTCTTCTTTCTCATCATTTACTGTGCTGTCTAGACTCCTGACTGACCTCATTGTCCACAAATGGGCTATAACCCTTTTCTAAATTCCATGGGAGTTTTCAGCCCTCTATCTGAAGTCTTCACATCCATGGAGTACAAGACCTGACAGTGAGACATGGAGAAGGAAGACTCCTTACAACATTTTTCCTATCTTCTTGTGCACCCATGCAGTGCTAGCTGCAATCCTGTCCCTCTGTGATTCGTAAACTATCTAATTCTCTTTTTTTAAAACTGTCTCTTAAATCAAAGACTTCTGTTTCATTGCCTCCTGCTCCATGAAGGTCAAAGCCCAGTGATGCATACTTCACTGCTTCTTTATAACAGTGCCCTCTTCAAGATCAGTTTCATTTGCCATGTGTCGATGGTTTCCACTCCTGCCTTCATATAATTACAGCAAGGTGACATGAGCAACCCTCTTCGCCCTCGTGAATGTCTGAAATGCTCTCTATCTGTCCATATRTAATTAAGATTTGAACTTGCTGTTCATGGGAAAACCTTTCTCTCTTTTTTTTCTTTCTTTCTCTCTTTCAAAAAAGACTTAATCTTACAGCTTAGACTCTAGAGATAGACACAGGAAAAATCAGAATGCTAGAAATATTTAATATAAGAGATATTCTTAATTGCTATTAAGAAGTAGCATTGTTATGTCCATTGACTAATCACAGACTCCAGGTTGAGTTCTTTCGTATTAGACATACTGTAGGACTGTAAGCAAGCACAACCTAATTCACATAAATTTTTCCAGGACCTACAGTTCTGGATAGCTCAGGGAGGAATATAGGTGACCTGCTACAGCGAGAATATTAATGTATATGGTGAGAGAGCATGATATATACATTAGCACGTGTAGACAGATTGTCTCCAAGCTCTCAACAGGAAAGAGATAAAGGAAAAAGTTAGTACTAGAGGGTTGTGTCCATCTAACATACTTTTTCTTTTTTTTTTTTTCTGTTTTAGTTTGTTTTTCCACAACAGCTCAAAGGACATTTTTAGGAGCTTGGTTATGAGGATTTTGAATCACATACAGCTTGCTCATGTCTGACCATCCTGAAGCATGGACAGCAATGCTAATATCTGAACCCTGGGGCAGAAACACGTTTTGATGCTTTCCTGTAGGAATTAYAGATTGAGAACTTTAGTTTTGACACAGCTTAATGCTTCTCTTACACTATATGCTGACATATAATTCTAAACAGGTTTGCTGTGAATTTCTTCACAGGCTGCAGACACCCTAGGGAAGAATGAGTTAGTATACGAAAAAGACCTTYACTAAGGCTAAGGTGAAGCAGCATTACTCTGGGAAGCTGTGGGATTTCCTAGAACAAGGAAGTACTGTTCCCACAACTCAGGGACTAATTCTGCTCTTGCTGAAAGCAATAGCAAAACTTGCATTGATTTCCGTGAGTCACAATTAAGGTCTTAGAGAAACAAAATCCTGCTATCATTTTTTTTCTTTTTTAAAATTTTCTATTAGATTGTAATAAATATAATGCATTATAATTCCTGCTGTATATCACAAACACATGCATTAGTAATATACATATGTTAATATAAGACATAATGAAACACATACAATACATTTTAATGCATTGCGATATGTAACACACTAATCGCACAATCAATTTCATAATTTCAAATAGCAGTTTTTTGATTGCTGTTAAGTGAAGGGAGGAGAGATAGGGAAAAAGAATAATGTTACTTAAATGTATGAAATTTTGACAGCAGAAAAATCAAAATAAGGTCTCTGGGCCAAATATCAGAAAAATTCCCCATTGTAAATCTTGATCTTTGAAGAAAGGCATAACAGGAAATGTCCCTTTTCCCTGACTTGCTAATACCATCTGCCTGAATGTCTTTGGCAGAAGAACAGCCTCCCAAGGAAAGTGCTGGGACAATTAAGATGAAACTGGACAAAAGCCAAGGAACAATTCTGTGTTGAAAAAGAGATGGACTAGGATACTTAAAAGGCTGTTTTGTTCCCYGCCTCTGTGCTATTTAGTGGCTTTAGATCTGATTTGTAGACATAGCTTAATATTTAATATTGGAACATTCTGAAAAGTGTCAAAGAAACAATATTGCCCTGAGTTACGCCTCAGGACAGGATATGAGAATAGAGAGCTCAATGTCCTGATGCTTTTGTCTGTCTTTATTTTGAATGAAGATCTCTACTGCTGAGTGARGAGGTGGATTTGCCCTGCTGCCTGTGCCCGTGTCTGTATTTCATGACCAGCCTGGGCCAGGCACAGGTCTTTGCCCGTAGGAATCCCTATGGCCTCTTGCTGCTTCCTAATGGGTCTCTGTGGTGAAGGAGAAGCTTAAAAAAGACTTATAAATTTGATGGGAGGAGAGTGAGGAAGTGAAGGATCTAATGGGAGGGAATTTATGTAAATAAGACAATAAAAATTCACATCATATGCAAAGTGGGGCATTGCATTGTATGTAGAGTGTCTGCAGTTTCCTCAGCTTGCCTTGACAGCTGTGTGTGAGAGAAAGAGGGAGCATCGCCAACCAAGTGTATTAGCTAATCGGAACATCAAATCCTGGGCAGTACCGGTTGCATACACCAGACTTGGCTCTAGACAATACTGTCACTGTTCAATCATCTGTCMTGTTTCTGTTAATTTTGCAAATAGCCCCTGTCAAGCTCTCCAATTTTCTTGCCATTACTGTATTTTCTGAATAGGATTTTAAGCACTTTCTAAGTAAGTGCTTGAAAGAGCAGAGAAATTCCTAAAATCAATTTTTTTTTTTTCTGAAGAAGCAGTTACCTGAAAACTGGTAATCCCCTAAACTTTATATAAACTGCAAATGATCACCAGCATCACCCTTTCTTAAAACAAAATTAAAAAAAAAAAAAAAAAAAAAAAAAGTTGAAATCTGTGCTGGAGGGAAGAGTAAAGTCCCCTTGCTTCCGCTTTCAGCATGCCATGATCAGGCCACTGATTCCAAGAGAAAAGAACATGGATCGGGATTGTGAATAGGTCAACTTTGTCTAAGACTGATTGTTCCAAGGGTGATTGCTGATGGTGAAGAGCATGGTGAGTTTTTGTATTTGCACCAGCCTCCAGCCTCAGATAAGCCCAGCAGATATTAAATTATTTGAGGTGAGCAAGATTTAGGGACCTGGAGGTGCCTTGCATCTTTGCTTCTGTGCCAAGACTGCTGAAAAAAAACAGAAACTGGCAGTGGCATTACTCCGATTTCAGCACTTGGGCATGAATTTTCGGAAGTGCACCAATGTTAACCAAATTCTACAGCCAACTRAGCAGATTACCCACCGTACTCAATGGGAATTAAGCTAACTGAAGGCAAAGCACAGTGGTAACTCCGGCTCCTCACAGTGCCATCCAACTGTCGCAGAATTCAACAAAAAGACTGTTCTGGGAGTAGCCAGGCAGAGCCCTAATGTAGCATATACAGTCATTCATTTCACATAGCTCACTAAACAGCCATCAATTGGTAGCAGATGCTCCTTGAGTCTCTTGAGGTGGTGTTTTAAGACACTCTAGCCTGATGCTSTTCATGATGTTCTCTCTTAATCAATAGCTGCTGTCTGTTCTGACAATTGGTGTATTTTGAAATAGGAGCCGGATGTGATTTCATTGTAAAAATGACAGTRAACAATAACACAGCGAGATGTTTACTTCCCAGGTGAGTACTGAGAAGAATGCAATGAGATCTGAGGATCCTGTACCAAGCAGAGAAGATGGAAGATGAATCTGGATGGTGTCTCAACCATCATAAAGGGAAAGCTGACTGTATAAAGTGCAAAAAGGATAAGTGTCCATGGTGATGATTACTGGTGAATACAGCTGTCCTTACTTCACTGCCTTTTGACTTATTTTCAGAGCACTGAATTTCTCTGTGCAACTCTGTCTTTTGTCCTCTCTTCCTGCTGCTTTCATCTTTTTGATGTGTATGTGATTGACAAAAGAAGGAGGGTTGAGAATAGCTAATGCTGAGCAGTAGAAAATATCTAGGAGGGGAAAAGACTTCACATCTGAAGCTGTCCAGATGCTTTCAGTTCAGTATTTATCACAGCTGTCTTTT
>NW_020455459.1:820445-897738 GCF_003342845.1 Nothoprocta perdicaria
CTGCTGCTGTTATTGTTCTTCTAAAAGCCTCTTTTGACTTTGCCTCCTTTGACTTTGGATGCTTCAGTTTTCACTCCAGAATTTCAATACATATGCTTGTCAAGGGCTCATTGGTCTAAAAAGATAACATACTTTCAGGCAAATGCAAACAGTTCCARATATCTTATTAGAGAAAGGAAAAGGGATTTTTGAGAGAAGAGATGGGTAGATTTCCACATATCAGTAGTTTTGACATTTCACTTTACCAGTACTTTTGCTTGGTGGTTCTTGCTGACCTCTTGAGTGCTATTGCCAATCTAATTTTTTCCTAATAAAAAGCCATAATAGCAGAGGCCTAACAGGTATCCCACCAAAAAAAAAAAAAAAAAAAAAAAAAGCCTCAATTTCTACTCTTTGAATAATAGATTGAGCTAATCATTTAAAGACACTTATTTTAAAGAGATTCCATATTAAAGTGAAATAAAAGGGTTCATTATGTCTTAGTACGGAATATTAAGCATCTATGAACTAGGAGAAGGAAAAGGGAGATTGAATATGACATCTGAATGAAAACTCTTGGAACAAAAACAATTAGGGCACTAATGTAAAAGGATTCTGCATTTTTTTTCATATAATTGACCTTTGAAGCTTTGTGAATCTCTTCTACTGCTGTTCAAATGGCAAAGCATCTTTAAGAGCCCATCTGGGAACCTGACAATTTAGAAAATGGAAAATGCATTCCTGAGTTGGGGTTTTGTACACATAAAAGACAGTATTGTCCATGAGATAATATTTCTATGCTCTCATTTTCTTGCTTCCTAATTTCAGAGATTTGGGAAGCTGCACCTACCAGCTACCTATGCAGGTGCCTCCAGGACCCCTGGGTAATTGTGAATTGCTGTGCTGTTTTCTTCACTTCTCCCCCTCCCCCAAATTGGATTCGGTCCATCACACTTAAAGGCAAGGAGTGGCACATGAATCATCCCTTGTACTAATGTTCAGAAGACTGGTAAGTGCTGTAAAATTGCAGAAGCAGCTTTTAATATATCTCATGGATTACTTTCAGTTGCAGCCTAGTATAATGGTTTCTATGTGCAATATATGTGCTAACCAAACTGTAGGTAATGAATAGCTAGATCCTACCAGGATATTCCAGTAATAGAGTTTCTGAGGATGGATCCTGTGTGATAGTTATATATAATAGTGATAGTTATATATAATATTTCCTTTACTTGATAGTTATATATAATAGTGATAGTTATATATAATATTTCCTTTACTTAAATGTGTGTCAAAACACAAGGTGGGGTACAAGACGTGGATGCCCATTCTCATTCAAAGTTCTTCCTCAAGGCATGGGACAATGTGGTTTCCAGTCAGGCTGATGATAGATAGAAGGCCCAAGTGTCATTTTCTTCTGGACACCATCCATTCTTCTTTTTTCTTGCCTATCTTCCACCTTGACACTTCCTTTCAAGGGAACTGCCTCCCCTTGACAGAGATCCAAGTGTCCATCTCAACTTTTGATATTCCAGGTCAACTGACTCTGCATTGTACAGTTGAGCTAGCTTCACACAAGCTCACTTGGGTATTTAGAGCAATACAGTATAACAGACTGCATAAAGTACATTCACTGCTTTTCCTCTCGCACATTTTCATAAATGCTGTTTGCTATACATACTTCTTCACTGATTAAATCCACAATGGATTTTCAGTTAGGTTTGAATGATCTTCCTGTATCTTTATTTCTGTATGTAAGATACCAGATGCCTCATGTCCTGATCTAGCCATGTATGATGGGTCACTATTTTGGCTTTGATTCTGTTCCTGTATTATATAATAAACAATGAAGGAGCCTAGAGAGCTTAATAAAGAATTAATGAAGAATTAATCTTAGCAACAATGCTTGATGAGGTAGGAGGTAGAGGTACTAATATTGTAATGTTGGGAAGACGTAAGGCTTACCAGACATCTACAAGTCTCTGAGTGACTTTGGATAGTCTGTGAGGACATCTAGGGGAATAGCCAAAGAACTGATGCTTGTTTTGCACTAGAAAGCTTGTTTAGAAGAATCTGTAAATTTATAGTCCAAGCTAAAAATGGCTAGTGAGACTTTTGGTTGAGCTTGGAGAGTTTCTGTCCTGAGAGGTGAAGGTTCCCAAGCTCTTTAAAATGGGGAAAAAATCTGAAGAGTCTTTAAAAAGACTGAGAGGATAAAGTGTGAACACCTAAATGTGTTTCTAAGAAAAAGGAGGAAGTTGGCTCCTCCACAATGACTTATTTTAAACTTAGTATAATGTTATATGTGTGATAGCATTACGTAAATATTTAGAAAATATTGCTAGGAATAAATGAGGTGCATTAGGCTGTAGGTCAGTCTCCTGGGGGAATTGTTGAAAACCTTGCTTTTTCAGACCACATCGTGCAAACTGTACTAGGTGTAGCCCTCCATAATATATTAAAAAGACAAATAGGACAAGAGGAGAAAATGCAGTTCAGTAAGGACTGACTTATTTTCTAAGCAATAAATAGGAGAACCTTGCTTTCGTATAACTGCTTAAAGAACAGGAACWAGATCAGACTGAGAGGTATTATTTCTTCCTTGAAAAAAAAAAAGGTGAAAATTTGACTTTATTTTTAAAAAGTTTAGTGAATATAAAAGTTTTCAGTAAGACTGGTATATCTGATGATTGGCTATTTAATTTTTTTTTTTTAATTCTCTCTGGGAGCTTTTGTTTTCAATCACACAACAAAAAATATGTTTTAATAGGATAACACATGAATTCAAAGACAATGAAATAAGGTTCTGGTATCTTAATGTCTAAAGGAACATCTTTTCCAAAGTGAACTGATATTATTTGTGAATCTCATTACTCCTTTTGCTTCCTCATCATCACAATCCGACTCAGTATATTTTCAGAAAAAAAAAGAATCATATTTGRGAATGTAAGAAATGAACACTCAAAAGACTGTAAAGTCAAAATACTAGTGAGCTGCTGACTCTCAAGAGATTCACAACAGGCTTATGGAGAAAATAAGGTAGACTTTTGTGTTTGTGTTGAATTTAATACTGTTTTAACATCACCCAAAGAACTATAGTGTAATTCATAAGTAAGTTCTCAAAGAAACTCAAAGAAACTTAGTGATTAAAATGAAAAGTGTCATTGGTGAAAAAAATGTTTGTTTTTCAGATGAAAATGTGTCATAATTTAGCTTAGGTAAAATGTGAACTTCCTTCATGTCATCGGAATTGATTTTATTTGCTAAAGTTATAAACAATATATTTAATCAAGCTCTCTAAACTGTCAGGAGAAAAAACAGTTTTGTTCACATACTGTGTAGTGAGACCCCCAAAAACATTGTAGATGTTTGCTGCTATGTCAACAGAGCATTTCCATGACCCAGACAACTTACATAACTCCTTTAAAACTGTGGCAATGAAATTATTCATAAGGACCAGGGAGGGAGCTGACCCAGTTTACCTGAAATGAGATCCCCCTTTTCCCCCCTCAGCCTTAGCTGACACTAGCAAGTTTCATTTCAAACTGGGGCTAAAACAACTTTTGAGACAAAAGAATAAAAATATCACTTGCAAAGGGAAAACAGGAATTTGTGAGCAGTGGCAAATTTTGGTTTCTTAATGCTGATGTTCTAATGACAATTGTGCTCCTGGGTTATTTATATAGATGCCTCCACTCTTTAATAGTGTCCATTTATATTTCAAGAGACCTAGATTCACAGTGCGCTTCTGTTACATGACTGCTCCCCATGAGCTGTAATTTACTTACCAGGACAAACGACATACAGGATTCTGGTGTGACTACTCGCATTATACTTCCTTGCAGATGAACAAGACCAGCAGAGGCCAATAAGCCTTCCTCCCACAAGGAATGTAAGAATACACCCCAGATTATGAGAACAAACCACTTCCCAACACCACTTTCCAAGGAAGTGGTTGTTTTACCCTCGCACACTTTACGTTTTGCACCAATGCAATGAGGGCAGGGACAGTAAACGAGCTGCTGAATATTGCACTGGCTGGTGTTAATCTGAGAGTGAAGGAATTGCATGATGCTACTTGGCAGGGCATACATCCTATGGGCCAGTAGATAGGTCTAGATAGACAGAAAACAGTTCAACATTTTGGTTGCTGCAGCATTTGGTGTCATTTCATCTTAGAATGGAATGAATATCTTGGGAAATATTTTGTGTGCGGGACTGGGAAGAAAGGATCTAGGACCTGAGAGATGATTAGCATCATTTTCTTTCACTGGGATAAAAAGTCAAACTGGGACAGTGAATCAGGGTTTGCTTTAGCTGCAGAGATCACAGAGGACCTAATCATCAGCATATTGGATGCTACAAAGTAGGTTATCTCTCACTGGGAATTTTAACCCCCCTAAAAAAACAAAAAATCTTTTCYAATGAAAATTCACTTGACACATATATTGTCATGAAGCGTTTCAGTTATAACTGAACAGTGTGTTTTATGGAGAACAATTTCATTAAAAGGACTTCATCGGCTCTCTGCCCCTCTGACAATAATCAGAACTGTAATCTTGCAGCCTTTACAAAAATAGCTCCACAACAGGCAGATGTGGCATCTGCTTCCTCTATCCCCTGCTGTGACCTCTTTCTAAAAAGTTATGGTTTGGGCTATAATATTGAAGTCCCTCACAGCTAGATCTACATTCAGGACATTATGAAGTTTGAATGACTCACAACCTTTGAATTTTTGGTCTGCATTCCTGAAAAGTGGATAACTGACTCCTCCTCTTCTATACTTTTCTCAAGTAAGTCCAGAGAGAACACCTGGTTCTGGTGTAGACCCAGTTTGTCCAAATATCTACATTTATAGGCCCTTCCTGGTGTCCTAGATTAAAATACCTTTTTTTTTTTTGTCTCCCACAGATTTATTTTGATTAGTTTATTTTACTGTTATTTCAAGAACCTTATTTCAGAACCCTATTTTCTTAAGTAATTTAGTGAACTTAATTTAGTGAATCTTAATGATTGTCTTATTTGAGAACAAATATCAGCCTATAATTTACTCAGAGGTATTTATTTTTTGTTAGGCTGGTAGGAAGTTGTTTCAGTGGCAGACTCAATCTACAACTTTTCTTTCTGCGCTGCTTATCTTGATGGCCATATGCAAGCAGTTCTAATGTGTGCATGGATTATAAATTTGATCTCATAAAAGCATAGGCATTACAGTCTGAACTAGGCCATCTTCCAATCTGAACTGTATTCTGATTCTGATGACACACTGGGCAAAATAAAATGAAGTAGATGGATTATTTCTCATGAAAATGCATTGTGTGTGTGTTTCCACATTCTTTTATTTGGTCTTCTTAAAAAAATAAAAAAAATAAAAAAATAAAAAAAAATAAAAAAAAAATACTAAAAAAAGTTTGTGCACTCTCCTGCAGAAAATTTTTGTGAAAACTTGTTGAGCATTAAGAGGTCACACATAAATTGTGTTTATAAGGTCTAAGAGCTATGGCTGTGTTTCTGTTGCAAGTAAGTACAGCTGACACACCTCTCAATTGGCAGGTCTGGGAGTCCCCATGCTCTGTAATGAGTCATGTGTGACATGAATTACCACTAAGGCAATGACCTAAAATGTGCTGAGACCACAGTATGTTAAGAGTCTTCTGCTGGTGCAGTCTCACTCTTAAGATAACCTTGGGGAAAAGCTTTGAAATAGTAGGTGAATATAACAAAGAAGTCACTTTATGTATCAGTGCTGTTTCAGACAGTGACTTAACTATGTTTAAAGTTGTTTCTTTATTCTGTTTTACTATGAGAGGGGTACTGAGGAAGAACCAGCACCCTCAGATGATCACCTTCTTTTTTTTCAGTTTTATTTTTGCAAGGACAAAGCAATGTTGTCATTTTTCCCTTAACCCTCAGTCTCTGATAACATTACTCTCTTGTAATGATCTCGAAAAATAATGTCTTGTTCACACAATTTGCTGGATCATTGTTGTCAAATGCTCTAAGATCAGTCTGCAATTTCAATAACTCTTTATCACAGTAGTATAGGAAGATATTGACAAAAGGTGAAAAAAATGATAGCATGATAGCAAAAAAAAAAAAAAAATCTAAGATGGATTTCAGGATCTATCATGTTTTGCATTTACCATTACAAATTCGTTTATATATCTTAGAGATTTCAGAATATTCTTAGGATGCTATCAGGCAAAATAAAGTCCTGACACAGATTTTCTAGGTTGATTTTTAGAACTCTATAAATGCTGGCAATTCATATCTAGGAAGAGATAGAGGAAACCTGAAGAATTTTAAATATATAAATAGATAAATAATGTAATATACAATTTAAAACATGTAAGTTTTCAATAATTCAGTGCCTTGACTTATACTTCTTCCCTATTTCTCTCATTTTTAGGCTGTCATTAAGGAAAATCCTCCTTTCAGGAAATCATAAGATCAGGTTCCTATGTTTAGAGTGGAGCTGCTGGAGTTGGCTTCAAGAGCAGAGGAAGTGCTGAATACGACTGTTGACATTTTATCTTAACATATTAATATTCCAACTGCAAGTATGGTTCCTTAAGCATTTACTGTTATGCCACTTCATTCAAGCCTGGAAATCTGACATGGAAATAGGGTTTGCATAAATATATTTCAACAAGCCAATAGGCCTAAATCCTCTTACAAACTTTAAGGGAGGGAGAGATGAGAATTTTACATTCCATCTTTTCCTTGTGTCTGTCCTTTTAGAGAATGTCATTTAAATTTCAATGATTTAGATCACGAAAAAAAGTACAGGAAAATGGTTCAAGAAAATTTTTCGCATGTCTAAGATCAAGAAAATCTTTCTTACATCCAATTTCTGATCCTTATTATGAACCGTGCACCTTTTTGAGCCTAAAGAAAGGACCAAGTAATATTTTATCGACCCTGCACCAACCGCTGCAGATGCTGCAACACTCTCTCTCCGACTCCATGAAGTGCATTAAAAACACCCTTCTTATGTCCATATGCACATTTTGTGCCTTTTTACTTACTCAGGAGACTACTTTTGAGACGATAACACTCTGAAGACTGGCTGGCATGCTGGGCTTTGGTCATCCCCACTGCCTCCAAGGACCCTCATAAGCAACTTTGACACAAACCTGCACTACGAATCCTGYTGTGACTCAATGAAAGAAATGAGGGAGGTCTGGAAATGGTGACATCTTTGCTTCATCTTCAGGAAGCTCATCCTCCCAGCTCATCCTGGTCCTCCAGCTCATCTCCATCTGGTTGCTTGGTAACCTCCCAGCGCCACTACAGGTATCGGCAGGAGCGGCTCGCATCACTCTTCCTCAGAAACCTCAGAGGCAGGCTGATAGCAGYGGAAGATTTTATTCTTGTAAGCTCCATTAGTGGGCAAAAGTTCCACTAAATTAAAAAAAAATAAAAATAAAAAATAAAAGTCAGGGAAATATACCCACTTTAAAAGAGCTAATTAATGACATGGGCCTGTTATATGTCAATATTTCAGAGACTTAGTGAAAACTCTGGCAATGTAAGAGAAATAGAGAAAAAAAAGGAAAAAAATCATAAGGCTGGAGAGAAAAAGAAATTATTAATTACTTGAATGATACTAATGGCTAAAGACTCAGCTTTGTTTGAAGCCATAGTATGTTAGCTGTCACACAGCCAGAGGATGACAAATTTTATTCCCAAAAGGTATCAATGTTAATGTTAAAGATATGCTGAATATTTTGAGCACCAAGATGTCATATACTGCAGGAAACTGAATCTTTTACATCCTTTTTAAAAAGGGTAACTTCTGATGTTATTGTTGTTATTACTGTTCATACTATTTTAGCAGACTGTAGTTGATTGGATTTTTTGTGATGACTGTTTTTAAATCACCCCTTTCATGGTGAAACAGCAGGATTGAGAGTCATCCAGGTGGAAGTGAGAATTTAAGTCTCTGAGGAACTTCACTGTTGAAACTGGATTTGTTAAGAGAGTGGGATGCTTCCAGACATGGCTCAAATCCAAGTTTCAGAGAGATATAGTTTTGGATTAATCTGAGTCTCTTCCAATCTGTTTATCTTGAATTTGTTCTCTTAGACATTAGGTGAAAGAAGGGAGATGGAAGGATAAATATATTTTGTCTTCTGAAGAATACAGTTTTAGATTCATAAGTGTTGACTGCCATTTGAGATGATGAATTGAGGGCATCAAAGAATCACAGAATCAGTAAGATTAGAAGGGACCTCTAGAGATCATCTAGTCCAACCCCCCTGCTCCAGCAGGGGCACCAACAGCATGTGGCACAGGGTGGCATCCAGGCGAGTTTTGAAGACCTCCAGAGAAGGAGACTCCAAAAACCTCCCTGGGCAGCCTGTTCCACTGCTCTGTCACCCTCTTACACGTCCTGTGTTTCAACTTGTATCCACTGCGCCTTGACCTATCACTGGCTGACATTGAGAAGAGCTTGGCCCCTTCCTTTCTACATTCTCGTATCAGGTACTTGTATATGTTGATAAGATCCCCTATCAACCTTRTCTTCTCTAGGCTAAACAGGCCCAGCTCACTCAGTCTTTCCTTGTACGAGAGATGTTCCACTCCCTTAATCATCTTTGTTGCCCTCCGCTGGACCCTCTCTAGAAGCTCCACATCYCTCTTATACTGGGAGCCCAGAACTGCACACAGTACTCCAGGTGTGGCCTCACCAGAGCTGAGTAGAGGGGCAGAATCACCTCCCTTGACCTGGGGGGCAAGAATGCAAGCCAGGATCTCATTGACCTACTTGGCCACGAGGGCACACCGCTGCCTCATGGTTAACTTGGTGTCAACCAAGACTCCTGGGTCCTGCTTTTGAGAGTTACTCTCCAGCAGGTCAACTCCTAATCTGTACTGATGCCTGGGGTTATTTCTGCCYAGRTGCAGGACCCTGCACTTGTCCTTATTGAATCTCATGAGGTTCCTCTCTGCCCAACTGTCCAGCCTGTCCAGGTCCCCCTGCATAGCAGCACAGTCCTCTGGAGTGTCGGCTGCTCCACCCAGCTTGTTATCGTCCACAAACTAGATCAGGGTGCACTCTGTGCCTTCCTCCAGGTCATTGATGAACAGCACCGGGCCTGGTATTGACCCCTGGGGGACACCACTGTCCACAGGTCTCCAACTGGACTCGGTCCCATTTATCACCACCCTCTGAGCTCTGCCATCCAGACAGTTCTCAATCCACCTCACTGTCCACCTGTCCAGTCCAGCTTTCAGAGCTTTCCTATGAGGATATTATGGGAGATGATGTTGAAAGCCTTGCTGAAGTCAAGCTAGTCAACATCCAAGGCTCTCCCCTTGTCCATCCACCCCGTCGTCCCATCATAGAAGGTTATGACGTTCGTCAGACATGACTTTCCTTTGGTGAATCCATGATGACTACTCCTAATCACCTCCTTCTCTTTGGCATGTCTACAGATGCTCTCTAGGATGAGCTGCTCCATCACCTTTCCAGAGATGGAGATGAGGCTGGCTGGCCTGTAGTTTTCCAGAACCTCTCTCTTGCCCTTTTTGAAGACTGGAGAGATTTTGGCTTTCTTCCATCCCCAGGCATCTGAAAAAGCTACTTGGGATTGGAAGACAGGAAAAAAGACCTGTAGGAGGACCATTGCCTAGAGGTAGCAAAGTTKCACAAGAATGTTTCAAGTAGCACTAGTCTCTCACATTTTATCAGCTGAACTGTGCTACTGGGAATGGATCTGTTTCAAGAGTAAGATAACTTATTTTATCATCTATATATATGATCCCATGTACTCTAGAACTTAATCTGTCATGATAGTGAAAGAAGGTCTAGCCAGTACAGTTAATGGAGCTGACCAGGAACCAGGCGCTTAATGTGGGATATGCTGAACCGTTCTCTGGGCCCTGATGGCTATATTGGGCTTCCTTTTGTTGCTAATGGTATGCGTCCATGGACATCTTGAAAGCTTTGTTATCCTTCTTTACTGCAGCTGTGTCCCCCAAAACGTGTAATTCTCTTGTACGCAGTTGCCAACTTAATGGAGATGCTTTGAGTATGCTATGAACTATTAAATAGCAGCAGATATGTATATTTGAACCTAGCTCTCCAAAAATGTCAATGTCAGCTTGGATATCTAGCACATTTGTTGTTTCATGCAGATACCTATGCTCAGCTGCATTAGCCTGGAATAGAATCACACTATGTGTTTACTCTTCATCTGTTTTTTTTTTGTTTGTTTGTTTGGTCAGTTTATTTCTCAAAATCAGTTTACCATAATTTTCATTTGCACAGTGAAATGCGTCATGGTGTTGTAGTTTGAAAGCCATGGTGATGTGGGGGGAGGAGATACCAAATAGCATGTTAGCTTAGTTCACCTTTTATACCTTTTCTTTGCATTACGGTGGAGCTTGAGTGACTGTAGTCATACTTAATATTGTTATTGATTGATGAAAAAGCCTCTCGCTTTCACTTACAGGTATAGACAATCGAAAATCTAGAGTGCGTGCGCAGTGAGGAGTGTCTATACCTCGGAGGCAGGTAACTTCAGAGATGGAGGTGTGATTTGACATTATAATGAGCTTAGAATGAGCAAAGTTAAAGCAACGTTCATGTGAAATCAGTGATTTGCCACCCTTGCTGGCTCAGCACCAGACATCTCATGATATATCTCCCATTGGGCAGCTACTATGCAGCTTATCARCACCCCAGCACAGGGAGTACAACAGAGTTTGGCCTGGTGTCTTCACTCCACTCTACCCTCTGAAGTTACTCCTCTTTGCAGTTCCTTGGAGGGCAGATTGTGCTGCCTAGGGAACTGTGGAGGAGCAGAGTCTGTGCATACCAACCATCCTGGAAGTGGCAACTGTTTATCACACCAAGCAAGCTTCTGTAATGCCAAAACTTCTGTTAGACCCTAGTTTTACTCAAGTTTCTCCTTTTCAAGCAATTCTTCCACAGATGGAGTCACTTGAAATCTTATGATATAGCTCAGACAGTAAAAAGAATCTAACACTTCTGGAACATAAATTAAGTAGAATTAACATCCTGCTGAAGTGGTTCTTCAATCAGTAAGGTGTGAGAGATGGTAAYGTACCAGTTTTACAGTGTGTTCCTAAGAAGTCCATGCTGCTCCCCATGCATCTCTGGARTGATATGCACAGAAGATGATGAGAGCTCTGGGGGACCTTCAGTGGGTGATAGACTAAGGCTTCTGCCTTGGTCAGGTAGAAGAGGTGAGGAATTCTATATTCACTGCTAAATTTGTTTATTCTTTACAAATTTCCTTTCTCCTCTCCCCTCCCCCCCTCCCCTCCCTTTCTCTTCCCTTTGCTTGCCTTCCCTTCCCTTCTTTATTTTGTGATAAGAACACACATGTAAACACAAAGAACACAGATGTAAACACAAAAGGGAGATATACACGGTACATGTCTTTTAGTTTTTCACAACATAACATGAAATAATAAAAGAGAGCAAAGAAAAAGGACAACAAATATTAATTTTKTATTCTTTTGATTAAAATCATTGATAGCAGCAACACCTGAGGAAAGTTATATTTTACACAACACCTGTCTGAACGCCATACATTTATAGGAGTCTCCTTCTAAGTTTGCTCATAGTTTTTTGTATTTTCTAAAAAAAAAAAACCAAAAAAAAAAAAAAAAAAACCCCAAAAAACCCCCCATCTTTGACCATTTCAAGATGTTCCTATATCTTATGATACTAATTCTAGGTGGCATCATGTGAATGTCATTAAAAGTGAGGAGGGACTATAAGACACGAAAGGATAAATTCAAGCTTGTTTCTTTCAAAAAAAAAGAATTTATTCATATCTCATCAATTATTCCTCTGAGGAATTTGGGGGCTGAGCAGAAAATACTTCTGTTTTGGAACATATGGATGAATTAAAATGCAATGGAGAGAAAGCACATGTCTCAGTAATTTAGTTTSAATTACTCATTTATATCAATAAAAGCTACTGTAAACAATGCATTTTTTTCTTTATTTGTAATGCTCCAGAATAGCTGTAGATGTCTGCGTGAATACCCAACAGGATCTGTCTGATAGATTCCATTTATGCTTTTATGATTTTGCAAGGAATAATGCAAGTCTTATTAGATTCTTCTGCATTAGCTTAATGGAAAAAGAATCTTTTTTTTTTTTTTTTTTTTTTTTTTTTAGCAAAATATGATGTGTAAGGATAAAGTCACTCTAACTGCAGATAGCAATGGAATAGGAATAAATTACAGCACATATCACCCATCCAAATTTCCTGCCATATTTAACAACTTCCACACTGACAAAAACTAGAATTAATACAGGCTGACAATTTGATGGGAAAGGAATTGTATGGCCACAAATGACATCATGAGTATCTCTGTCCTGTGCTTCTCTTCTCACATTAAATTTTTCATCTGAAGTCCTTTTCCCATTATATGTATAACAAAATATATTCTGCTTAACCAAACTTATTCTGCAGTAAAAATCTGAAAACATAAAATGAAAACTAAATGTTTCTATTCCTCTCAAGGCAGTTTTACTTGACAGAAAAACAGAAGCAAAAAGCCAAATAACTAGAGATATTTCTGGAAGATATTTTCAAGCCAAGGAGATGTCAATTATTTTGCCAGGAATGCACTAAGAATAGCATAAATAAATTAATTATGGTTTGAAAGGAGAGCCTTGTTGCTTGTATGGTCAATGTCAAAATTCAAAAAAGATAAATAATGGCTGTACTGATTCAGAAAATTATCTGTTTTGTCTGCCTTTCTAATTCCACAGAAGCTAAAAATGAGCTAATGGGGACAAGTGTAAGAAAGCTGTACCAAGAAGTTAGGATGTTTCCACCCTAATCTCCTGTTTCGTCTGTTCTGTAGGATTTTTCTTCTAAGCATTTCTCAAATCTCCCTTTAAACCTGTGAAAGTTTATTGCATCCATGATGTTCTTTTACAAGAAATTTCGAAGGTTCCAAACCTATTGTGAGAAGAACCAAAATCTCCTGTTTCTTTTGAACTTTGCTCTTACAAACTTTATTTGATTACCTGTAGTCCTTATCCTGAAGGCACAGACAAAACTTTCTTCTTGTCCGCTGGCTCCATGYCTCTCACAATTTGGCAGATATTTATCATAACCCCTCTAAATTACCTCTTTTCAAAGCAGAAGACTTCTAGGTTTCATTACTCTAGCATTCATGATTGGAAATTTTTTAAATGTCTTTAATCTTCCTTATTGCTGTCCCTGATCCTTTCCTCATGCTGATATGCCTTTTAAAAATGAGGACAAGGGAGTTGTGCACAATGTCTGAGGTGTGGTTTAATCATGGATTGGACAGGGAAGCACTCTGATTGCCTGTTGCAATCTTCAGCTTTCCAAACTATTCTCTGAAACAGTATTTTTGGTTTAGTGGTGGGAAGTCTTCCCTTAACATCAATGGGCTTTGTGTGTGTCTTTTTGAATTTAGTTGGTTTATCCTTCCTCCTTCAAGGCTAAGCCAGTCAAGGCTCTCAAATAATTCATGGTTGTGGTGGAAATTTCACTGGGTAGGTTGCTGGTTTGCTTCTCTTCAGATATTCTCTATAATCACAGAATCACAGAATCACAGAATCACAGAATCACAGAATCACAGAATCACAGAATGGTTAAGGTTGGAAGGGACCTCAGGAGATCATCTAGTCCAACCTCTCTGCTCCAGCAGGAACACCTACAGCATGAGGCACAGGGTGAACATCCAGGCAGGTCTGGAAGACCTCCAGAAAGGGAGACTCCACAACCTCCTTGGGCAGCCTGGGCAGTTCCAGGGCTCTGGCATCCTCCCAGGAAAGTTGTTCTTCCTCATA
Source organism: Nothoprocta perdicaria (assembly GCF_003342845.1). Classification (NCBI taxonomy): domain Eukaryota; kingdom Metazoa; phylum Chordata; class Aves; order Tinamiformes; family Tinamidae; genus Nothoprocta; species Nothoprocta perdicaria. The sequence goes on from NW_020455459.1 coordinate 834,244, forward strand.
TGGAGATGGATCTTCCTGTGTTTCAACTTACACCCATTTCCCCTTGTCCTATCACTGGCCACCACTGARGCCAATAATGACATTTTTAAGAATTGCCAGCCTGTAAAACTCGTTTTGTAGATTTTTTTTTCTTTTTTGCACTGGTTTTGAGGATATGTCAAGCTGGCAATATTACCAGACTGTCTCCCAGTCTTCTCATGCAAAATTGCTCATCTTCATGCAGTTGTTCTCCTCTGGAAAGTAGTTCCAAATGAGTGCAAAACTGGTTGGATAATTTTCTAATAACTATTGAACCTGCAAGAATTCATGATTCCCAGATGCACGTAGATTCAGGATATGCTGATGATAGCATTCAAGCTTATAGCAATTATGTGTCAATGGTAAATAATTATAGTCCCTTTTTTTATCCCTAATCAACGAAGAACATATTAAGCTAAGAAAATGTTTACCTCAGAATGTTCATGTTTACTTAATAATAGTGAAGTACTGTGAAGTAAAGTGTAATTTAGTGTGTTTATTGTAACTCATTGTTGCTTTAATTAGCATTTCTTCTTCTACAAGATGTAATTCCATACTTCCTGTACAATCAATTCTATATCAAATTGGGAACAAGAAAAAAATGGAAAAACAGAAATTAAAATAAAAAAATAAGTTTTGATTCTAAGATATGAAATCTGTTCTGCAAAAATTTTTGTTCTATAGCAGCATGAAGATAAGTTATAGAGCAACAGAATCATGGTGACAYACAATCATTTGCACATTGAGTGCAGGTGATAATGATGCATTACTGACGATTATTTATGATGATTCTTAAGGAACAAACAGCTAAATGACCACTTTTACCATTTTACTAAGAAAATAACAAAATCCTCATAAACTTGGACCTGTAAATGCTAACATCCTTGAAAGTTTTTTCCTGTGCTTCTTGTATTCCCAGATATATTCTTATTTCACCCACATGCTTCATCAAAAGCCAGTTTTGAGCTTTCCTAGGTAATGCAGGTGTTATATGTGATCACACTAAAGGAGAATATTATTTGCCAACAATTGCCTCAAGACAGTAGCTAAAATGCTGATTTTGTTTCCTATATTTAGAACAGAGAATCAGGTATTTCCAATTGAGTAAGGGTAATAGAGACTTTTTTTGCTATGACTGAGGCATTAATGACARAATAACCTAAAACTAAGCTGCTACAAATGGATTTTACATCTGCACAGCTACATCCTCACCTGGCATTAGTCAGCCAAACCTCATTGGCCCTGAAACAACAATGCACACTAGATAAGACTGATTCATGGAAGTTCCTTTCTTTTGACTAGAATTTCTTTTCCTTTCATCTTTCTGCGTCTCTTTCCTCCCCACCTACATATGCTTCCCCTCTACGGAAAACAAACCCACACATTTCTAGCATTCAATCAGCTTTAAAATTATGGAAATGTGTTCRGCCGGCCTTCTTTCCAGACACCGCTCACCTCCTCTCCACCAAAGAAATAATGATTTTCCATTCCAACAGCTCATCCTAGGCTACAAAGCCAGATGGATTGCTTTCTACCACATGAGCAAATATATTCTTGATCAGAAAGTAGCAATCATTGAATACATCACGTACAAYGACGCCAGGGAGGGAACTGTTCTTCATTCTGTCCGGTGAAGCATACTGGAACACCTGTTTCCTATCTTGAAAATGTTTATGATGACTGCCAAAGAAGTTAGTGCTGAAACAGCATAATTAAGTCAAGCAATCCTGGTTGGCCACCTGTTGAAAAAAAGAAAACTGCAGAGCCAGTTCCAGACCTCAGCTGTTCCTGGTGGTATCAAAGGTCTCCCTGTCTATAGGGAAATTTACTTATCAATGAAAAAAGTCTATTGCTTGAGGAAAAGAGATGAAGAAAGGGAATCATTCCAGTTCATCCATCCTTCTGTCAAGGGAGGTTCCTCTGATGGATAAAATTCACAAAAAAAACAACTTATGGAAGAAGTGAATCTAAATACTGGTATATTCTATAAGAAAGTATTTACCATTAATCTATTACCTTTGCATGCTTCTTTGAGCCACTGTTGCAATGAAAAGGTTTTCCCTCTTACTTCAATCTGACTCATCTATAAGTTTTCTTGACACAATTTCAGAACTGTTTTGAGATGCAACCTCAGCTTGATGTCTGATGCTCTCCTGCATGAAACACCTCAAACATGTTCCTTGTTGAAGCCTGTATTGCCATGATCTGGATCTGATATAAGTACAGATAAACAGTTATTACACTCTAGTCCATCAGAAGATACAACAGATATCAACAGATAATCTAGCGCTGTTCTTTGTAGATGTAAATCATATATTTTGAGAACAAGATGCATTCAGAAAAGGGCACATAAAGTGCATGGTTTTCTCAGTATGAGTTTATGCACCTTGGGTTTTATTGCTGTGTTAATTAAGTGTCTATTACCTAACTCAAATGCAAATATATAATTTTATTCAAAGGAGCCCCACTCCCAGTATGACCTGAATGAGCAACACATTGTTTGTGGAGTGCATGGGAAATGTTCACACTGAACATTGGTGATGCTTAGCCTTGGAATTTCCACTAGCTTTAGAGTTGACATTAAAACTATGCAAATAAGTGAACTTTTGSTTCATTGGTTGAGTTGAAATACAGAAGAAGAAAAAAAAACAGTTTATTTGAAACCACATTATTAGATTTTTCTTCCCCAAAACTGAACTTCTTTGCATTGAGTTGAAACTTGTAACACCACATAAATTAGTTTGTTATTTTTCTGCCTTTTTAATAATATTATTAAGATCTAACTCATTCAAAGTTAAACATTTTGACTATTTCTTATCATTTCTAAGCTAATGTTCTACCAAATTCACAACTTTCTGTTGGCTTGAATAATTTTTCTCACAAAAAAAATTCTCAAACTTAATTATCATCAGAACTCCATTATATAGCTTTTTGTCTTTGACTTACAGGAAGGGGAAATTACACTACTACTTCTGACTAGAAGCTACCGTTCTTAAACTGTGATTTTTGAATCTTCAGGTATTGGAATCTTTGCTTTTAACACAATCCATACTAAGAACAGATACTTCTGTTCTAAATTTTATGGGAAATTGTGATTGGGAATCCCAGGCTTCAGTTACTACTGGCAGGTGCTAATATTGCATGGGGTCCAGTATATAAAGTTAGAAATCAGTTTTTAGAAAGATCAGTTAGAAGTTTTATGACAATTTAGGAAATATTTTGATAGTGTTTATTGTAATATAAGACAATAAAACCAAGACAGCTGTCAGAAGCAACTGCTAGGACCTAAAAACGAACAAAGATAGAACACTAAGAAATATATTTTTTGTCTCTCAATTCAATAAATTAGGAGTTCTCCTATCAAAAGTAATGCATATATTTTTTGTCAAAGAAAACAAATAATAAATCAGAATTACTCCCAGACGGACTGCGACTATTTCTCAATGTGTGATTATTTCTCAGTGTGTGATTATTTCTTGGCAGGAATTCTCAGATCTTCCCTGGAGAGCTTACATTTTAAATAGACCAAAATATATGTACCTTCCTCTCATTTTATAGATTACTCTGATTTTACAGATGAGGAACTGTGTCTCAGAAGAAATCATAGGCTTTTTTCAGAGTGAGACAGAGAATACGTGTCAGAAATGATGCTAGGTTTAATGCATCCTAGACCTATGTCTCAATTACAAGTCCAAATTACATAAACAAATAAAACAATATACCAAGTTAATTTGATATAGTTGAATGCTTTGATGTAGCTGTGTTCTTTGTATTGATATAGTAGAGCAAACAAAGAAAATAACARCAAAAACCCATAAAACATAAACTGACAGTTAATAAATGAGAAGAATAGTAGTAATATGGGGAAATTCACCACAACACACTAGGAACCCAACCATTATATGTATTTTATCACATTATACCAAGAGTTCATGAGAAAAGTTTCTACAGATCACTCAGGGAAAGTAAATTCAGATTGTATATGAGTCCTTAGTTCCTAACCATGAGAGCAATTGCTCTGTGGAATGATCTTAGAAGGAAAGTGATAGGAAAGTTATTACCTGAAACATTTTGAGATGAGACTGGACACTTCTTGAAGACATATATTGTAGAGAGTAATATTTCTTTTAAAGAGAGATAGACTAGATGACCCACAAGGTCTTTCTCACATTTCAGTCTTCTCTGGTCATATTTACAACTTTCTTGCCCCTTTTCTCCCACTTCCTCTCTTCCTCTCCATATGTATTTGAAGGATAGAAATATATAGATGGTTAATGGGTACAGCAAAAAATCCCACGGCCAGACAAATGAAAAACAGTCATATTTTACCAGTATGCTGTTCACCTAGCTGAGACASAAAAAGACAAAAATATATCCATTTGTGAAGTTGAGAACAGAAAAACGTTTATGGAAATGCTTTCTTTTCAAAAACCTACATTAAAAGCTTTCCAAAACTGAACACAGGAAAGAGGAAAGGAGTCTCTATGGGTATAATAACTTCATTCAAGAGGGATGGGAGAACCTCTTGACCATTCCTTGAACTATTAATACTGATGCAAAAGCCATCTCTCAGCAAGACTAAAAATATGTTTGGCAGATTTGCTATCAGAAATATGAGCAGAAATGAATAGCAATGTCTGGAATTTGTAGTTGCTGAGTGCACCAGCATTTTTGCTCTATTTGTCTCTCCTAAGGCAGTTGTGAAGTGCCATGTCCCAGAAGACTATTGAGCAGATCCTTGTTAGCAGMTGTTGGCCGTCAATGGCCATTGATGTATGAGTTCTCAGAAATGCTGAGCATAGTATTGACTGACCACTTCTGCTGATGAACTGGCACCTTTGCCTTTTGTGTCAGCCAGTTCATTAGCCAAAATGAGTCTAGTTCCACCAAAGCTCTTATTAGAGCAGAACAATTGTCTGGTTATTTGTTTCAAGCTGTGAAAGGCTGCATAAAAGTGCATGAAGAACTGAAGACTTCATTATAGGATGAGGACGGAGTGAGTTCAAGTCACTGATGTTTTTCACAGACTTTGGCCCTTGACGTTTCAGACAAAGATTGGTGAGGAGATGCTCACAGAAAAACAATGAGGCTGAAAATCTCAGTCTCTCAAGAACAAGAAGAAAGAAAGAGACAGCTGCAAAGATTTTAAACCAGAATATTGTAAGCATAAGAAAAGGAAAACAAAACTGGGAATTAGACAATTAAGGATCTAAATACAGACATTGGGCAGATTTTACATCGATGACTACTCAGAATCGGTGGTGCAGAGTGGCTTAGTTTGCCATGAAAAGAACTGAAAAGCAAGCATTGCCTGGAATTAATTATCAGTATTAGGTATCTCCTATTACAGAGATCTTAGAATATGCTCTATAATTATTTGCTTTTAAAATTTCCTGTTCTTGAAAGCAGATTGAAACTTCTAATACGATTTTTTTTTTCTTCCCAATGTTCCCAGGGATGTAGGGGATATGTTGAATAACTTAGAGAAGTGGGAGAAATCAAGGTTTTACAAAATTATGCTGGAGCTGCTATAGACAAATAGGAATCTTCACAAGTCATGACTATATTGACTTTCACTGAACACATGAACCACTTACATACGCCATCATTYCTAATGACTAAAGGAGGCCAAATATGCTCTATCAGCTCTGGAAGGTGTTAAGGTGAATGAATATATATGATGAATATAATTTAGACCTCCACAGTTTATCATTACATAGCTTCTCTGTTCAAAATGCACTTATCACAATGTAGTGGCTTTCAAAATAATGTGAGTCAAAGCTACACTGGCWGTAAATTCAAGCTCCTGTTGTGATTCTCTCAGTCTGTGTCACTCAGCCCTAATGGCTCTGCATGCCACTGGAGGTCCACAAACCAGTAAGGGCCTTGAAAGTAAGTGATTTTTTTTTTTCCAAACACCCATAGATATACTTTCCTACAGCTGACAGGAATGCCACTGCCGGCTGGTGGATGAAACAGAGAGATGACCYCTGATAGCTGTTAAAGTGTAATTAGAGTGCTTGTAATTATAACAATAAAATTAACATTCTTGTAAAGCACTAACATTTTGATTATGTATATGCAAAATACTTTATGTTTCATTTTCATTGATCTACAGCTACCTAGAAAGAGGAGGATTCCAGATATTTTTTGTTTGAAAAATGAGACACGCATGCAATTGATTATTCATAGTTCTTTGAATCCTGAACATTCTGGTGTGTGGTGGGGTGTTGTTGCCTTGACAGAAAGTGTATTTATAGCAGTTTTGAGTCACAGCGAAACACTTTCTGACATTGGTTGAGGTTTTCAGGGAAACTTAAAACTCAGTTGCCACTTGTAAACAATTGAACTTTGAGGTGCTATTGTCAAAGGAGCCTAGAGGATGTCTTGAATCAGCCTAAAATAAACTTAAGGGATTTAATTCAGCTGTCCAAGCAGATGCATTGGTGTCACTGGGAAACCTTGGGATATTCAAGACACTTGCATAGGTGTGAAACAAAACTTGCAGGAGACTTGTGGTCATCCTGGAGGAAGAAGCAGGAGCAAGGCTACTTGCCTATGAGGCATCCAACCACAAAGCAAGAAGAGAGAACATAAGTGCAAGTGTGTGTGATGCAGGAAATAACTGAAGCCAGCAATATGCCATCCATGCCAGGGTGAAACATAATTATTCAGCTGTCCTAAACTTGGAGAATATAAGTCCACTTGTTTAAATTTCCCAAACCATCTAATTTTTCCCAACTTTCATAGCATATGATGTTACTTACTCTAGGCACTTTGACCTTCACTAAGACCAAATATGCTCTGTTTACAGGGAGAGAAGCTTATTTTCCAAAACAAGGAACCATGCAAGTGATGGATCAAAATCCGTGCATAGGGTAGTTGCCTTTGTTTACAAAGCACAGTATTAAAATCACCAAAGTGAGATCACCGAAAACTGTGTTTTTGAAATGCTTTAAAGGTTTTTTTTTACAGTGACTGCTTGCAGTGTTGTTTACAGTGCAGCCGACTTTCTAAAATTGGTACTTTTTTGTTTGATTCTTTAAAAAGCATACAGTTGGAGGAGGCAAAACTGATCAGAATTATGTATCCTAAATTCTAAAGACTCAAAAACAGTATTAAATTTACCGACCCACAAACCATTGTGACTATGGTACATCTACAGAGAATATGTAATTATTAAGGCCTAGCTTATTAAGCACATTTTAAAATTGGCTGAATTGCTTGATTTGGTAAAAAATTACATGCTACATTTAATCAGCCCTCCTTTAAGGAACGAATGTCATTAAACACCACTTAATTAGCTGTTCCTACATCCCCACTGTGTGAAAAATTGTATCCTTGATGACTACAAAACATTTTTAAGGTCAAATGTGGTGAATAAAAATATCATTGAATGCCCTCTGGTAATAGACTACATAAAAGTGCAGCTCATTTCCATTAATTGAAAAGATTAGTTCTGTATCACAGTTAATCAGAATCTGATGATTGTACTGTTTGGATGATGATCCATTGTATTTAATCTTACCTTTTTCTGTTGTTGTTGTTTATAAATCTGTTAATTTGTTAGGGTAGATAGATATGGAAATACCTTCCTGCTCTATTAATTTAATAGTCCTGCTCTCTACTGTGACAGAGTGACAGGTCTGGAGAGAGAAGAAATGGACAGTAAAACAACAGGAACTGATCAACATTAGCAAAACCACCAGCATTATTTTCCTTCTCCTTCATTTTTTTCTGTAATTGATTTCCTCTTCCCTGATTGCCTAAGATCAGCAAGTCATCACAGTTATTTAGCATGAACTCATTTATCCTCCTTTCCAACCTTTTTGCCCATTCTTTTCTTCTCCTAGCCTCATGCTGTAACACCTTTTGCCTGAGAGTCTAGGGTGGTTTTTTCATGGACATCTTCTACATTTCATTGCTACTCTTTTTTAGAAAAGGTGTGTTAAGAGTCAGATTTTTGGCAAGCTCCAGTGAAAACTCCATTAATCTCTATCACTGATGCAATCCCCTACGTATAAATCAAAAGAGGTGAGACACTAGGATCAACATTTATTTTTAGGTAGGAAGTTAAGACATGCCTTGTGACAAAGACTTTGCCTGCATGTTAAGCAATGTGGGGGAGGGAWGGCAGTCTCAACCTGGGCATGAACTGCAGTGCCCAGTCACCTTGCAGAAGGGCAAATTTCCTCTGCTAGTCTGAGTTTTATTACCGGAAAAAAAATGTTGTGATTCAAGGTTTTGCTGTGGTATTTGCTTCCACAAGTGGGCCATTTTCCATCTGGATTTACACTTAAGAGATATCCCTACTAAGACACTGAATTCGACGAGGAAGACTGATGGAGGAATTTCCCCTCATGGTAAAYACTTGATGGGTTTATTTCGGTCTTGAGTCAAGAATAGATGAAAAGGTGAGAAGAATGAGTATGTGCCCCTTCTGGGATTGTGCAGGGATCTTTCTAAACTTTGGTAAAAAAAGAAGAAAACAGAAACAACACAAAGGCCAAACCTATAGTCCTATTCTAAGTTACCCATTTCACTGCCTTCAGGAGTGTGGGGCATTTTGAGGACACCCTGGATGCAGAAGACTTTAATAAAGCCTTATGGACTGCACCAACTTTGCTCCCTGGTGGAGAGTGAAAGTTACACATTTAATTGTAATCACTGGAAGATAATAACTGAAATAAAAAGAGCAGGTATAAAAATACACTTTTAATATATTTTCTTCATAAATTCAGAATTAAAAAATATCCTTTCTCAATARATGGTTTGAGTTCCCCCAATAGAAAAAAAATGAGGAGTGTTTTTGGTTAGTCTTCTTGTTTTCTTTTAGTAAGAAAACTAACTCTGCCACACATTTTTGAAAAACATGAAGCAAAATAGACGGCACATGCTTCCTTTTCAAAGATAGAGAAAGATTTAGCGTTCACAATTCTGTTGAGAGCTGAAAAGAAATGCTCTCTTTAGATTTTGAAAATGTGCTTTAAGTTTGCAATGGAAAAGATAAATGTATGATAAAGGCAAAAAATGTGAGGGCTTAATAGGAGGAGAGGGATTTTGTGAGGAAATTTTTTTATATATGTATATAAAATGATTTACAAATATAAAAACACATAAAATTGGTGAATAGTTTTACATTTTTGAGATTATATATATATAAATGTATGCCTTTCAAAAGAGCTGCAGATGGTAAAGTTTAAGGCAGTTTAACAAAACTATATGTGCAGAGGCTCTCCTCTCTYCTGATTAAAGAGGATACCAGGTACATTTTTGCCAGGTGGGCAAGCTGGCTGCAAATGCTCCTCAKTTTCTTACAGGGCAGAGGTCTAGCCCCCAATTTTTGTTATCTCCAGAGCTCTTCTGAAGTTGGAAATTCCTTTAAGCAAATCTTTGGCTCTGCTCCAGGAGAATTCTCCAAAGACTCTAATAGGAGAGTTTCTGATTAATCTCTGTAAAAATAACAAAGAACAAGTTRGGCAATGTTAAATCATAGCAGATTTCTCTTTCAGCAGCAGAGTGGCTTAAAACTGTCCCCCTGGTCTCATGATGATGAACCACTGAATGTCATAAGGTAATACTTGAGGCTCAAATACTTTGAGGTTTAGTAGTGAAATGATTTGTGGTATGAACTTTTCCCTGCCTCACTGCTTTGCTTTAATATTTCTGCCCTCCTTTTTAATGATATTTCTTATGCCTATAACAATGCCTGCCTGTGTGGGCACCGCACAATTAGCTTATATACTCTAAGCAAACATAAGCTTCATGCAGTAAATTCTTTCTAATTTTTGTGCACTTACAGAAGGATGTTTGATCCTATATCTGCATATATATAAAATGTTTTAATCTAGAAATGATCTCAAAAAAAAAAAAAATCCTGCTCCACTGTAGCTTGTGAACCTATCAGAACCTTTTGTTGTGCTGGAAATCACCAAAATACTGCAGAAGCATTATTTTTCCACAGTTGTTTAGACATATATAATATGATATAGGTGGTAATGGCTTGATGTACATGCATATGTATGCACACTGTTTTGGATCTTAAGTGCGTGACAGAGTTCTTCTGATAGAAACCTATAATATTTTCCCAATCTTCTTTTTAACAGTCCACTCTCAAAAAGAGGTATTTCTTCTACATGAATCAAATAGGACTATTTCACAGGTTTCATCTTAAGTATCACTTCAGTCTAGGTACTTCGTTCCTGGCCACATTAGATTATGTAATGGAACGGAGCTTGCTTAAAAGATCTGATCTATCCAGTTCTTAATTTGTTATAATTTGTTATAATTAACTTTCCGTCATTATATCATCTACTATCTGTAACAAAGTCCTAACGACAGTTTGGCTCCATTGTCCTTGTAATTGTCTCTAGGGAGCTGTAGGCTGCTGTTAGATGGTTCCTTCATCTCTTCATCAGCTTGAACATGTCCATCTCCCCCAGTTTCTCTCCACAGGCCACTGACTTTCGGCCTCCTCGGCCCTCCCTGGGCTTCCCTTAGGTTCTCAGCAATATCTTGAAGTGCCCTTGAACTAGTGTTAGAGTACTTTACAGAAACARATAAAAGCTCTTTGAAAAAGTGGGCATGTAATTAGCTCTATCTCATCCATGGCGTGCAGCATAGTAACTAGTGGAGGTGCACCTAGTGTTTCCCATCCCCCAAAATTTTCCTTCCTCTTCCTCATGGTTAAGACATCAACACAGTGTAAATGGRGAAGCTTTGCACTGTTACTGTCAATGTGTACATTAGTTACACTAGAGACTTCACTCTAAATGTGGTACCTCTCTTCACTTTCCAGACATCAACCCATCTCTTTCCCCTAAGGTGAACTCTATATAATTATTTTTAAATCAAAATGAGAAAGAACATTTAAGTGTTACAAATTTCATGCAATCCTCTCTGAGGTGTGTGTGTGTGCCTGTATATCATCATAATCTGGAGACAAATCTTCTGCCAGTGYGGCTAGATATTGTCACTGAAAATTGAAAACAATTGATATGATTAAAATTAAGCATTAGACCAGATATTCAAGTTGTATCTGAGTAATAGCTACCCTGGCAATAGGRTAGCAACCTATATCTGGAAGATGTAGGAAGCTTGAACTCTGTCCTTGGCAGCAGGAAGTCTAACTTTAAGAACAAATACTGTAAGAATAAACAATAATCATTCTGACTGCCTGGGAGCATGAACTGTAAGTACAAAGACATGATTTTATTTAGTTAAACAAATATATCTAGAACAATGTTTTCAAGATGCCACTTTCCTCATGTGTAACTCAGAGATAGGCAGTTTCCACCAAATGTCTTTACCATTGGATTCCAGGTCCTCACATTTAGTAATGAGAGATCCTATGGAAGTAGATAATGGAAAATTTCTCATATTTGCCTACTTCATTACTTCACCCAGGCAGTCTGCYGACCTATGAGGTAACTATCACCTCTCATAACTAACTAATAAATTCCTTTACTAATGGAAATGTCTTAATGATGTCCATAACAATAACATTCCTTGAGAGTGACAGAGAGTGACAGTGCCGGTGTCAGTGTGTGCCAGCATAAGGCATCTTTTAGTTGTTTTTGTCTTTATGGCCACTGGAGTCCCGTTACTCTGATTGATGCTGGTGAGCATTAGCCCCTGTGCAATGACATTGAATAGGACTGTGAGACCTCAGAAAATAATGTTTTGTCACATTAGCTCCAGGATATTTTGTATTGAAAAATAAAAAAAAAAAAAAAAAAAAAGAAAAAAAAAAAAAAAAGCAAATCTGAACTTTTCTNAAAAAAAAAAAAAAAAAAAAAAAAGCAAATCTGAACTTTTCTCCTCTTAAGAACAATGAAATGCAATCTCTAGTCACATTATTTTAGGAGACAAGTAGGATTCAGGAAGCGTTTCTAATTAATTTGCCTTATGATAATCAAGCTGGCCCTCCCCTGTAGTATTGTTCCTACAGTATTTGGGGGGATGATCACTGTGTATTAATTCTACAGAAGATTTATTTTTTCTAGTCCCAAACAACTRATTCATCTTTCACGTTAAGGGCTGCAGTAGATTTAAAGACTGATTTATTTTGGCTGTATTAACATGGGCAACATCACTTGGTCTAATGATTAAGTATTCATGCCTGTCTATAAATTACTTTCTTTGCACTAGATAATAACAGATTATTTTTCACCTCAGCTATATGTGAATTATGGAAGATAGTTATTTCTTTAATCTCTAGCATATCTTTCTATGAAAGGGTTTATGCATTTAATTTTCCTGGTTTAAAAAAGAAGTGATCTTTTAAGGCAAACTAGGATGAATGTATAGCAGCTGTTAGAAATGTTTTTTGAGCATACCTTAGAAAATAAATGACACAAAGACAGAATRTTTCTTTAGTTTTATTTTCTTAAAAGTAAAATTCAAGCAGATGATACAGAAATATGCTTGAATGACACTGAAAATAACAGAATATCTATTTGCTAAGGCAGAATATTTAAATCAGCTGTWTTCAGTGTCCAAACTTTTAGCAAGCAGATGAAACTTCCTTTCCTGCACTGTCCTGCGGGCCAGCCTTGTCAATGACTTCTGTATTAGACTTCAGAATAATGGGAGTTCAATTCCAAACTGAACTACRTGATAGCTCTGTAAGTTTGAAAATGTCATACAGACCAAATCCCATCTATAAAAAGCTCGACAATAGGCCTACCCTATTTGCGAATTTTGGGATCTACTTCATTTTATCGGTTTCTTCATGTGATGAGACAAGTATCTTTAATGGAGGTAGCCCTTCACAGAGAAGAGCTTTTAGCACTTTTTTTAGCACTTTTTTAGCACTTTTTTAGCATATGGACGGAAAGAAGCACTTTTCTGTTGTGGTTTAGCTGACCTATATTTAAACTAATATTTGAACAGAAATGAATGCATGCATGTTTAATCGTATGAATTTTATTCACTGTTAAGATCTGGATGGGTTGTTAGATGTTGTCAGCCTGTTCAACATATTTCTTTCAAAACTGATTCTCTTCCATAAGATCTGATAAAATCTACTCCTTATGTATTTATTTATTTATTTTTAAATATATATTCTGATATAGTAATGAGGAACTACCAGTGTTGCTTACCAGAGAATTTGCAAGTCACTTGCATAACATATGCAACTAGTATATTTTCATCTATCCACTCAATGAATAATACGTGCCATATCATACTGATATATCTACCTCATAGAGCTTCTTTGGCTAATGCATCTTCCTCCAGGTTATTGACACTTTTGGTAGAAAAGATGACATCAACCAAACATTTTAAAAGTAAAATAAAATATTAGTGATTTTTTTTCAAACACTACAACAGCCATCTTAATTCATTACTTTCTCTGAAAATTAGGACTTCTTTTTTCTTGGTCGCTATGATGTAGTTAATCTTAATATGGCATAAAAAATAGCTTTATGAAGTGCAAATACTGTTGGTAGCATGCTCTTATATTAAAGTCCCAGATGCCAGCTTTGGCAGGGGAAGCCATCAACAATTCATGACATTGTAAAAACATTTTTCTTGCCGATCYATTTAGGATGAATTATTATGTTGCCCTCTTGACAGGTAATGCGATATTACGTTAAGTATAAATAAATCAAAAATACAGATGTACTCACTTGAATTATGATGGCCACTAATGGCATTTTGAGAGGAAACATAACAAATTCCAGGTCTGACTAATGTCCCTGGATAGTCTGGCTGGATGTTTCTGAAGTGTTCTGATGCCGGGGATACAGGGTTAGACCTTCAATGGAACAAAGAGTTGTTCATCTTGGGTAACTCAGTTAAAGACACCCTCCTACAAATTTTCTCATGCTTTTAAGAGGATTAATGAGACCTCTGGTATGACATGACCACAAGCTCTCATCTGACAGTGAATCTATGTTTGCTCAGTGGGGGCAGAGGAGGAGACCAGTAGGACAGTGCTTCTGAAGGTTGAGCAGTCCCACCTACCTAAGCTCCAGTTAGTGCCCTATCACGACAGCCTCTTCCAGACAAATGTGAGTGGTGATACCGCTGTAAACCTCATGAACCCATTTTTGTTGCAAATAGATCCACTGGATAAACAGACCTCTCTTTAAGCAAAAATACCTTTGTAAGAGGAACTTCTTAACAGATAACACATATTTTTCCGCTGCAATTTGCTTTTGGATGGAAACTCATAATTAGAAAGTAGAGATTCTTTTGGGTGCTAATCCATTCCACAAAGAAAGAAATAGAGTAGTTAAAAATGATGATTCTGCTTTAGGGACAGAGCAAAAAGAGCTTTGAGCTGTAATATTTTGAACTTGGTGATTTATGATAGCAAAATACCTAAACTGAATTAAAATGCACTCATCTTTTGAACTTGCTGCTTTGCCAGTATCTCAGATGATGGATTCAAACATCTTCATAAACTACTAGTTTATTATAATCTCTTCTCAATGTTAGGGAAGTACTATTTTATCATTGGTTTATTTATCATTACTTGTATTAAAAAGAGGGTGTTCTGTTGACCTTAAGCTCTGGAAAAGTAATATATGAGAAAGAAAAAGCAATAGTTGGAATTAATTATAGACCTAGACATGATGGAGGAGTTTCTGTCAGCATATATTGGCATCATCCCATTGAAGTCAATAGAGTAAGACCAATTTACATCAGCAGAGGAGGTGATTTGACAGACATTGGAAGAAGAGGTGTTATGATTTTCACAAATATGAGCAGAGATATAGCGCTGACAACAGCAGAATGCCTGGTGTTGTATTTGTTTGTGTGCCATTAACGTTCACACCTGTCCGCATAAACTATCCTGTTACTGCTAAAGTAACTATTTTTTAATGTGCACAGAAAAGTTTCCCATTTGCAAGGATATCAGCCTAAAGATTTTACATGAATAGAAAGCTTTAAAAAGATGATCATGGAATCTCAAATGATGGTAAAGTTCATCTTATTGTACATCAAAGAAATACATCAAAGTGTGTGTTCTGATACCATGGTAGCTGGTTAAACGGATTCAACGGTTACGCTGCAATAAGCTTTGAGAAAGTATCTATGTATAAATCAGGTAGAATATTTTGAATCATGGGAACCATTCTAAAATTATCTGAAGCGAACAAATGGTAGATCTAGTTCTTATCTTCTTTTGGCTTTATTTCATTGGACCACCACTTACTTCAGGGGGAATGTACTAAATTTACACGATGTAAAGGTAATTCAAGGCACTGTAATTCACGGCATTGTAAGGGCAAGGTGACAAAGAGATTATTTCTGATAAATCAYGAGACCACGAGGGAATAATGGGATAACAGCTTTCAAATATAGGTAGAAAAGCCGAGCTGATTTCATTTCTGCTCTGTGAGTCAGAGTACCTTTTCTKCACACTTTGCAACATGATCACAAGGAAATCTGCTTGGTGTGGATGCTTTGGTAAAAAGACTGTTTTTATAATGCAGTGATTCATGTCTCTTGTTTCATAAAAAATGTCATTTTGTGCTAAGCAAAGGGCTCAGTATGTCATTCTGGGCACCAAATCTGACTCACAGAGAATAAAGACCTCCTGTATAGATGTAGAAGAGGAACTTGCGCATGCTACTTCCATTAGCAATTTTGCTATGTAACATTTTCACTAGAGAAACTATCCCACAGTCTAACATTCTTGTGGAAAAAAAACGAAACAGACTGTGCATTAAAAATCTACTTTGAAAATTAGTTGTTCTTTTTTTTTTTTTTTTTTTTTTTGTTCTTCTTTTCCTTCATGCATGAATGACACCAGCATGAATCCAAAGTCTCAGATTACAGTTACAGGAACTGCTCTCTCCTTTTGCCTGCAACCATACAAACATAAAACATCCTCTGATGCTGCAGGCAGTTGCACAGAATCACATTAACTATATCAGGAGAGTGAGTTCAATAGGACATACCCACACTGAGGGTAATTGGTGCTGTGTGTGCCATGGGATTAGAAGGGGCAGATTGATACATGTGAGGAGAGTGAGGTGGAGCACCCACAGGGACAGCACGGAGGGTGAAGCATGGAGTAGTGGGCCATCTGCACCAGGACAGCCAGTCCTGGCTATATGTAGTAAACAACTACTCCTTCCCTTTCTTGGTCATTCCCCCAGATACAAGAAGGAGACAGATAAGCTCCTGTTTTGAATTTGCTATGAAAAATTTTGATCTGTATTATCCTCTTCAGCACATAAAAGTGAATACTTTCCTTGATGAAGATGTGTATTATGCAGAAATGACTGTGCAACCATCAGAAGTGTTTGTTCCTTTACCTTTGGACTTTAGGAAGCATGGCAGCAAAATGAGAAGGCTCTGAGTACTAGTGGGAGAACGTAGAGCCTGAAATCATTGTCACAATATTGTGACAATAACAGCAAACATATGACTGGATAGGGAGAGATTACAAAAGGGATCTTTGAATGGAAGCATATAGGCGTTCTTAAAAAAGTGCTGCATTAGTTTTGATAAAGCCAGTTGAAATTCCCCTGTTTCATCTAGCTGTGATCCTGTTTCCATTCATCAGGTTGGATGTATGTACAGCTTTTCTGCCATTTTGTGTTTCTTTCATGTACCATGGCAACAGCTCTTCAAAGTAACATTYTTCCATTAATGTGTTGCTGTGTTATGCTGCAAAAGAGGCTTGACACACTGATCTTTAGGCAGAAGATCTGCAAGAGCAGTGGCCTCTGTGTCTGTCAGATAAAACAGAGTACAGGGGAATAAAAGATGGAATGGCAGGGTCTTGGGGAAGAGCAAGAGGTTGTATACAAAATGGGAGATGGAATATAGAGCACACTTTCCAGGTAATGCACAAGAAATCGCTTAAAGGGCTAATTAAATAGGTTTGCCATGGGGCATCAGAAAGAGAACATGTGAGTACTGCTTGTCTCTGGTGGAGTAGCATTTAGTGAAGTCAACAAATGCCATGAAAACATTATGATGATGATGATGGGGAAGAATATTCCATGTGGCTTAGAAAACATATTGAGATCTCTTAAGACCAACGTAATGCATTCAAGCTGCAGCCCGGGAGACCCAGCTTCACATCTGGCTTAGATAAAATGGTTTTGGCATTGCAAATCATTTTTTTTCTTGTGAGTTTGTCTTCATCTTTCAACTGTTCTGCAAGGCAGCAGTTCAGGACAATCAGATAGTTCTCCTTGGGATCAAAGGGACACCTTGCACTGAGGTTATGAGTGTTAGCAGTGATGTGTGAGAGAACCCTAGTGATTTGAGATCTTAGAGGTTCCTGCAGATAAGTGTGTAAGGGCTGTTATAGAAAGTCAAACTCTACATTGCACTCACTGAAGATCAACAAAACAAAATTCAGTGAGAGGAGGCATGCAACTCAAATCATAAGCATATTTATTTCTTACAAAAATTCTTCAAAGAATAATGATTTTCAGTGAAAGATAAACAACTCTCCAGTGTAATTCATTGCTATGGAAAGATGTGTCAATATCACTGAGTATCTTCATAGATTCAAGAACAGAGCTGGACCATATTACAAMTGGTATTACAACAGCAAGAATAACTAGGGGAGCTATAGGGCAACCCACTGATGTTAGAGAAAATACCCTGCGTGATATTATATCACAGAATCATATTCATTTTAATAATTTTGCACTGCTTCCTAAAGCAGCTACACTGACTGCGTTTGGAGATGAGGACTTGTTCTAGGTAATCTGTTTATCTGCTGCCATGTGGCAATTGCTTTGTGCCTCTAAATAAATGTAGGAAAGCCACAAAGGTTGCCTAAATAAATAAAAGAAAGCTGCAAAAGCTGCCTAAACTATRAAGCAAGTAATGCAAAAGCTATCTTTCTTTCTCTGTTTTCTCTCCACGTATAATAAACTGAACTAACACGACTAATAAATAATAAGTGAATGAATCTGAGGCCTTGTATAGCACCCCTTATCAGAGAGGCTCTGAACACATTGAAAAGTATATAAATTAGTTATCTTAGTATGCCATTGGGTCAGATACATTTGACTGTGCATATTTCACAGATTGATAAATCATTTTTTACTCTTCCAATTGGCTTGGTTTGTAGTGTCTATGGTGTCCCTAATCACAGGGCAGTTCCCTGCAGTTCTAGGAGTCCTGGGTACTTTGCATTCCCTGGAGTATTCTTTCTATTGCTTTCTGAGTATGAGGTAAAAGACTAGAAATGTGTACAGGAAAGTGGGAAGAACAAGGCAGTGTTGAAATAATAATCGGTAAGGAACTAGGTAGAGATTTCAGCACAGGAACTGCCCAACTAATTTGGCTTTTCTGTTGTCATAAAGAATTTATAGATATGGTTTTCATTAGCACTCAGCAGCTTAGTTACGGAGTGGAGAAAGTCATTGGAAAATATTTATTCTTTCCACTAAATTCTGAAGTAATTAAATGATTTGTCTTCAGAAGACAGCTCTTGGAGAAGTTAGTTCATTCCTTGCACCTTTACTTTTGATAGGCTATGACCTTTATTGAAATATATAGACCACTATGTATCACGGCCAGAAAACTCTTGCTGCACAACTTTCTGTCTTCAAAAACACAAACAAGCAAAAAAACTGGGGCTGCGGGAGATATAACCTCACTAGTGATGACTCCAACTGACAGTAATGAGTCCATGGGGAATGTATATAACTCTTTACAAAGAGCTACATTTTTGATGGAGATRTTTCTCTTATACACAAAGCTTTCAGTGACCTCTCCTCCACCCAGATTTATTTATGAGTCATTTTCTGAAAGTTTTACGGAGAAGATAATTTGCCGTCATGCATGTGCTGATGATATATTCACAGATCAAACATTAAATTTCTTTAAAAGACTGAAGGAGGCTGTTTGGAACACAGGGTGTGGAGCACTAAAACATCATGTCCCAACTATTTTTCTGCAGGTACCCTAACAAGACAATGATGCAGGCAAGATAAAGAACAATTCATCTGTGACTCTGTCACTTGATGTAGCTCTGAGAGAAAAAGTAAATGAATAGAGGCAGTTGATTACTTATGTTTCAAAAGCCGCAACAGAGCAAACTCCACAGCACGGCAGGATAGATTTGGAAAGACAAAGGCCAGAGAACATTTATTTCTAAATCTTCACTCTCTATTATAACTTATCATACTATATGTCATGTAGAAAATGTTAATGGGAAGTTCAGTGAGTTCAGCCAAGCAAGTTATAAGGTTTCCTAAAAAGTATTTTCTATTTCTACAGCTCCAAAAAAAGTCTAAGGCTTGAAATCTTTGATATCACCAAACCTCCCAACCCTCAGATTTGGATTCTTACAGTTTTGTGCAAGTATTTTAGTCTTTATTTCTTTTGCATCTTAAGTAATCTTTATTTCTTCTTCTATTTCTGTCTTTTATTTATTTATTTATTTATTGCCTTTGTACCTGGCTTACAGGAATTTTTGTCTCATTCTTCACATGAAATAGTTTCCATAGTGCTCATAAAATTATTTTTTTCTAGTGAATTATTTCTAAAATAAAAGTGCATATGGAAAAAATAAACATAAATGACTGCATTAAAAGAGCACTTTATAGCCCAAATCTCAAGATAATTCACAACCATGGGCTTGTCTCAGGGAAGAATTTAAGGGAGTTCATCACTTTTCATATATATATATATATATATATGTATGTATATGCCTTTGCTCTGAATTGGACAAATGTTACACAAAAATGATGAAGATGCTATTTTCATAGAATAAAATCAACCTGTTTATTATTAGGTCAAACTCTTACAGCATAGTGTTCTGTATTTCTCCGCTCCTCAAAATGGATGCAGTTAACAATGCAAAGAAAAGTATGTCCCATTTCTGCAACCAGTTGCATATGAATATGTGAAAATGTAAAGAAAACTAATATAAAATTATATTTATATCAAATAATTATATCATTTATTATAATATTAAACCCTCTAATACTAAAGCTTATTAAGTACCTGTATTTGTATTCATCTGTAATGCTACAATTAGTCTGCATTCACCTCTCTCAGCATTAGCAGCTCAACTAATTTGCATGTACACAATTATCTAAAGTCATTTGAGATGCTCTAGGATATCCTGCCTGCCTCCAACTGCCTGTCTAGAAGGGTACAGGTCTCTTGTCAGTCTTGCAGCCGCTCCACCAGCCTTCTGTGGTTGTCCAGTGAACCCGGACATGCATATGATGATGACACACAAGATGCCTACATACTTAAAAGTCAACAAGAGAAGTAAAGGCACCTATGTCATCTCTGAAACCTCAGAAAAAAATCAGCTCTTCTGGAAGAAGGCCCTAGAGGCCAATTTCAGGACACAATGTATTGTCCCTCTTGATGTCTTTGTCATTCACCACATAAGCAATCTGTGTAAGAAGCTAAGCGTATATACCTAATGTCTTGGTAGAGAGATTTGATGACATGGCACATAATTTCCTTGGAAATTTTAAAAGATGGAAMTGAGGAAAAAAAAGATCAAATTTTGTTCAATTCACTACATGTAAAGTGTTGCATTATCTTTTGACTGTCTTGTTCAAATAAGTCTGATGGCAAAGGGCAGGCATGAGAGTGTTCTCTCGTTTTCTACCACATTTCCCCAAGAATTACAAGGGAAGGAAGCTCAGAGGGAAGGGATGCCTGTTACACAGTCAGTGGAGCAAAGAGGAAACAAATAGAAAAGACCAGTGGGTATGCCCAAAACACTTGTATCTTTGTATAGATTGTGTTATTAGATTTGACAATTATTTCTGATTAAAAAAAAAAAAGCAGTTAAGAAGATTTGCAATTATTATATGGTACAGACGTGCAACCCAGTAAACTGTGCAAAATATGTCTGGGAGGAGGTGGACACTCTAAATAAATCTTTATCATCATTGAGGACAAAGATTAAAACTATGTAAGGTTCTCTTGGAGGGTGTCAGAGTTAGAAACTGCTTTTTTTTTTTTTTTTTTTTTTTTTTTTTTTCTCCAATGTGTCCCTTGAAAGCTGGGACATAAATAGATGTTAGAAAAGAGTCTCTTGTCCAGCCTCTGTGTTTAGTTGCTAATACTGTGCAAAAATATTATGCAAAGCTCTTAAGTTAGCTACAGCACCTGTTAGAGAAGAAAACAGACAGCTGAACTGGCACAAGCCCTCAGTTAGTGGTGAGACAGCAGAGCACCACTAATAGGATCAAGACCCAAAAAGTCAGGTCTTCTTCAGTTGTGCTTATTGGCCATGCAATTAATGTTTGTGAATAGGGACATCCAGCCCACTTGAACACCACAAGTTTTACTATAGTGATCCAGGATTTTTCATAGTGACAGCCTTAAAATTGACTCTTCAGGAGGTCTTGGCTAAAGAGCACTGAGCTTTGTGTGATGTTACTCATGTTGGTCAGACACAGTTAGACACTGTGGGCTATAGTGTGWTGCTTGTGTGGTTTTTACCTGTAAGTATTTTGAGATTCTGAAATTGAGATCTAAAAATGGAAGCAGATACTTTTAACTGCAATATCTGTAACAGTGTATACATAGACTATGGAATATGTATTCATATATAAAGTCCTTGGTACAGTATTTTCTCATTGAATCCTTCCTCAGCATTGCCTGTTTTTCCTTTAGGTTCTTTTTGTCTTTAATAGCTCAGCTATTATCTTTTTAGATGTGGCCCATTAATTCTTCTGTACTAATTCATGCACCCTCAGCTCTCCGGTGCTAATGACCAGTGAGAAATAATGGCTAATGTCCACTGAGAGGGATGTCTATTGTTTTAGCTGCTTCTTGATTTATTGAAATCCATCTGTACATTTCTGCACTTTAATTTCTTTAACAGAATCTGAGAAAAGAAAATATTTCAGAAGAAAGTCCAAGTTAATGTTCCATTTCTGGTCAATGTGAAAAAAAATAGACCTTTGGAAAAGGGAAACAGAAAATGCTGAAAGGGGAAAGAGAAAAGAAAAAAAAAAAAAAAAAGATCTTATAGAATCGTAGAATCCTTAAGGTTGGAAGGAACCTTAAGAGATCATCTAGTTTGACCCCCCTGAACACACCTAGGGTCACCTAGAGCACGTGGCACAGGGTTGCATCCAAGCAGGTTTTAAAGCTCTCCAAAGAAGGAGACTCCACAACCTCTCTCGGCAGCCTGTTCCAGTTCTCTATCACCCTCACTGTTAAAAAAATTTTCCTTAAGTTCCCATGGAACTTTTGGTGCTTCAGTTGGTGGCTGTTTCTTCTAGTCACCCCTGAAAAGAGTCCAGCCTCATCCTTCTCACTCTCTCCCTTGAGGTATTTATATACACTGATCAGGTMCCCCCTCAGCCTTCTCTTCTCCAGGCTGAACATGCCCACCTCTCTCAGCCTTTGCTCACAGGGCAGATGTTCCAGGCCCCTGACCATCTTCATAGCCCTGCACTGGACTCTCTCCAGTAGCTCCACATCCCTCTTGTACTGGGGAGCCCAGAACTGGACACAATACTCCAGATGTGGCCTCACCAGGGCTGCGTGGARGTGGACAATCACCTCCCTMGACCTCCTTAGAATTAGACCTTAGAATTTTATTATTATTATCTCATTATTATCTATTTTTTTCTATTCTATCTATTATTCTATCTGTTATTATCTGTTATCTTATTTACGGCTTCTTAGAATACTGTAACAGGAAATACTTGAAGAAATGGTTGATAAGCACAGTAACATCTAAAGAAAAATCTTTTTCTTAAACCACATGTTGAAATACTGCATCATATCAGCACTGGATACTGTCAATTGCAAAAGAACATGAATAAAAAAGAAGAAAAAAAGATAAATTGTAGAAAAGCTATTGAGAAAACACTTATCTCAGGTACTAAAGACTGAATCACTTCCTAGTTCAAGAAATCCCTAAGCTACTGCTTACCAAAAACCATGAGTTAGCAATTAAGTGTTTTTGTCCTTATCCTTACATTCGTCACTAAACATCAGCTATAGTCACCCACAGACTGGAGGGATCTTTGGACCAGTTTTGTTCTTTTGATATTTCTTGTTTAATAATTGTAAGGATTAGACTTCAGAGTACTGACAAGGCAACAAAGAAAACGTCACAGGTAGACTCATGTMAGGACAATATAAATCAAAAAGACTTAATTAAGAAATTAGAATTCTTCCTCACATTTAGTTATCATTAAGGATAGGATTTCTCTAGTTCTGCTTCAAATTCTGCTCCTCAACTAATAATGAATGGAAATGTTTTTCATTTTTACCCATCAATTGCTGAATACTCTTACCATAAGTTTTTAAGATTCTCAGTTCTGCTATTGGAGTGTATTGCATGTGATCTTTAAAGGAAAAAATATTCTGTCTTGTATATCACTCCCAAACTGTTTTAAAATCCTTGAAGGAAATTAATGAATGCAGGAGATATCATCATATATTGATGCTTCACCTTTTTGAGATTCCCATCAAGACTATCATATTTATAGGTAAATGTCACCAATGGCCATTTCAAAACAGAGAGTAGATGCTAAGAATGAATAAGAGCTTCATAAAATTCAGTCAGCACATAAAATGAAAACAGAAGAGCATTTTCTTTCTTCCTCCTTAGTTAAAACATTTTTAAATACCCTATATTGGCAAATATTTTGCCTTTTGGAAATGAGGAAATTCTATACAATTGGAGGAGGATGCTGAAAGTAAAGGTTCAGCTGCCTATCTGAGTGACATGCTTATTTGTCCTCCGAAAAATACAGATTCAGATCTTAAATTTCTGTCTCTTGGAGTTTCAGGCATCATAGTCTTTTTTTTTGCTTCAAAAAGGCATCACAGAGTATTATAATATTGTACAAATTTTACAGCCTTAACAATGTACAATTTTTACAGCCTTCCTACAGAGGACTTTTAGTGGTCACTTTACCACCTTCAAAACTCTTCTTAAAATATAATTTTGCAAGTTATAATAAATTTATGAAGAATCATACTGTCAGCCTATTTTCAGTGTTCCTGGACCTTTGCTGTGTATGCAGCTGTCAAGCAGTATGTTAGGAGCTAAACTTCCTGTATGATAAAGTTTTCTTTGAATCCAAATAATATATTTCATGCAAGGTAAGAAAATGTTCAACTAAAACCTTCTTTCTGCAGTAATGTGTAGATATATGCAAACTAAATGACAAATTGCATTTTTAGCAATTTTTTTTAACTAATGCTATCTGCAAACCAGTCTAATTTTAAGCTGATTAAAACAAGAAATAGGAAAGAAAAGTACAAAAGCATCCAGCAAGATCTTTTCTTCAGGGGATATTGCTTATACCAAGGAAGCTAAGGAATCCTATTTATGACRCATCCCAGCTCGACATGAGATAAAACCTGCCCTTCTCAAAGTTATTATCTCTTCCCTCTTTCACTAATGCAGCCAACTTCATTTCTTTCTTGAGAATATGGGTCACCAAAGGTGGGAGTAGAACTGAATTAACCTAGTATTAACTAAGGAGCAGAAACTGCTATTTTGTTTTGTTCTACATTTCCCATGCCACAACAAAGTAAGTTGTGACAGAATGGGGGGAATTAATTAAGAGAATATGGGAGATTATTTTTTTCATGAAAAAATCTTTTCAGAGTAGCCCAAAAGGTTAATGAATGTTTTTTCAGTCAAAAAGAAAGAAAAGGGGATGAAACTATAAAAATGTTTTGATCTATCAAAATGCTTCATTTTCCCTAGAGAGATTTACAATGGACATTTTCATGAATGTGTGTTGGAACATCTTCTGCCTCCTGTAATCTAGTGAGAAGAGCATTCATTTCAGACAAAGAAGAYCCAAATCTGTTTCTCTGGAGTTCAACCACTAAGTTGTCACTGATCAGAATGAGCACCTGAGTATCTAACTCTAAGTGTGGAGATGAATATACTCTGTCCCCAGTTTCAAGTCAAATGAATCCCACTCAAGAAGTCTCTGCTGATCCATGCAATTATCACWGTAAGTAAGTTACAGACCCTCCCTGCTACCACCACCATCTTTTTGACTTTTCTTTGATCAAACTGTTTATGTTCTTTCCTCAAACAATAGGTTCAATTACAATTGTCTAAGTTTTCCCTCCATTCTGATAATGTGTCTTTACTGTGTGAACTCTTCTGAACTGACACAGACACCTGATGAAGGTGTTTAGTCTTMGATTAGTCACTTAGGTTTCTAGTACAGTTTTGACATCTCTAGAATATGTGGTGGGACACCCAGCAACTGTTCCAGAAGGATGTGGTATTCTGTAGGTCTTGTGCCCTGAGCCAAAACGAGGATTTGGATGGCAAAAGATGGAGAAGGTGAATTCCAACCCAAAGGGATTACTGMCTTATTCAATATGATATCTGAAAAGTAGAACTGTTACCTAAGTGTCTCAAAGGAAAGATTATGCTAGACCAAAAATTGGAAGGACATAAACTCTGTCACATTCAGAGGCTTCACTCCAATGTCATCTGTCCTCTTCACTATTATGAGATATTGTTGTGTTTCATAAAAACACTAGGAAAATCAAATTTTCAACTGCATTGCCTCTCACATAACTGTCTTACCTCCAAAAGTCACTTTTTAATTTCTGTTTAATTGGGAGGCTAGAAGCAGGAGGGATTCTTTGACAGAATATTTTAGTACTGTTCAATCCAGATAGAAGCTATATAGGCTATATCTTTTACTATATTCTCCACTTCGCATGTTTTTCCTTCATTGACTTTTAAGATTGTATTTCTCCCAGAATCCGTTCCAAGCCCTGCAAACATTAGCAAGCCATAGGATCATTTTTAGTAGGACTTTTCCTCTTTAATATCTCCACTAGTTTTAAAGGAGGTGAAAGGGGCTAAATATACCTWAGTGTAATTAAGAATCAGACTCATTCTTTCTTACATAACAAATTACCTATATCATACAAATGGGAGAACAGATAATTATTTAGCAAACGGATAATTAGGTCCAGGAAGAAAATGCTGCACCACCTTAATGACAAAGAATGTAATGCTGATCTAACCATTTTAATTTGTGAAGAAAGTGGCTCTGTGAACATTTTACAAAATAGTACTTTTACTTGCAATTTCAAGTTTGTGAAATAGGGTTCCTAATTACAGGTTGAGAGGAGCACAAACTGCCTGCATCCCTATTTAAATAGAAATAGATATAATGAGCCTTCAGAAATCATCGCTCAAGTGAACTATTATTTATTTATATGGATTTGTTCGCTTGTATTTTACTGTTATATTTAGTCTCTGTATGGTGAGCCATTGTGGCAAGATTTGGCTTTGTCCTGTAYTGCTTTCAGTGAAGTACTGAGTATCTGGTACATAAAAAAGGCAGATTATTTTCATTCTTGTATTTAATGAAAGGAAGAAGAGTTTGTGTTTTGGTCATTTTCAGAGAGGATAGTTAGCACTTTGGAAAAAAAAATCTAGTTAAGACAGACAGAGACATTTTTTATGCATTCAGAACTACAAATTGCTGCAAAATATACTTCAAAAAAACTCAAATTTTCAAGCACAATGCAAGGCAAATGTATGGAGTTCTTTGTCTTGCGGTGTGTAAAATCTCCTTCTGGCTGATTGACGCTGAGGATTAAAAGTCACTGATACTCCAAAGAGGCAGATCTCCAGATGTTTAGTCTCTAAAAGGAGGATCAGCTTTTTAAAGACCTTTTATTGAGCGTGTAGCCAGAGTTTATGGGGATGAATAATTTGATTTTAATCTACTCCTTTTTTTTTTTTTTTTTTTGATTATGCCTCTGAGAACAAGACTGACCAGATAATGTTTTTGAAATTTCAGGTGTTGGGATTCTCCAAAAACTTCATGCATGAGACCTTTGGATCATACATATTTCAATCCTGAAACTGAAGAAATGGCTGATAATATATAGAAATGAAATAGAACAGCTAAAAGGGCACAGAATTTGAGATATTGCTGCAGAGAAGAAGAGACAAGAAGCGGATATGTAAACTAAAGAAGACTAAGGAAGAGGAAGGTTGATATAGACTAGCTAAGGGGAGTGAGCAGGTCAGGTTACCCAGAAGCAGAGAAGTGAAAAAAGCAGTTTGAGTCAGGAAGGCATAAAAAAAAGCATTAGTTAAAGACCCACCTCCAAAGAAAACCAAGTGCATCTCACTGGTGTACATGCTATCTGTAGAAAGAGATTAAGAGAGCCTTTAAGGTAAGAGAGGAAAACTTTCCTATTTCCTGCCTTTCTCCATCACAGATAAATTGGGAAAAGAGCTAAAGAGCTGAATGCAGCTAATAGGATGTTGGGGACTGAAAATCAGAAATAGTCTAAGAACTGTAAATACTGAATGAATATGAAATGGTAATTAAAAAAATAAAACAGGAAAATGAGGCTAAACAGTCACCATTCATTTTTATTATTCCTTATTATTCCTTATTTTAAAAACAAAGTAATCATGAATCTAACAAAAATCTCTAGTGGGAATTTAGCTGGAATTTAGTTCCTGAATCCTACAGCTTTCCAGATAGACCAAAAAAAAAAAAAAAAAAAAAAAAGTAGAGAAGCAAAATCACAACTTATTTTCTATTTTCTTTCATGGACTGGTGAGAGAGCCATGAGACACATTTACAATTTACAATAATTTTTCATTCAGAAGAAGGTGGTGACTTGAATCTGGCTAATATAATTTAAAAAATTGATTCATACTGAATTGGAAAGGAACATGACCTATAAATTTAAGCAAAGGAAAAAATAAGAATCAGTGTATACCTTAAGAGGCTACAGGACTGCGTATACCAGTGCATGGCTGAAGGTGGGAAATCCTTCAGGGGAACATGAGAACCTCATGCTTTAAAAGGAACAACAATAAGAAACATGATCTGCTGAACTACAGATAGTTTGAATGTGTTTAGAAATGAGGTCCTCATTAGAGAAATGGCTTCTTCAGGGGCCAATGGACATTGAAGGCATAGTTTTCTTCTGTGCATCTCCTAGGTGTTCTGACTCATTAAGCAATTGCTTTTTAATGCAAAGTATACGGGGGGTACCTACTATTTACTTCCAGGATTTTTTTTTTTAACTTCTTTGTGCTGCTGGTTGGTTTCTTTCTCAAAGCAAAATGGTTTGATTTTCTTTGCTGAGACTATGTTTTCAGTCTAGTCAGTGCTCTATGCATTGTGATGGCACCTGAACTCCGCCAATGCAGAATCGGTCCTGAAAGATACAACTAGTTGGGAAATCTCAGTTGTAATAGGCTTCTTTTGCAAATTATTAATTTAAAAAAAGGAAAATATTTCACCACACTTTTAATGATTATTCAGATCTTATTGCTATGAGTTAATTATTTCTGTTTCCAATTATATAAAGCAGAATATCAATAGTTTGCAATGTTTCAAGATGGAAAAAAGAAAATGAGATCTCACTATGCCAGATGCTGAAACTTCAGCAATTTCCATATGATGAGGTTTGCAATTTCCAGCCTATTCAATTAGACTGCATCATATTCATGAAAACTCCCCTGTAGCTTTTTCCATTATTGCTTCTTAAAACTGTAATTAATTACAGCTTAAACCAACAATAACTACTTATTCACTCTGCTTACACCTTGAAATCTGTTCTCCAGTTACTACTTCCCTGTTTCTCAAGCACACATTCTTGTAAGGCTATGAGAAGGTGGTGTAAAATGAGAGTAATGGTGTAAAAAAGGTAAAAGTTGTGCTTGCTCTGCTTCTTGCAAGGATGTGTAGTCAGAGAAGTCCTTTCCTGAAAATAGAGAAGTTCTTATTTCTGGATTTGAAGAAGGGGGAAGTGCTCTTGAAATTCTTTTTTTTTTTTAARATGGGCTAAGGAAGTAAATCAAGCCAAGTCACTGACACTTAAAGCCAGTCACTCAAAATTCAAACTTAAAATAGGAAATATTTACTTTTCACAGTTCTGAGCACACAACACTTCAATTTTCTGAGTGGTTATTCCTCTACTGCAGAAATGGATTAAGATAATTTGTTCATTTCTTGCCATATCTTTCATAGTTTTCCAACAGTGGAAATGTATCCATTTGGCTTCTGACTCTCCCAAATCCGTTCTACATGCATGAGGTGCCAGATATTTAGTTGTAATTGCTATAGCATGATAGTATTAATTTTTGGAGATTTTCTCATAGCTCTGTCAATGCTTTCACCATAAAACTTAATATAAGCAAATATTATATTCATGGTGTCCAGCAATACTTCTTAATCTAAAGAAAAAACATTGCCTAATAGTTAACAAATGCTACAAGGTCTAACAATAACAACAAAAATGAGCTTGTTCTCAATTTTCAAAACCAGATGCTGCAATGAGACAGTTTCTTATTCATATTTTTAAAAGATAAATTCTCTTTAAGGGCTGTTTAAAAAAGAATGGAGATTGTTTGAACTTGTATGAAAAAGAGGTGGAAGGAGCAGTGTGGTGATTTCCTATAGCTGAATTCTCCTCTGTGTAATCCAGGGCTGTTCAGAATATTACTCACATGACTTGCAAGTCTCTTTAAAAAGTAAAGAATATAAATAGGAGGAACRACATGGCAGCAAGGAGAAACAAAATGGAGAAAAAAAAATCAGCATTTTTCTGAAATCTCTCTTTAGAAAACCAGGTATCTTTTAAAAGTGTTACTTTGCATTAAATTTCGTGCAGTGGACCTACATGAAAATGGGAGCACTTGGAATAAAAGCTTCTCCAAATCAGCAAAATGATTTGATCATTTATTTAAAAGCCAACCTGTGTTTCTAAGTGGTATTTGCCTTATACTGTAGATATTCCTCTACAACTCAACACATGCTCACCAGATGATTGCTACAGATTCTCATGTGAGGACCAGCACAGAGGTGGGGAACACGGTCAGATGCAGAATGACTGAATTGGAGCAAGCTTGGGAAAGAGAGGAAATAAGCAGATCTGTACCAGGTAGCAAGATTGTTAGCATTAAATAAGGCTCTGCCTGCCTTACTCATTGCACTGATAGGGTTGCAAAAGTATAAGAGCAGTTCTGTTTTCTCTGGCTGGTTCTTCTAAGCCACCTCCTGTATGTGGTAGGATGAAGAGGAAAACACAAACACTTTAGTACCTCTCTGAGATGAGAATGTAAGCAGCATTTCTGGATGCCTGGAGCATCTGTTCGTGGCCTGATTCTTTGTGCTCTATCAATTATTTGGATTTATTCTTCACTCCTTTAGATTTAAATTCACTTGTGGGGTTTAGTCTTTGATGGGAAGAAAATGACTTCACTTTTTTTTTTTTTTTTTTTTAAAAAAAAACCTCTTTCTTAAATATGTTCATTTTATGTTTTTCTTCAATATGTTCACAAATAGCAGTACTCATCTTCATCTACTGAAAGAAATGAATAACCATTAAAGTTGTATGGTTCCATAATTTGCTCCTCTCTTCCTTTGGAATGCATTTGCTGCCATTTCTCTTGGCCAAAGCCTGAACAGAATCTCCTGGTGGCATTTTCCATGCTTGTGTCATCATACTTGGCTTTCTCCTAATGTTCTTGCAGGCCTATTTATCTAGTGTTATCCTAGCTAGACAATCAGATGTCTGGGGTACTCACACATATCTTGTACTTCATGAGGTGAATATGCTTAGGGAAGTGACTAAAAAACAATTTCCAGCTAGCTTGAACATAGATTTTTATCTGCTTTGGAGGGATATCAGGGGAATCTTCAAAACACAAGTATAGTCCTCACTATAGCAGCACTGTGTGGCAAATTCATGGCAAGAAAGATTTGAACATGTGAGGTTTAAACTGTCATCCAGATATTATGAAGAATTCTATCTTTCATACTAGACCAGGAGTCACCTTCATAAGCTGGACATACCAGTGAGTCTGGAAACAAAGATGGTTTTAAAGAAAACAGCTTATAGGCACAATGTTTTAGCCTTCTTAAAACATAACTTGTTTTTCTCCTCCCACCCTCACCAAGAAAAATAGATTTATTTGATGTCATTTATATGATGGCAACCAAAAGATATTGACTTCCTTCATGGCTGCTTTTGGCAATTTGTAGTACTTTGAAAGTCTTAAAGTCAAACTGGCAGTGACAAATAGACATTTCCAAAATGTCAAGTCATTCCAAACATGGATTTTCGTTCATTTATAGACTTATGCTGATATCTCAAATGTTACGGAGCTTCTTGAAGCCAGTATTTAGCTTTCTGTTAAGAATTTTCAAAATCCCAAATGTGCTGACCTTCTGCATGAAGATAGTGCCATGGCAACACATTTCACAAATAAATTACACACAATTAGTGGCTAACAAATAATCTGACTGCATTTTTCATACCTGGAATAACTTTCTACAAAAATTGTGTCTTAAAAAAAAAATGCCACTTCTCTGAGAAATAAAGCCTCAAAGATATATTCAGACTGTTACATAAGGATTAATTGATAAGGTTACTGAAATAAATATATTCCCTCTAATATCAGTCTGATTAAAATGACTGAATAAATATAATGTACTACTATGCTGTAAACTCAAAAGCAAGAAATGATTTTGTTTTCACAATTTCTTTTAAATTTAGTGACAGTGGAAATTTTTGCTTTGACAAATTTTGAGTTAAAAGTACAAGTTAGCCTGTAAGATGAGGCTTTAGTGTTAGAGTAAATATAAATTTCTTTATACTGCTCTACTTTCATCATTCAGCAAACTTTAAAACTTTGATATTTCAATATTTATATTCCTCCTAAATCTAGGTAGGAAACAGAAAACTCTTTATACAATATATAGAAGGCTTGCCCTTATTTTTTTTATAGGCTGAACTTCTGTATGAAATATAGTGTTTAAGCACATCAGGCAGAGAGGAAATTCTGGTTCATTGTATTTGTTCTCTTTTTTGTCTGTGTGTGCTTATTTCAAGAAGGAGAGTTAGCTGATAAATTACTGTGCCCTGAAGTCTTCTTATCTCTTGTTGTGCCACATCACAAGATTTTTTTTTTTTTTTTTTTGCACTGGAACTAGCTAGACCATCCTTTTGCCAAGACGTTTTTGGTATCACAAAGAATGAAAAGGGGAAAAATGACAAATGTTTAAAATCACCTGCAATCCCAGAAGACCTTAATTGCACTAAGCCCCCCCAAAAACTACTTATCCTAATTTTAAACAAGGTACAAATGACACCACCACAACCCTGTTGTGACTACCCTTGTCTCTGTGGTGGTTGAATCCTTCGCTTAAACAGTGAACGTATAGTACGTTTTAAAATTGGGGCTTATGCTGCAGTAAAAATTCCCTATATAAAGCCCTATATAAGATTTAATGCAATTCTAGTATTCTGAAAATTAAAACTAAGAAATGCAAGGAAATGGCATTTTTTCACATTTAGAAATACCATCAAAACTGTTCAATTTTTTATTCATTTTTGAAAAAGAGAGCAACAAAAATTAAGAAACTTGGATTTTTATTTCGTTTAGATGACACCAAACAAATCTTGTACTCTCAAGAAAAATGAAAAGATTAAATATGTGTGTGTGTGTATATATATATATATATATACACATATATATATATTCCTTTAGTAAATTTGAAGGGGTGCTGACACAAAACCTGAAACTGACATTCAGATGATCCCCATCAAATTAAAGGGGCAAAATTGGAATATTACCAACAGAAATGCGGAAATGACCAAACTTTGTTATTACAGAAAGAAATAATAGAGTAAAAAAGAATTCATATAGGTTAAAAGACAATTAGAGCTAAGATAGTTTCATAGTTGTAAAGCTTTAGGTGATAATGGTGTTATGGAAAGAGTATGATAGCTGATAAAAAATGTTAAGTTTTAGATTAATATAGTAAAGAAATAAATATGACACTGCAGACTTGAATGGTGTATTTAGTCAATTTTTTGCAACTGTGGAAAAGATTATTGGAATTATGATTTATCTTCCTTGGATGATTTGTTTTGTACATAAACATAGCATCTGGATGTCAGAAGTGAGGTCAGAATTACCTTGTATTAGATGTCATAAAATAAACAAATAAAAATTATAAACGCTGACTCAACTCCAAAAGAACACTAAAGAAACAGTAAAACTATTTTAGAACAATCTTCATGAATAGGTGATATCCCTAAACCAAGAATTGCTAGAGATTTTCTAATACACTTCAGTGACAAAGGAGGAGAAATCATAATCTGGATTTTCTTTTGGTTTTGTACACCTCAGTGTACAAACACTAAACATTTCCATATTCTGAATTTTCTTTTGGTTTTGTTTTCTCTTAATAATGCTTTTGCAATTCCTATCTCATTGAGTAAGCTTACTATCATTGAGTAAGCCAACTCATGATAGTTTTTAAGTTTCCTGAAAAAAGTTTTAGGAGTGCTTTGTTATATTCATGCATAAAACTTCAAATCTGAGGTTAAATAATGGAATAATTCAAAGGGCAAATAACAAGGAAGTGGCATAGAGAAACAAGCATGGACAAAAGTTTATCTTTGACATAACTTAAAATCAAAGAGCAGCTCAGCAAACTCAACAGCAAGCAAACTGAGAGCAGTGATTAAAAAAAGTTCATTCCACACAGATGTGTTTGGTGAAACTCATTATCACAAATTATCACCACTTACTCGAATTAGTCTTTGTACTCCCCTGTGAAAGATCAAAGTCAACACAGTTATGAATGAAAAGTGGATTTCCATATTGATATTGTTAGATCTCTTCTCTTGTCTTTGATAGTGTTAAGGATTGGCMAAGGGTTCAGTGTTAATAACTTGCTGGCAGAGTGGAACAAGAGATGATGCAGCTGCCAGCATGGCCTAAACTCTTTTTGGCTCATCGTTTCCAGAGACCAAGTCTATACAAGTGCTTTTCATCTATGAGGGTATCTTCATACACAGTTCAGAATGGTACCACATTTTCTCCCTTTCAGCACACGCAAGAAAGCGCTGAATAGAGAACAAACACTTGAATCATCTTCTGATAGCTATGTTTCATTGTATATGGATCTTCCTTACCTGTGACYACCAGAACAATCAAGGACAAATAATGCTTAAAGGACAAAATCAATCAAAGTACATATACGAAAATAAGCTACCCCAGCATGAGTGAAGAGACTTTGGAGGCTGAAGATTCTGTCTGAATTTAGCATCTGAGCTTAGCTACTGAATTTTGACCTCTGGGGTTTTGGTTGCATCCCCAGGTTCTGTTCAATAATCTCACAATATAAAAATCAAAGAATAAGATTTTGGAAAGCTATTCTTCGGTCCCCTTGGGACTACAGAACTACTAGGAATGACTGTTAAGCTACATCTTAAAGGTGGCTTTACAATATACAATATAGCAGTAGAGGAAAAAAAAATCTTTGTTAAGAGAGAAAATTGGTACTGGAGGTCCATATAAATGTAATGGACTGTAAGGAATTTGTTGTGCTTTCTTTTTTTCAGTGAGTATTTCAGGAAATGACRCATTAAAGATTAAAATTTACGCAAAATGTAGACATTATCTGGAGTTGTTTTTATTGTATTGCGTATTTCTTTGGCTTGCTGCTTAGGAGCAGCTGCTGGATTTAATTTTAATTTCATATGTTATTTCTGGCAAAGATGCCTATACCCTGAGTGGATCCTTTCTTCTTCTTCCTCTTTTTTTTTTTTTTTCCCCAAGATTTTGATGTATTTATTATGAATATAAACAGAGAACAATAACAGATAATAATAATAATTGTGAGCAGCAAAGATACGGTCGGACCAGGTGGCTTGCTGTGACTGCGTGACCTTTCAGTATTAGAAACCACCCGTTGTCATTGGTTATACTAAACCTTTGCAGCTGTGTTGCAACAATGAGAAGAAATTTTTGGACTCTGATTCTTGGCTTCAGAGCCACCCATAAGCCTCTTTAGGCAGGGGGAAGGAGGTTATTTGGTAGATTACAAAATAATTCCCACTTGGATAAGGTTTGCTTAGATGGGAAAAGACTGTTGGAGAATTCCCTGGGTAAGGGGTTGACTTTGTTAGTACAAGTTGATGTTTATGCTGTTTTCTGAATCAAGTTCTGCTTGTAGTTGGTCCTCCTTTATTTTTCTTTTATTCTTTCTCTCTCTTTTTTTCTCTCTCTTTTTTTTTTTTTTCCTCCTCCTTCTTAATAATCCTTGGACCAAGCTGAGTATAATCAAGGGTAACTAAAATCATTCTTATGCAGGTACTAGTGGAAGATCTTGACTGAATAGGCTTGCTAGATATGCTAGAACAAAGAAAAAAGAAAAAGAAAACCCTGAAGCTACCTCTAGCATAACTGAAAATTGAAGATTTCTAGCTGTGAACAAAGACTAGTGTACTTTGTTTCTCTGAAAAGGTGACCCAAAGATGCTGAGTTACAGTTAATCTTTCATAAGTCTGAGATGGAAGGGAGGTGTATAGTATGTGCCTTAGGTATTAGAACCATTTTGTGCACAGTAAGTATAAGAGGTTCTCTTATACTTTCTCAGGATGAAAATGAGTCATGTGTATATAGAGATGTAGTTGTTGAATATTATTACTTTGTAACAGGATAATAATACAAAAGAGACAGAAATGTCTGTCTTTCTGAGACTACAGCTACTTTTTATTCATTGCTTAACATTATTATGACATAATATAGAAAAGTTCCCATTTGTGATATTGTACTTAATATATAAATGTGCTGAGACATAATACAAAGGAATCTCTTCTCTAGATAAATCATTTAGAATTTTGCAAATCAAAACTGATTGCAGTTGTCACACTACCAAAAGGTGGAAACTGGACGGTCTGCAGGTTCAGGACCAAATGGGAATCAAGAATTCCCCTCCCTGAATTGTGGGTTTCCTTGATAGACTGGCTAGATAGATTCATATTTGGATTGTAGGAGTGTAGGATTTAGTTTAAGATATGTAGAATTTAGACATCTACAAGTAGATACCCTAAGTGTGGCAAGCATCTTGTTATCTGCTATAGTAAAAAAACTCAGCGGACTCTGGAGAGCTATTTAGCTCTCCATTAATTTTTATATGGTCAGCTGAATCTCAACACCTCGATCATGAGGATGGATGTTTCTCCTGCTGTTTCTGTATGTGTTACTTCCAACTCATTTTGGATCAAAGACATATTTTTAACTATTGTCATGACTGTCACAGAACTCATCTCTGCCACTTCTATGCTATATCCAATAAATTCTAGTGGCCTCAGAGAGGTGTTAGCGACCAGTACTGAGAAAAAGTGATTCTTCGTTACTGCAGCACCGTAAAGCTCCTTCTGATGCTCTGCAACCTATGCTGTCTGACTATTCTCTTAATTTGAAATTGATAACTCTCACTTTTTATAACAGTGAGTGGGGGGAAAATAGACATAACTCACAAAAATACACTTCTACTTTAAATAAATATTCATCCTAAATGCCTGGATACAATTAGTAAGTGGCAATGATTAAAGCAATTTTTAGCTTAGCAAATAAGAAAATGGCTGGAGAGAAAATGACCACATTTCCATGGATATTTTTCTTGGTAAATTAGAGCTAGCAGACAACAAATTTTTAAAATGTTTTGGCAACTAAGTTAATTTGAAGTATTAGAGCAAATCTTTTTTTTTTTCCATTTTTGTAATGCATCTGTGTAATGATAGTATTATTTCTGCAATGACTAGCACTAGCTAGAGCCAAGAATCTAAAGTAGTACTAGAAATATTAAACTTCACATATTTTTCTAAAGAATTGTTACATGAGAAGAAGTGTCAATTTTAATTACAGTTTTTATGCTACCAGTCTCATCATTTCCTTATGGTGAAGGGTGACAAAAATGGTTAAGGGCCACAAATGAGCAGGGAGTTTGAACCAGATGATCTTTGGAGGTCCCTTCCTGAGGGGAAGCTGGGTGGAGTGGCCGACACTCCGGAGGGCTGTGCTGCCATTCAGAGGGACCTGGACAGGCTAGTGAGTTGGGCAGAGAGGAAGCTCATGAGGTTCAACAAGCACAAGTGCAAGGACCTGCACCTGGGGAGGAATAATCCCAGGCATCAGTACAGATTAGGGTTTGACCTGCTGGAGAGCAGCTCTGCAGAGAAGGGGATTCCCTGTTATCATGGAATTAATTGCATGTAATTAAGTTGCAAGTAAAGCAACTTGCAAATAATTGCAACCTATGCCTTTCTAACGAATTTGGAAAACACTGAACAATGCTTTCAGACATGAACAGGATGGAGACAACAGAGAAAATCCAAAGAGGTAAAAGATAAGCCTTACTTTCTTACAAAATAAAGCCAACAAAATCTTTCATAAAACTGTATGATATTCCTGCAGTATTTTTTTCACATGAAGCAAATTCTGAATTGCTCCATTGATCTCATGACAAACAAGCAAAGTATACAAAATGTAAATTACAGAGGCACTATTAGAGAAGCTCAGCTTCCCAAATGATAATTAAAACAAAAAGAAAAATAAAAGTTTAACAAGTATGCAATAAAAAAAAGGAATTTAAGTATTCTGAACATAAAGACATATAATGTTTAATTGGCACTGAGCAAGTTTAAGTTAGCTAACAAGATAAACACTTTTGATGACAGGAAATTAATGTAGTGGCACAGCAAAAGACTATTTTATTCAATATTTTATATGTGCTATATAAGAATTTAATTAAACATTGAAATAATCCAGGCAAATAATTTCCAAGTGAAATAAAACAAGAATGATCAGCTTCCTTTTCTTTAAAGGATCAATACAGGGTGACATTCACCTAGTTTATGTTTTATGGCTCCACAGTTTAAATTTTACCTGAAAATTAATGGGCTAAATTTCTAAGGGCTAGTTTTTCGCTATCACACACACATGGTGTGATGAAATTCTCAGTGCCAGAAATGAGCTCAAATGGAGAAACTGCTGTGGCTGCTGTGATATTACTGCTTTGCAATTCTTAGAAAAGTATGAAGCTAGATCTCAGGGAACAGAAAATTAAAGCTTTCAGTCTGGGACAGTTTATTAAGAAAGGCTATGAAATGTTTTGACTGATACCTTAGCATATGGCGTAAATTGTTACCTTAAATTAGTTGGAGTTAAGAGTAAAAGTCTTCAGGACAAACCATGTTGTTAATGGTAGCTCTACGTTTTGGAGGAAGAGATGGTAATTAGGCAATAATGCAGGAGTTGAACTATATGGTGAAAACCCTTTTCTTCTATAACTAAAACAGTGAAAAAGACTCTTGCCTGATGCTGAACACATGATTGATTGTGCTTTGTCACCTCACACATCAGTTTAGTTAAAATGTAGGAAATCAGACAGTGCATGGTTATGRGATAACACGCCTACTTCTGCAACTTCCTTAGACATTACAATAGATATTTTGGCTGCAGGGTGTGATAATCTGTCCTTCCACCACAGTGTCCTGACAATATTTTGCAAAACACGAGGGTGACCTTCTTCTCTAGCTCCATTTTCAAATATTCTCTGTGTCTCATGGGTGACCTGCATTCCTCTGGCAGGGAAAGGTGTAAGTGTTCCGTGAGTGTTGGAAGCCTCCCCATTCCAGGTGTTTGGAAATTGGACTGCATAAAAAGGATCATTTCCTACTGGTCTTGTATATTATCTAAATCAAGAAATATTGAAGATACCATGCAATGGAATCATGTGCACATGCAGCACAAGTGACAGAAATCTAATTATTTCCCAACTATCTGCAAACCAAGGGCAAACTAACAAAACAACTAGAAAATTTTCACTTTTTTGGCTTCAGTAAAGAAAGGGAAAATGTTCTTCAGAGGTTATTTGGTGCCAGTTACTTCCTTAATTCTATTTCTAATCCTCATTTTTTTCAGAAATAAATCTATGGCTTTCAGGTTTATAATCTTTTCTTTAACATACTTTTACAGTTATTCATTCTGTATGTTTACTAGARTTTGTATGAGTCATTGCTAAATTCTTCAATATTTAAATTCGCAGTTGTGTGTTTTCTTGGCATTCTACTTAGAGTAAGACATATAATGATAATGGGAGGCGATCACCATATTTCAAATGAGGGAAGCAGAAAAGGAGGAAAGGTTAACTGACATACACAGTTACCTTCTTCTTCATGTTTTCATGTCTTCTGATGATGCTGCAGGGGAAATAATTGCCTTTTTGCAGCTCTCAATTCTCCTGCCATCATTGTTTTGCTGCCTCAGRTGTATTTTGTAAATGCCGACTGTATGTAGCTTCATATTTACTTTTAGACCTTCAAGTGCATCCTCTCAACCAACAAGCTTCATTGCTCTATCATTGCTGCACTCTACAGTGACTTACTTGTTCCAGTCCTCATGTATTTGACTGTCATTTTTTTGGTAAAAACTTTTGTACAGTGAAAAGGACTCTATCAGATACATTTTTTTTCCAGGATTTTTTTCTTCTTTTAAATTATGTTATCTACCATTCTTGCTAAGCTAGAATATATTTAGTACTGAACATCTTCCCTGCAAATTACTGGGACATTTATTTCAGGAAATCACTTATCATAATCCCTTATTCATCTCCTTGGCCTTTTAGCTACTTTTGAGATGCAACTGTCTTCAGCCTTCTTCCAGAAGAAAGATTTTAAAATGTGGAATATTTAGTAGTTTGATATGCAGCTTCTTTTAGATGGATTGTTCTTCAAATTCTATATCATATATATATATGTATATATATATATATATAAAAATCTATCATTTTTAAGACTTTAGGATCACTTTCTCTGTCACTTAATCTCTATTAGATTATTTTAACATGACAAGATACTTGAGAAGGATTCCAAAAAATTAAATGAAAGAAATTGGTTCCTCTCAGTCCAGTTCTTCTTTTTCTCTCTCTCTCTTTTCTTTTTTCCTACCATTTGACAACTGGATATGTGTATATATTTTGTTTCTAATCTAGCAAGAATACGCTAAGATTTTGTTTGGAATATGTAATATAAACCCAAAATGGAAAGATTAAGTAGACTGTTTAGTCCTCCCACCGCAATCAGGACTATTTCAGGTCACACAGTTTTACATTTTCTCCAGTTTGAGGTAAAAAAAACTGACCCTAAATATATTATTCAAGCAGAGTGGTTGATAACTGATGTGGCACTTAGAAAGAAGCTCAGCAATTTCATGGATGTTTCTGTCTATATTTCATATTTATAATAAGGAAAATAATTCTGGCATATTTGACTAAGAAAAAGAAACAAAAAACATTCTTCTGAGCCTCTAGCCATTTTAAGGTGTTTTTGACAGACTTTTTATGTGAAAACAGACAATCCAAAAAAAAAGAGTTGAAAGATGGGGATACAGGTGAAATGTTTTGGATAAGAYAGTGCTTTCAAATAGATATTTTATTATGTAAATTCTGTTATTTTACTGTTAGCTTTTTATGGCTTTCCTTAAGGCTTAATACGGATCTCTGTC
Source organism: Nothoprocta perdicaria (assembly GCF_003342845.1). NCBI lineage: Eukaryota > Metazoa > Chordata > Aves > Tinamiformes > Tinamidae > Nothoprocta > Nothoprocta perdicaria. The sequence goes on from NW_020455459.1 coordinate 874,526, forward strand.
TCTGAATCATTCAAACAAGTGTTTGTTTTTTATTAACATGTATGAAATAAATTGCAAGAAATATATGAAATAAATTGCAAACACTTTTTTTTTTTTGAATTCATATACATTTTGTTTGACTAGAAATGAAAAGTCCTGATTCCTGACGTCCCCATTACTTATATGTTTGTGAAGTCACATAGGTAGAAATCTTGGCAAATGTTCTGCATGTATGCATGCAGTAAATCCAGTTTCTCTTAGGGTATACTCAGGCCTATTCACAACATGAGTCCTCAGGCAAAGCAGTAGAGTAGAATAGAGAGTCCTGCTCATCATTTCATACAGTGTTGAAACGTCTCAGAAATCCTGGGTGAAAAAGACTCATGTGGTGCTGAGAAGGAATATAGAGGTTGTAAAAACAAACATGCTCAATGTAACTTGGTTGTAGAACAGCCTGCCTGATATCAGCTAAATCTGCTTTCAACCTTGCAAATTGGAAACACGGCTTAGAGGCAGGAAATTGCTACCTATTTCTTTAAGGCCACCTATTTCCCTTTGTATTCTGAGTTACTAAGAAAATGGAAAGTTAAAGCTTGTCTACCCAGAAAAAGCACACAGAAATCTGGTTGTGATTATACAGCTGTGATTTTACAGTTGTGATTTTACAGCTGCTTCCCACCAGTACGTATTCYTAGTGCATCCTTGAGGTAGTCATCTCCTGCACCCAAAGATGTCCCTAACATAGACCTGCTTTTGTCAYTGATCTGTCTTGAGGCTAAGCAAGTCAATTTCCCATTTCACCTTTCCTCGTTCTATATCAGCTTTGCAGAAGGGAAAATGCACTATAAGCTCCCTGGGACTTTCTAGATGGCATCAAGCAGGCTAGAAGCAGCTGAGGTCTTTCATAGAAGTTGTTGGGCAACAGATACACACATGAACAGGTTCACACACACACAAAACTGAGTGTGTACCATAAAATACATGTACACACGTTTTATACACTGGAAGTCTAGCCAGTGATTTCAGTCCTGAAAATTATGCCTGGTTTGTAATCAAAACAACATTTCAAGTAATCAAAACTGTGGGGATGGCAAACGGAAATTAATGTAGTTTATTAAAATTATGCTTGTTAATATTCTTATAGAATTCAGTAGGAACAAAAATTATTACTTGAGAAGGTGCTGAGATTTAATTTATTCAAATAAACTGCCTTAGACTTGCATTCACTTATTCTAATCACACTGAGTGATTAGACTGTTTCTCTAAAAAGATGAAATGAGGTGGAAAGGTCAGGGGGTGGGGGAGCTAATTTGTCCATCTTTTGAAGAAGAAATTTATACTTCCTTAAATTTGGACACCTAAAGCAATAGAAAAATCCAGTGAGGGCTGAAYGAAGGTCAATTAATTTGGAATTTGGTTACCTCTGAAGAAGTCAGAAATGCCTGTTGGCTATCTTAAGGTTTGAACTACAAAATCAGTAAATGCTGTATTCTCTGTTAGTGCAGATTGCTACCATTCTATTAAAGAATATGGCCTATGTATTGCTGCAGTTTTAAGAAGGAATATGATGCTCTGACTCTATTATTTCCTTACAAAGTAAAAGCTGTGGCATTCTACCTTGTAGCAAGCAAGGCTAAAAACTCTTACTGTCCAGAGTTTTATCAATGAATGGGATTTTTGCCATAGMTTTCAAAGGTAGTAGACTAAGGCCCTGGGTATGCTCTCTCGAATTCRGGGTGTTTGGTTGCAGATAGATGCAGGAGAGGAAAAAAAAAAAAAGGCGAGAAATAATTTTTTTTCTGGACTTTTCTCCACTGTTCTGCTGTTCTGTCCTACCAATTGTACTGTTTGACATAAGAAGACCTTATCTTTTTGATAAAAAAATCAAGGTATTCATCATTCCAATGAATAAGGGTTTTGTTTGTTTGTTTGTTTGTTTGTTTTTGTTTGTTTACTAGAATCTCTGATGTTATAGTAAACTTCTGTCCACACATTGGAAATACTATCAAAAGTGAGATTTTTGTTGGTGTGTTCTGATTCCATCGATCAACCAAATTATTCAGGAAGTATCAGATATAAAATGCTGTACTAATTTATCTCACACTTCATGGCTCCTGGCAATGCCAGGCAGAGCTGCTTGCCCTGAGAGTACTCAGAACTATGCAGTTTCATGTGTCTGAGCTGAATAAAGTGCTTCGGCCATTAAATAACTGTCTCCTCCTATTCAGATTTGTGTGAAAAAGAAAGGTCATTGTGTCTTACAAATATAAAAACAATGTATAAGATAAGAGGATAAAAAAGCAGTGTAAACAAGATTATTTATTTATTTATATATATGTTTTTCCCTTACCGCTCTAGAATGAATCAGTGACTGGGCACTGTGGGCTGATGACCCAGATAACTGAAATAGCTTAATCAATGTTGCAGCTAAAATGGTGTTGAAAAATCTCCACACATCGCAGAGCCACACAATTACTTTTGACACTTGAAATCTCTAACTGCTCAGTTAGATAATGGCTCTGCAGCACGTTGTTTATGCACTCGAATTGCGAGCGCTTTCCCCAGTGGAATTGAGAGCCCTATGTCGGTGGCCTGACAACTGTCTTGTCTGTAAAAGGATTAGGTATATTTGCAAGCCCTTGTGTTGCCTCATTCCCTGCCGGATTATCATGCTAGCTGGAGGGCACCGTGGTGTCCATTAAAATGCTGAACCTGGATGGATGATGAGTGTTCACATTCCCCTAAATCGCCTGAGCTCAGTGAGCAGAACAGAGCCCTTCTTGCTTGTTCCCATGGTTCTTCCCCCGTCTATGACTTCTGAAGTGTTGTATTTGAGCAAGTCCAGGAAAAAAGGGAAAAAGCCACATTCTGACAATCATGGCAGTTTTAAAGAACATTTTCTTTAGCGGTGTGAGCCTAATGATTTCACATCCCAAGCACTGCTCTAGAGGAGCCACTCAGTATTTGTCCCAGTCGTACCACTTGCAGAATAAGTCACATACTATGCTCAGGATTTCACGATTGTCTGACAAGACTTTGAAAAAAAAAATAACAACAGTACTTCATCCCTTCTTATTACCCTTCCAGGGCTCAGTCCTGCTGGGTGCTTGGCATTCTTTTTTTCTGCAGTGCACTGAAYATGTGTTGAGCTTTAAATACATGGAAAGTTCCAACAGTTCAAGCTAAATGTGTGTCCAAATGTTGCAATAAAGCTATGGTGTTCTGCACTTCACAAGATAAAAACTCTTCAGAGGATCTTGAAATCTTTCCCCAGAATTTCTTAATTGATCTTTGCGATATCTCTGCAACAGAGGAAATGTTCCATTTATTTGGACAGGAAACTGAGCTATGGCAGAGTAAATGACACGATGCATTTGGGAAAAAGTAAACAACAGAATTAAGATGTCACACTACCAATCTCAAGGTATAAGCACTAAACAATATTAACCATCAAAATGCCATTGCATCTTTTTCTGTAGCAATGTGGCCTGGTAAATATATTTTTTTCTTTCGCTAGTAACAACCTCCAGGCTTCATACTAACCCTGCAAGACTTCAGAATGTGCCAGGTATTGCCCAGATCTAATTGATTTTTGCTTTTAATAGCCTTTTTKCTTGTTTATCTTGTTTTGTTTTGAATGACTAGATGGCTGTTGCCTAACTTATTTTACTTTTGCTTATTGTTGCATAATTTTGTGGTGCAACTGTAAATTTCATACAATATTGAAGGTATTCTGTGCAGATTGCCTTTTTGGGCTCAGCATAAAGATGTTGGGCAGAGGTGTATAGGCCTGGGATTAATTGCAGAGGCCCCGACAGTGGGGACATTTGATGCTTTGCAGAAGACTACAGGCATAAAATGATACTGGGGATTCCAGGACTATAAACAGCAACGCTGAAGTAAAGAGATATAGATCTGAGAAGAGGGGGAAGTGTRGGGAGGAGGGCTGATTTTAGGGGTATGAAGGAGCAATCAGAGCAGAGATACAGCTGTTAAAGGTGCTTCATATTCAATATATTTGGTTATAGCATGGAGCTGCAGAATGGAGAAGAAAGAAGATGTAAATCCCTGCAGGCTATATTATATGATATATAATACATATTTTTGTATTTAAGTCTGAACCAACAAAAATTATTTGATTATAGTGGTAAAGCTTCAACTATACTATTAATAAATTGTTGACCTTGAGTAAAAGATACGTTTCATTTTGCCCATAGAGAAATTTTTAGTAAGATAGTTTTATGTTTTTGGATGGCAAAAAATTCAGTCCATTCAGTATTTTTTTCTATAGTTTGGCTCTTAAATGGTTAYGAATATAGGAGACCTAAAATAATTATTTAAAGGATAATTTATATGTCTTGAAAATGTAAGTAAATATGATCAATTTGTAATGAGAGCTTGGCAAACTGAGTATTTGCCAAACCAAACCAAAATTTATTCACTTTCCTTTATTCCAGAATATCTTTTTCACTGACATCTTTGATTTAGGCACAGATTTTTTTTAAAAAAAAATAATTTTTAAAAATTTTTAAAAATTAAAAAAATCCTGCTTTATAACCCTTTTTTTTTGTTTCAAGTATAGTTAAAGCAAAGTCTTAAAGCATTAGAATTCTAAATAATAAATAACTACCCTAGATGGGTCAGATGAAAGAGAAGTAGAATTTATCTGATCAAAACAGACTTCATAAAATTGACCTAAAAATAGGAATTAGAGATACTCTGGGGTACAGAARTTATTGCATTCAGCCGGTAGATAGGACACAAGACTTGTGAGAGACRGACTGTTCTTCAGCCCCAGCTGGAGCTTACCTCCAATACTTATAATGGCACCAAATGCTTATGCGAAGATGATTGCATCCTGTGAAGTTCATAAATGTTAAGGACAACTGCTTCTGAGCTGGTTGCTTACACTCCCTTTATAGGATAAAATTTACATTTTTCCTTAAAGTGGGATCTTAGGTTTTACTTCTCAGGTGATTTGCATTTGAAAATGTCTCTTTCTCTCCACTAGTATAGCCATAGTCTAGTGTAGTTTGTTAAGCCCCTGCAGATGTCTTACATTAGGTGAGATGAATTCCACCTGCTCTGCTGGCTACTGAATTGTGTAAAATTGAGTTTCTGTCACTTTGAAACTAATATGTTAACACGTTTTCACATATCTCCTCAGAAACCCATCTGTCTCAACATTTAGCAGGAAACACTTGATTAAGTGATGATAACCTTTAAGTGTGGCCATCATTCATTTTGCTTGTTCATGATAATCAYTTTTAATGACTAAAATACATGAAAATTATATATTGCTTGATTATACTTCTTGGTCTCTTTACAAGGTTTCTATATCTTTCTATTTATTAAATGTTTGGATGTCTTTCTCTTTTTAAAAATACCTGATGACAAGGGCTCCTTTACTTTAGGCGTTGTACAGATAATGTGATTCCTCACAGAGTAATACTTTCTCTGATGTTCTTCTCTGGAGGTATCCAAACCCTACTGGATGCCACCCTGGGCCACATGCTCTAGGAGGTTGGACTAGATCATCTGTAGAGGTCCCTTCCAACCTTAACCATTCTGTGATTCTGTGTGAAATAATACTTTGTTTTGTTAGAGGGTTTGTTAGTTTGTATTTTGATTGCAGACAGTTTAGGATCTCAAGTAGTGTGGGCAGTTCTCACAGCTGGATAATCTATTGGTCTGTAAAGGAGTGATGCTGTAGAGCTGTATCATAAGCTTTCTAGTTCAGTATGCTGGTTCATTGCATGCCAAAATTGTATAGTATTTGTCATTTTTGACAAGGAGAATTTGGCAAGGCATTTCCATAACCCATACCTTGCAGCGAGGTGGAACTTCTGGGAAATGTGTTATCTCTTTCGGCTGTTTATCTCCCTCCATTTTAGGAATGCAATATATCTCTGCATTACCTTTCCCAGGAAAGGGAAGTTATTATTGAAAATATATAGTACATTGCTATCTGTTGTTTACCAGAAATTGCACTGGGTGTCTAAAAAATATTTGAAAGTTAAGTTGGGGCTTCTGCCCCAGATTCAAACTGAAAATAGGTTCTGCATATGCAATTGATACCTAATTCCTTACTATAATCAAAGGAATTTCAAATACTGAGAATCTAGAGAGAGCTGTCTTATACTAAACTTAGTAGCTACTCACAGCCGAGCTGAATAATCCTCTGAATCCCTATATTCCTGTTCGACGGATTCAGTTCCAMCCTCACACAGGTATCTACTGCTACTTGAGATGTCCATAATATCCAGGATATATCCACAGCATTGGCAGATATGACATGGGTTGTATATGAAATCTGTGCATTTCTGGAGTAGAGGCTGGAAGTCATCCAGAACTGTCTGGAACGTAAACCACAATATTGAAGTGCATAGCAGCTAAGTTAGGTATGAGCCATAGAAAGAAGGATGTGTGGGCCTTTTCAAGCTGTAAGGAAAGTTATAGCTTGAAAAAAATGTGTAGTTAAATTTGATGCTGTAACGGGTTTCAAAAATCCTGTTTTCTTTTCCATACTTGTGAAGGAGGAAAACTTTCAATGTGGTGGTGAGGGTAAAGGAAAAGGGGGAGACTTTCCCACTGATGTCTAGTTTTGGGATTTCATTTTGGATGGCTATCTAGGGACAGTTTCACCCCTGCCTTCTGCTTTCYTCCAGTTTGCCTGAGTGCTATGCAAAAATTCTGGAGTGGGGTACAAGAAATGTTTGGTAACACAAGGTTCATCAATACTTTAATCTTGTAAACTTTCTCTACTGCAATAATTTCATGTTTGCAAAATAGGGGAAAAGTAAAAGATGTATTGTTAAATTATTTGCAAGCAACATAGTTACCTTTCAAATGACATTATCCATGAACTATGAGGAAATATTAAACTTAGTTCAGGTCTGCAGAAACAAGGAAGAAGATGTAGCCAAAAAAAAAAAAAAAAAAAAAAAAAAAAAAAAAAAAAAAAAAAAAAAAGTAGTTTGCAAAAGTAGTTTGCAAGGTGGGTTTCAGGCCTTTGTAACTTAAGAGTAAAGAGAAAATGAACTCAATATAAAAGAAGCAAAACAAAAAGAATTTCAAGAGCCTCATAGGATTGAGAGTCTTGACTTATAATCATTTTGAGCCTGATGTGTACTATACGTCATACAAGATTTGTATGTCTTGTTTCCTCCCTGGCCACTTTCTTCTCAAGCCTAGGAAGCTCTAATGCCAGTTTTCAATTTTATTGTCATAGCCCAAAGCACTGTTTCATTTACTTTGGCTTTCAGTTAAGGAAAACAATGAACTTCCTTTTGAATGAGTAGAATTTATGGGTTGGATTCCTACATTTCATTCTAAGAATAATTATTCTATGATTGTTGAAGCTGTTGTGGTTCAACTACTCTGATTCAGCCCAACTCAAGCCCAAAGAATTTTTATTCATTTTCTTGATCTGATCTACCCTTTAGACTGGAGTTCAAGGGCTTATGGTACTAATSATTCTTATTCCACTCAACACAATGGATGCTCAGTGCTAACTTTTACTACAAATGTCTGTCTTTTTTGTTTGTTTTCTTTCCCCAAGGAGATCAAGAGTCTTTTTATTTTTATATGTGAGAGGGAGAGGAAAAAACACACAGAGAGTAAATATTCCTTTTATTTGTAATGTCCTTGGTAAAAAGACATCATAAGTGCATTAGAAAACTCAGAAGCTACAGCTTGTTGATGCTTATATTACAGCAGGCCCAAGAAGAAAGAGGGAAAGTGAAGTTTCTGAATACTTCTGGAAATGAATTGGAGCTAGAGGAAATGAAAGTAAGTAGGAAAAAAAAAAAATGGAACTGAGTGTGAGAACAACCAGGAATATCAGAATTGCTTGAGTCATGAGGAGAAGACACAGACAGCATRGAACTGAAAAGAATTGTGAATCCTGGCTAACTAATGGACATTTCTGGACGTTCCAAGCCCAACTGGTATTTCTAAAACTTGTGTGCGTTGCCCATTACTGTACCAGACACTAGCCTAGATGTTGGCTAGATGTTATTGTAGTGTAGATACACTGAATTTGGAGTCCATATAGATGTGAACTCGTTTCAAATTTGAATATAATTCCAAAGTGTCCTAAGATTTGGGCTGGCGGAGCTGAATATCAAAAGCCTCAGCTTACTGTGAATATAAAAAGTGTTTGGAAGCTGTACCTATAAAGTTCAAGTAATTTGTCATGATATATTGACCTAGCATTATAAAAATTGACCTAAGCTCCAAACAAAGTTATGAATTACCTAATAGGACAATAAACATTGATAGAAATTTTGAAGAAAAGCAATATTAATTACAAACAAACCTGAAATAAAATCTTKTCTAGCAACAAAAATATTTCTTGTATTGTCTTTTTAATTTGTTTCACATTTTGTAATACATTRCTAGTTCCTAATTTCTGAAAAGATAAAATAATGCAGACGTCAACAGTTGAAAATATATCAGAAAGTATTAAACATTTCAGAAAGTAATATGTGGAGCCCTATGCTTGTCATTTTAGAAAGCGCTGTATTTTTAGGAGTCGTGGTACCTGTGGTACAGAGACATAATAAAAAATGAAGGTTTTTTAAGATTCTCTGTGCTGCTAATTATGAGTTAATTATTTTCACAGAGCTGTTACAGTAATACCTAGTTAAATGCCTTTGTTAGAGTTTTGTCATCCTCAGTATTATTGGTAATAATATCTTTATTACTTCAGCACTTCACAGGATCACAAAATGTTTGAGGTTGGAAGGGATTTTTCCACACCAATAAGTTCAACTCTCAGAGGCTGAACAAGAGCCTCTTCTTAAAAGAGAAATGCTCCTGTTTTCCATCTTTGTAGCCYTATGCTGGACTTTCAATAACACTATGTCTCTCGTTTGGGGCAATTCTGGGCAGCCCAGAACTGCGTGCAATTCTCCTGAAGTCACCTCAACAGGGCCGAGACATGGGAGGATCAGGATCACCTCCCTCAACGTGCTGACAGTGCTCTTCCTAATGCATCCTGGCCTTCTTCATCACAAGGGCATGTTGCTAGCTCATGACAACATGTTGTCGACCAAGATGCCCAGGTCCTTCTCTGCAGAGCTGTTCTCCAGCAAGTCATTCCCCAGCCTATACAGATGCCTGGAGTTATTTCTTCCTAGGTGCAGGACCCTGCACTTGTCTTTGTTGAACTTCATGAGCTTCCTCTCTGCCCAGCTCTCCAGCCTATCCAAGTCCCTTTGAGTGGCAGCACAGCCCTCTGGTGTATTGGCCATTTCTCTTAATTTTGTGTAATCATCCAGGTCACTGATGAGTATGTTGAACAAGACTGAACCCAGTAATGAGACCCTAAGGACACCACTAGCTACAGGGCTCTAAATCTTTATAGACTTCAACCTACAAAGTTAAATCCAGAAGAGGAAATCATCCTCTGAACAGGCTGCTCAGAGAGGTTGTGGAGTCTCCTTCTTTGGAGATCTTTAAAACCCGCTTGGACACAGCCCTATGCCATGTGCTCTAGGTGACCCTGCATGTGCAGRGGGGTTGGTCTAGATGACCTCTGAGGTCCCTTCCAACCTTAAGTATTCTATGATTCTGTGATCCTCATTCTATAGCATTACTACAAATAAGCTCCTGAGTAGAGTTTGGGTCACTGCGTTTTATTTATTTGTTTGTTTGTTTGTTTGTTTAGGGTAACCAGAGCTGCAAATCCAGACTAAAAGCAAATGGTAGGAGTAAAGTCTTTTCTCCTCATGTATTCTCAGCAGTAGTAAGGATCCTGCAGTGATACCATCTCATCCTTCCTAGTAGATGAACACGAGTAAAACTAAGAAAAATCGGATGACTTCCAGCAAACTTCACAGACCTGGTTCTGAAAAAAAAAAAAAAAAAAGAAAGAAAAAGAGAAAAAACTATGAAAATAGGTGTTATTTTTGCTGACATTTTTCACTCTTTAGCTAGTCACTCTTCACAGTTTCTTCTGCTTGGGTGATCAGTGCTAAACAAATTGAAGTGAAAATGTGCTGCATAGGTGTTATTAGTAAAAAAAAATGGATTGCTAGCTAAAGTGATGTTTCATGATACAACATACACCAAAAAAAAAAAAAAAAAAAAAAAAAAAAATCCAAAACCCACAAAATAACCCCAAAATTATGAGATTGAAACCACTTTGCATTGAAAAGTCAATGAGCATTGATTTTAGTATAAACTATGTTTGCTTCATATTCTTAATTTTATAATAGATTTGACAGAATAATATGACAAAATATTTTAGAGTATTTTACTCATTGGACTATGTAAGAAAAATAATAATTACAGAGCTTTCAAAAGCACAGGGCTTTTGATCTTTCTCTTAAAATGCATAGATGAAAATGTTGATTCTACTTAGAGCTCGAGACTATGCTTATAGCTTTTATAGCTAAAACTTAAGCTCTATCAGAAGAGCTTATTGGGAAATCAGATTAAGTGGGAGCAGTATCTATTTCATTGTCAACGACTGTGTCAGCTACTCTCAAAATAGAAGTGTTTCCAGAAATCAGGAAAAGCAGGCCATGACACTCAGGATGTRGAGGCTGGGAGCTTCTCTCTGGGTTGTTTGCAGGTGGAAAATCTTCTTTCTCCATGCTTAAATTGGATACCTTTAGTAGCTCCCTACTCTTAGCCTGTTGCAAAAGTAAAGAGAGAGGAATTAACATCTACTCAACTCAGCATGTGAATATGAGTAAAAATGGGATGTAAATTTAATGCGCATGGATAAAAGCATGGTATGTGCCATACCTCTCTGTGCAGCTCTCATAATGTTCAGTCAAGWCTTTTCATGTCCCTGTGTGCACATCTATACTCATTCACACAGAATTGTCCAGACAGCTCTGGAAAAAAAATTTGCTGTAAGCTGCCCTGCAGAAAAGTGACTTTAATGTTTATCCTTTTTTAAAAAACTTTCTGTTCAAATCCCATCCATGGGAATTGCATGTTTGTACGTAGAAGTAGATTAGCGTGATTTAATAATCCCATATCTGCAGAACACTTTTAATGTCTCCTCAAAGACTTGATAGTCCAGGTCTTTTGTCTGACATTTGCTTATTCTTGAGAGGGAAAATAAAAAGAATAAACAAATAAAATGCTGAAAATCTTCCAGAGGCATTTTTTTTTGACTAATAATGTTTGGAAATTGGGGAGTTTTAAAAGAGTAGAAATARGGGTGGGTGGTGGAGGGATGGTAGCAAATACTGCCTGTATACTGCAGAACTCTCACTCTTTTGCATTTTGTACCACAAATATCTGAACCAACTGATAGTAGTTCTTAAGAAGAAAGGTAAACTAGGATAGATTTCAGTATTCAAGAGGATCCTTACTGTTAGTAGGGTCTAATGCAATGCTTACTGAAAACACCAGCATGATTGGTTTGTTACATGTACATAGGGAGGTTGCTCCATTTCATAGCAGATAACAGCTTTTTCTTAATAAGAAGCAGTTCTGGGTTTAATTACAGGTTAAAACAGCCTAGTACTCAATCTCTAGCATTGACCATTAATGAGTGGTGTAACAACATAAAGAAAAAGGCATAAGAACAAGAATGTTGCATACTTTCTAGAATATTTTCCCAGCTCTGACGATCTGTGATTCAAAGGTTTCCTGAAGCCATTTGTCTTTGTATTTAGTAATCTATAATAGATATTTGTCTCATTGCTCTTTTTAATCCCTGTCCAACAGTTTCACAGTTTTATTAGTCATTAGTGCTGAAATTTGTTTTCCCCACATAATCCTGTTTTCCCTTTTTACTTTCTTCATACCTCACTTGATTCTACAGACAACTGTTGTACTCCTGTCCTGCTCCTTGTTGCTCCTTCCCCATGATGTTCTCTGAAAAAAAAAAAAGTTTCCTTCTCTGATCAATTGTTCCTTAGTCAGATTACTGAAATGCTGTTTCAATGTGACTGTACTTTTACAAGCAAGTTTATGCTAAATATCTGTCTTGTTTGTTTATGTCAAATTTCTACTTTTTTTTTTTTAACTTTTGCAGCTATATTTTGTCAGAATGAACACCTACTTTTAGTTATAGCTATGGAAATACTGAATGCATCCTTAATTAAGCTGATCTAAGGCTGAGTTGACTAGAGATATTTATTTCTATTGCTGACTAATAAAAAAACCTCTCCTCATATCATAGCCTGCTGTGGGCAAGTAATTTGTTTTCCTCTCTTAACCCAAGTAAGTAGCTTTTTGCACAAGAGAGTGGGGAAAATTAGAGGTTTTTATGTGTCTTCTATGTATGCTTCTTTCTAACTTATAACAACCTTGTTAAATTAAATATATATTAAATTAACATGCATTCTTGCAATTAACATTCTCTTATAGGAATGGGAAGTAATTACTCTTTACAGATTAATGCAGTCCGTTAGTTATCCAAATGCTTTTAGTCAGTAACATTTAGGAATGGCCAGCACAGTATTTTCTGCCATTTATTTTTCTACTGAATGTGCCCAACTGTTTCAGATGTTACCCATGTTGTTGAGATCCATTTAGTAATTATTCAACAGCAGGCTTGAGCAACATACTATGGGGCATGCAACTCCAATCTGGGAGCTGATGAAGAAAGCTATAGCTTACGTACTAAGAGTTATAACTCAGCAGGAGAACCTGAGCTGGAGTGTTCAGCACAGGAGAGGGATTCTGGCAATCATGAGGGCTCTTCATTGAGCCCCTTCTGTAGCTGCATCTGTTGACTTTCAGATTCCTTTGTACTCAAAGCCTTTGAGAATGGGATTGCGTCTTGGCTGCTGATCCGTTATTAGCTAACTGACTGGATTGTTCTGGGGATGTTATATGTGAATAATAATACCTGTATTTTGATAATATTTTTATTATTAAATCTAACTAAAAATTGATTCTATTGCATCAAATTTTGCAGAGCTTGTGTTTCCATCTTCATTTTACAAACTGAGATAATGTTGCATTCCCATTTTATTTATCTTCTGTGCTATTTATTGATAGGCATAAGGCCAAATCCACAAAGAAACATTAAAATAAAAGCATTATGTTTTGACTATGTTTTTATTTGTCATTTATTGTGAGGACCCATTTTTTTGCAAGTGTTGGGGGTTCAAAAAGACAGGGTTCCGGAGACTATCGATCTCTGAGTAGGATGAAGGTATAACTCAACATGCAAGTATKTTTTGTCTCTTGTGTATCTTTGTGTGAAACAAAAATGAGAAGACTATTGGTATCTGCATAATCTGGCAGATATTAGATGTATCTAAACAAACTGAACTTGAAGCTTAGCAGAATGAAAAAAGATTTTTTAGTTTATATATTCAAACATACATCAGAGTGGAAGTGTCATTTTCACTGGGAGATATTAGGTGTCACAAATCACAAAAGGAAGCCTGCTGAATTCGTGCCAGCTGAAAATGATGCTTAAAAACTGTTAGGAGCTACCACAAAGAGAGAGAAGTAGACATCTCCAGTAGGCAGTTCATTCCTCTTAAGATACTTACCTTTTGGAGGGGTAAGTTGCCCTCTCCAGGCTTCCCTGTCTCTAGGAGAATGGATGTCTCATCTAGACAGKTCTTTTTCAGACAGCTAAATAGTGAAATAGTAAAATAGTGAAWTTTTTTTTACTTCAAGAGGAGAAACGACTAATGGTGGCTTAGTGAGTTTAGACTCTTCTCTGGAGAATTCTGTGATGAGAAATGGTGATTTTCCCTCAGTYAGGACTCAGGAAGTCCTGAGTTCAAAATACTGAGTGACAGTATTTTGTAAGCAATAACACATATGGTATAAAAAATAACACAGTTTTCTTAAACAAACTGCTAAAGTCCTTCAGTTGTTTAACCGGCCTAAAGATGTATGGCCCAGAAGCTGTGGAAATTTGTGCAGTCTCGCAGCAAAGCTAGAGGGACTCTGACATTAGGGATGTGCCATATGTCTTCAACTGTCCTGTAAATGGACTAGGTTATATTTCCAGGCACTATGTAAAAGCCCTGAAGAAAGATGGCTAAAAATTCTGTCTGACAACAGAAATATGCCTTTGTTAATAAGCTCCTTTGAAAATCTGAGTAATCTTCTAGGACGTCTTCTCTTTTCATTTCCTTTCTTATATATTAATTAATTTTATTATGACCTCTGATAGATATATTTCAAGTAGATCTTAGAATGCCAAACTGATTTATAGAATAAAACCTGTATTTACTATTCTTGGATCCTTTTTCAGTTAATATTGTAATGAGTGTGCTATTTATATAGTTAGGAAGACAGTTTGTCAGGGCAATCTCTATTGCTTCTCCCACTCCTAGAGACAGTAGTTCTTATACTGTAACTCCAGAATATACCTGAGAGCTCATATCTATAGCTTCAATTATAGCTTCAATATTTGTCGCTAGAGTAAAATTTTGATTTAGACATAATCTACATTATTTTGATATTATCTATCTGTTAATCCATCCATCCATCAAAAATATATATTAATTATTTTAACTGGGTTGATAACAAACACCCCACCACTTATAGTTGTGATGAACTTTACAAGTCCTGAAATGAAACGTCAGTTCCATGGATGAGAATATCTTTGGCAATAATAGTAGAATTATTACCAAAGGAGCAACACTGTGTTAGGGTAAAAATAATACACATTTTATGAAAATAGTCTAAAAAGAACATGTGTCAAGGTTTTTGTCTGGGATCCATCTCAAGTGGTTCAAGTTTAAGAAAATATTTTAGGAAAGGAACAAAATAAACAAAAARTAATGAACATCAAACATCCTATCAAAAAAAGACTTTGAAAGATATGGTCCTCTACAGCTATTATGGTGCCAGATGAATCTATACTGCATATCCATAATTCCTGTTTTTGARCAAGAAAAATGTAAACTATGCAAAACAACCACTAATGTCAACTGATTCACATTACCTCCACAACTGATAGACTTTGACTTCTAATGACTGAAAACATTACTAACTGGGATTATATTCATAGAGATGGTTCTGGGAGATATTACCCGGCCTGCCGCAGTCTCCAAAGAATGGTTGCTGCAGGTTGGTAGAATTGAGAAATCCTCACACATTCACACTTATAAATTAGCTCTAGCTAGTGTTTGGTGTCTAGTGTTTTAAGGGGGTCAGGTTCAACTTGTGTTGTAACAGAATCAACAAAGCAAAGATTCTTAAAATGATTGGGTGAATCATCTGGAACTGGCAGAGAACAGAGGCTGATGTTAGTGAAATATTCTGTTTAATCTCTTTACACTGCATTGAGTCTATTTTCTTTTGATGTGTGGCGGTAAGGGCTATTAACAGGGTGACTGAACATCAGGGAATTGTACTGAAATTGCACTGAAACATCTGTTTTTTTTCATATATCCAATTAGTATGAATGTTCATTAGCAGGGCAGTTCTCAAAAAGATATAGCAAAAGGTCAGGAGTTTTCCTCATATGACAGTATTTCATTGCCATATATCCAGTCAATGAAAGAACCTCCCTGACTTTTCATTTAGAAACAATTCAGACTACATGATTCAGGGAGTCTGCGTAATGGGACATGGAGATTTCACACTAAGTCACTGGTTTAACTGAGCCTGTGTCTGCAGTCCAAGCAAAGTAGTGGTGGGTGCAAAAGGAAGTGCTGATTTCAAATGAACCTGGAAACTATTTTTGTCTTCATATCTAGTGGCAGGTTTAGTATTATTTTTTTCTTTTTCATTGTAGTTTATGCAAGTATGTATGTGAGTCTGGGTCGGGCACTTGAAAATTAAAATTCAAAAAAAGTAGACAGGTGCGAAGTTTCTATAACTCTGAGGGAGTATATGAGCAGGTTAATTGGAAAAGTTYAGATGGGTCACACTTGAGCCTTAAATGTAAAGGTAACCATTTAAGCCTTATCTCTTTGTCATCAAGATGTCTAATCATGGACTTTACCATCTCACAGTGAAAAAGCATTGAAGGAGTTCAAATAAAAATTAAAAGTTAGAAAAAGAAAAGCGAAAAACTTGACTAGGAATTATCATTGATTAAAAAAAACTGTATTTCTGTCATTCTTTATATAAATTATCTGAGAAAAAAAAAAAAAGAAAAGGGCAGGAGCAGCTCTGAACTGGCTAACATCTGGAATCCTAGTGCATTTGAAGTCAGGTGAACAAGTGATGCTTTTGATGATTGCTTTGTTGATGACTATATTGCTATTTTCCTAGCCATTTGGAAAATTTTTAGCAAAATATTGCCAAGTAGCCCTAGATGCCTTCTAGCTCTTATGCACCAGCTCTGTAGTGGTATGTAATGTGTCTTCATCTACCTCTCCCCCTACCACCCTTTTCCTTATCCTGTGATATTATTATCCAAAGGAGAGAAGAATGCATGTGCATGCTGACCATGCCTCCTGGTCAGGAATATCGAGGGATCTGGATTACTGTGGTACTGTGCGGTGTGTCTGATCCATGCTACATATAAAGGCTTACRTAAGAAAGCGTCTCTTTTTGTAGCTATCTAAGAGTATCCAATTCCTCATTCCATTTCACAAATGAAACAAAAGAAAAGCCCATACATCCTTCTCTGTCCTGTCATTGTTGGTTGTTTTTAATTTCTTTCAAACATACTACAAAATTATGAGGTGGAATTTTTTAGGCGCTGGAGTCTCATACATTGCATAGTGATCAAAATGAGAGAAACTTAATGCTTTTATACACTGTATCTCTACATTTCCTCTGCTGGTTGTTGCATAGGACTTTTTGGTATATTGAATTTAGAAGCAAAACAAATACCATCAAGATATCATTAATACCTTAGAAGGTTTTGACTATAAAAAGCAATGTTTGTACTTAAAATAGAGATAGAGAAACTCATTTCCCTTCCCTTTATCAACATCCAGGTGATCCTTTCTTTTTTTTTTTTTTTTTCTCTTTGACTTTTTTGTTAAATGAGAACAAGATAATGAAAATCAATTTCAAGAGACATTCTTTAACTTTAAAAAATAAATGCCAGTGACATCCTGTATCTTTTCCTCATACTGCTGAACTCTACTAGCCACTACAATGAAAGTTCATCACAAGAGATAAATGACTGTTTGTATTAAAGAAGAAGGGTGTGATCAAGCTATTCATGGCACATAACAAGAGGCAGATAAGTGACAGTGAAATGTTAAACCTATTAAAAAAAACAAATATACTTGATGTACTTTTGCCCACAAAATTGCAAGGACTTGTCCATAGAACTGATAAAACTGATATAAAACTGATGCATATTTAAAATAAGCAGAGTCTTGTATCATTTGCATTACAAAGAATGGTGACCACCAAAAACCTTAAGGGCTAAATGTGGCCACAATGTTGATAAGAAGGCATTGTGCTTCATTACACTACATAGAGCCAGCCATGTCTCAAGTGCTGTTGAACAGCAGCACTACACTTGCCTAGTGACTACACTGCCACTAGCTTGTCTGTCCATAAAATGATAATCATGCAATTACCATACTGCTCTATGAATGGAACATGTGGACTATAATTTTTATTTTCTCATGATCTTTGGATTATTCTGTAGTATTTCTCTTCTTTGTCTATAAAATGGAATCGTATCACTTTACCTCAAAAGATTTGGGATAAAGACTTGGTCTCCCAAGTCTCTTTCTCAGTTTGCTGTCCCTCTGCATTGAACTGACAAAACTAAGTATTTCCAAATCATGTGACAAGCCACAGCATTCACAAAATAACAGTTGTCTCCTGGACAATGAGACCTTGTCCTCTTGATCATGTGCAGTGATGTAGGCTTTTCCAGTGCCTCATACAGTGTGGGATGTGAAGGAAGTTTCTTTCTTCAGTTGTGGAGTTCATAGCCTCTCTCTCCTGTCTCCTAAGATCTCAGTCTCTTTTTCTTAAGCTTTTTCTTTTTTCCTTTTTACTTTTTTTGGATGTCTAGCATAGCTTCTGCTTGTGCCACATCCTTTCATCTCATACTCTGGAGAGGTGGAGAGGGAAGCACTATTAATAGTTTCTTCTCTCTATGCAGCAAGTAAGGAAATTTCAAGTAAGGAAATTTCTTAGTTCTATGATCTATAGTTCACTGTGTTCAAGCAATATTTAGTGTAGACACATAGAAATACACAGATGTGCATAAAAGTTGTGCTGTCTCCCTGGCATCATTTCTTTAAGTAGCAAAATGAAAAATATGCACAAATCTCTGGGAGGCCTGAGGTGTGCTCAAGCTACTATTCCCATCTTTTTTTTTTTTTTTTCTTTATTTTTTGCTAGCTTGCTTCACTTGTTTACTAAAAAGTTATGAACATTCTTACATACTTGCAGAAACACAACTTTATGCGACACATCAAACAGTATGAGGCTTGCAAAACAGCAACAAAAGCAGGATGGGGCTGCAATACAGGAGGAGGACAGGGAAGAGTGCCAGAAGTCATAGCGCTTGCGAGCAGTACAGTCAAAACTGGAGCCCAGAATTGCTGATTTCATGATTGCCACTTCAAAGGTACTAGCTCAAGCTCTCTGATAAGTGCTTTAAACACCTGCTAGTTTTAAAAAAGAGTAAGCAAGCTAGATATACCCATTTATGAAAGTTTATAGCAATGTCATTAGGCCCTTTTATGCTGTCACCCAAGTATTATACCTTCCTGTGAATGTACTGAATAGACTAAGGCAAACAAATAGATACACAGTGAAATTCAGCTTTGTTTCTCTTGTTATTACCCAGTCCATTTCACAACAGCAGAAAGTGGATTTTTGTGACCAATGGAAGGTAAATGGCTATAGTTTTGGGGATGATTGACCAATCAACTAACTCAGATCATGTGTACGTAGCACAAGTGTAATTTTCTATTTCTTTTGCTGGGTGAACCTTAGCAATTCCTAAACACATCTGCAGTGCAAGATGGGTTTCTATATAGTTATTGATTTATCTGAATCCAGTATTTCTCACAGTCTCATCCACTAGAATCATTTTGAATGTAAAACTGTGYGTCCGTGTCTGGAGAGAGATGAATATTTCTGATTGCTCAGAGGGATACATTCTCCAAGTGACATTTCAGCTCAGTGGCTGAGTCAGTGCTTTGGTGGCATGTAGCTGTGAACCCCTGAGCCAATATCCACTGAAAATGATACTTCCAAGAATGATATTTTTTCTCACTTTTATCGCCTTGGACTGCCTGCAGCAATAGCTGACTCACTTACTGATTAGTAAGCTGAAATCTAACGAAGCTGAAGTAAGGGACACTCAGCTGAACCTGTTTGTGTATCAGTGCTGAATTTCACTTGTTTTTGTAGCAAGAGAGTATTGCTTTACGGCATTCATTGCTCTCATGCTGTACTTCAGGGCTGAGAAGGGACTGAAGCCTCTGGAAAGGATCCAGTCCAAAATTTAGCTACTAAATAAATCAGCTGGGCATAGATACAATTAGTGTCCAACAAAACAGTGATAACATTTCATTTAATATATGGTTCTCTTTATGGTAGAAGCATGTAGCTTTTATTTCAGATAAATAATTAGAGAGAGGTTTTCAGTTTCACCCTAATTCAGTATAAATAATGCCTTTGTCTCAAACTGCACTGCGTGGCCTGCAAGAACATTGCTGAAAAGCAGCATTTTATGATAGGCAGGCACGAAAGTGTTTGTAGCTTAAGGAGACAGCTTATTGAAATGCCTCTTATCAAAGACCTTCAAAATGTATATTTTGTGCTGTATATGGCTCCCTAAAGAGCTATGCTGTCAAGAAGACTACTAGGAAAGGGAATCGATAGTCCACAACTCAGTGGTCAGGAAAACAAGGGTGGTTTTACTTATCTGCTACAGTTTCTAGGCAGTCTGTAGCTTTTTATTGTGCTAGCATGTCAAACACAAAGGCTTTGATCCAGCAAAGCATGTAAGAGCACATGAGGAACTTTAACTTCCTCAGCATTAAAACACGTCTGTTTTCTGGGAGTCTGTGTGGGAAGCAATATTTTCCTTCCGATGTTCCGCTCTCTTCACTGAAGGGATGCTAATTTCTGCGCTGCCTGTGCCTTCAGTGATTGCATATGGGAAAACGAAAGCCATTCTGGAGCGGTACTTTCAGAGCTGTATGTTTCTAATGACAAAATCTTTAATCTCAGGAACACAGCTGCTGCCTTGACGATTTCCATGGCATTACTTTCCCTTCTGAACCTTCCCATTGCATTTCACGTTGCTACCAATCTATAAGGATTCGCTCACTTTTAGGTGAACTACTTATTCAACATTTTTACTTACTATTTACATTTTGAATATTGTACTGGCTAGGGACACAAACTATGATATAAGATTCCCATCGGGGTTATGATTATGCAGACTTTCAGAAAAAAAAAAAAAAAAAAAAAAAAAAAAACCAACCAAACAAAAAGCTTCTCTGGCTAAGAAACCTCACCATCTGTGTACAGAAGTCATCAATACAGCCAGAATGGCGAGCTGGAGGAAGCACGAATATTTCCTGGCATGCACTGCAGCAATCTCAGTTCCACTTGTTATTTATTTATCCATTTTCTGTAAGAACAAAAGGGATCTTTAAGGAGGGCTTGAAGGGAAAGGTAGTTAGTTTCCTGTAGATGAAGCAATCCTCTCCCAACCATGTGTAGCAGCATAAGAAAAAGGACAAAATAAAAAGCAGGGCCAAAAACATCACAWTTAAATGGTGAAATATGAGGTAACATATGAGCACATTATCACCCCCTTCATTTTTTAAGGTTCTTTCAATCTCTTCCAGCATTTGTTCCATTACCATGTATGAACATGTGTTGTCAGCAACATCTAAATTTAGTTCACCACTGTTCAACTGAGATGAGGCCTGTGTTGCATCCCTCTATGTTTTTTCTTGTGCTTTTGCATTGGAAGATGTGTAGAAAATGGTTGTAAGATAGATCGGAGGGGAAAAGAGGAGGCAGAGAAAGCTCCTTTTCCATGGACTACCGAAATGGGATCTGTAGTTGCTCATCTTTGGCTTTGACTCTTTCCTCTTCTAGAGAGGAACTGATTTGCTGCACAGACATACGATCATGTAAGAGAAACATACTATAATAGTTGAATGATTTAGTGAGTCATACTTAGTAACTGCTACAGGAACTTTCTCCCATTTGCTTTACTACAGAAGCACATATATTATCATGTTTCTCTTAGGTTTTATTCTGTCCCTGCTTTGCTTGAGTATTTTAATCAGAAAACATTTTTACTTACTCAGTATTACTGAGATAGCACWAGAACTGCTATTGCTTGGCATATGAAACTTGTGGATGTTGCTTGTAAATCATGAATCAGATAAAGTGCTAAAGAGGACTTTCTTATTTTAATATCCCCCTTACTCCTAGAAGAAAGCTCTTACATCCAAATTGGTACAGTGATAGATTGCATTTCTCTCAGTCTTTTGATAGAATATGTCATCATCATTAACTATTTTATGTCTTTTGAGTTTGTGATGTGTATGTGTTTGTGGAGGAAGGCTGGCTTAGGGAAAAAAAAAGAAAAAATAATGTTTTYATTACTTGTTTGGACAAGGCATACATTTCAAGTGCTCCATTTCAGAATCAGACAAAACACTGCTGAAGCTTAAATGACTTCTTAATAGGAGTGGGCAATTTCAATGCACTTAGAAGTGACACAGCTTCATTCATTGACCAATTGTTGGGGGAAGTATCATTGTCCAAATGGTTTCCAAAATGCTCCATTTTGTGTTTCACACACCTACATATCAAAGTCAATCTCAAACATTTYCCTAAGTGTTTAAAAGATTCTTAATAAATTGTGCTGTTGAATGCTCTCCTTGTGCCTCAGAGATCATTTGCAAACCTATACTCCCAGTGACAAGCACAGGGTGCACTGAGTTTTAATTCTGGCCTTTCATTTGCAAGAGAACCAGCTATTAACTTCTAAATTGCAGCGATTTTCAGAATCTGTTGAGCTGCAATGTTTGTAAACAACCTAATCCATCAGTAGATATCAGCACTGTATGGGAAGAAGGAAGAATAATTTGATGGCTCTGGATAGGAAAACAATGAACATATTGAATAAATTAATGGGAAATATTACTGGGGAAAATATAGACCCTTCAGAAATCTTTTTCTTCCTCACCTCTAAATCTCCTCATGCTTTGACAGTGATTATAACATGAATGTGGTTCCTGCAGTTAGYTTTTCCCTTGCAAAAGACCTCCAGATTGAGTATCTCCCTTTTCCCCTTTGGTTGTATGTAAATGTGGGAAGGAAGGTTATTTTTATAGTTTTCCACCCACTCTTCCACAAGTTATGTTGAAATTCTTTACCCAGGAATGTGGAAAGATGAATCTTGAAATTATTTAAACTACCCTGTTTTCCACAGAACCAGAGTAACAGATGGCTTCAAATACAGCCTGGTTTGAGAGAACAATTTATTCAGGTGCTAGCATAGTTCAAGTGTATTTGTTTCACTGTTGTCCCTCTAAACTTATCTGTGGGAATGCCAGGAAAATAGTAACACAATAATGGTAGTAATACTGTCATTATTTTCTTAACACTTAGATCGCCATGGAAGGGAGCCCAGTTGTGTTAGGGTTGCTTGAACACATGTGGAAGGTGTGCAACATGCAGACAGGATTTTTTTCAGCATATGTCTGTGCATTAGTATCAGGGCCCAGATGTTCATAACCAGCAAGACACKAAGCAGCATTCAAGTCTGGGCTGAAAATTTGACCCTGATGGATTAGCATGTCGCACAYGAACAACCTTATTCAAATCAAGGATTTTACAGACACAATGATCCCCAAAATGCGATGCCAAAAGTTAGGAAAGTCATAAAAAGAAGCAAAGACCTTGGCTGCAGAAGGGTATGTCCTTTCTAGATTTCTCATGATGTTTCTCTGTCACCTTTTGCAAGTGACTTAGTCTTCATGTTTCCACATGCTATGTCTGGCCTGTAAAATCATTGGAATCATAAAAATCCCTTACTGTGAGTTACTGGACTTCTGCCGTCAGCTGACATCTCTATAAAATACAATATCAAAGCTCCAGACCAGAGCTACAGAGTTATGCATGTTATTATCTCCACCATCTAGTTACAATTCCCCCTCTCACTAGCCTTCAAAGGCTTCAAAATAACAGAAACAAAGATTATTTCCATATATGCTCATTATTACAGCAAAGACAAAAGGAAATCAATTCTGATTCAAGATTTGCAAGTTCTCTTGGGATTTACATTGCCAGTACAATTTTTCTATTAATGGTTACCAAAATAAAGATGCTGAAATTCAGAAACTTGAAAATCTTTGTGATTCCTTATACATCAG
>NW_020455459.1:897764-906503 GCF_003342845.1 Nothoprocta perdicaria
TTTTTTTTTTTTTTTTTTTACTTTTTTTTTTCTTTTCCATATAGGCTGTGTATTTCTGCACATTTTCTTATAGGCGGTATATATCTGTGAGATATAAAATCTCACCAATATAATGTTTGTTATTTTCTTTATCATGGTGTAATAAATGGGTAGGTATTTTTGAAARTGAGAGTATGCTTATACACATATGTAATGAAATCTATATAAAAAAATGTTAGGTGCAAATGCTAAAAATATAGGTCACTTCATTATCAATTAACATCTGTTGAGGGACAATTCATTTCTTAGACATACCAAGTAAAACACAGGGCTCCATCTGGTGAGGCTCTGCTTGCTCATATGGAGGGCCCTCGTAACTACTGATCTCAGGGAGCTCCTGGTCCATGCTATCTGACAGCTCAGTGGAGATTCCTACAAATTTTGTAGTGTATCTTCATTTGTAAATGGGCTTCATTTGTAAATGAGAAGTATTGTTCTTCCAGTGCTACCGGTGACCTTAAGAACAACTTAGCCAAATAAGTCAGCAAGCAACGACCTCRGGAAGAGATGAACTCATACCTAAGAGGTGCTATTTGCTTTACATGTGATTTAATGACAATATAGAGGCAGTTCTGAGAGTCACAAAAAGTAGGAGGGAGGGAGGAAATGGGGGTCAGCTGTGTGTAGACGTGCAAATCACTCTGTCTGGATAGAAGAAATGAATTCTCCAGAATACATAGGAATTTAAACAGAGTGACAGGTAGGATATGGGAATTAAGCATGAGAAACATCATACTCATTCTAATATGAGAACTAAACAAGGGAAAGTTAGGTCCAAAACAACATCAAGAAATAGGATCAGGAGTCAAGAAACAGCCCAAGAACTTGCCTGGAACTTGCCAAGACTGACTTATGAGTATAGCAGCCTTCAGATGATGGACAGCAACTCAAAAAAACCATTGTGTTGCCTATAGTGAAATACATTTCAGATAAYTTCCTCTTTTTAATCGTTGAATTCAGTCATTGCCTACTATCAGATTTGCTCAGTGTATGTGTGTGTGTGTCTGTGTTAAAATAGTTTCCAGAAACCAAGAGAAGAGTCAGAGCCATATTTTGGTGGGTATTGGCAAACCGATTGTGAAAGGTCAATTTAAGCAGAGCTAGGATTTGAGCAGAGGTCTCCTCCTTGGAAAGACAAAAGAAGACAGAAAGATATCTGGGGTCTGTGAAGCCCTCAGGGACTTTGTTCAAGTTCTAGATGAGAACTGCACAAATAATTAACACTTTTTTGTGACATTTCTGGAAAAAATCGTTTTGAACTAGTGAAACATGTTTCTTAAGATTTTCTTTTTTTAACACTGAATAAAATGGATTTAATTTCAAGATGTTTACTTGAATTTAGAATATATTTGATTTAGAACTATTTTGCAAGTGTATTTCCAAAAATAAGTTCAGAAAAAATAATAATGTTCTTTTAAAATATTTTTTATATGTCTTTTGGATGGTTTATTTGATTGACATGAATCTGTATTATTCAGTGGAAATATTTGGGTCAAAAAGCACTTCGTCCATCTCTGCTCAAGAGACTATACATCCTAGAGCTGAGCTCAGCTCAAAATAGTCAGCTGCTTTGTCAAATTGTACATTCTTTTTCTTTTGTGTTTATAATAACTTCTTCTGTTTTGCAAGCACTTTTTAATTTTAACGAATTCCCTGCAGTTATTATCATTTTAGGATAACTAAGTGCATATGAGAACCGAATGTACTGCATTAATCAGTTTTACTGAAGGGAGAAAAAGAAATAGACCAATGTTAAAAATGCAGAAGGAGAAGCACTTTTATTAGGGGCATGATCTTTTATAAAGCAATCAAGAATTTAGATAGAATATTGTGTATAGGAACAGAACCTGCTACCCAAAGCAGAGAAGTAATTTATTTTTTTCTCGTGTTTGACATTTAGAGTCACATAACAYCAGTCTGTGACCCCAAAATAATATATTGACATACTTTTCAGAAACTCTGCATAGCACATCTGGATTCTTTTCTCTCTCTTTTTTTTTCTATAAGAAATTTTCTTTCAAAAACCTGCTGTACATTTAAATAGCAGTGAGCAATTTCAAAAATAATTGTTGTGGGTAGAAGCAAAGCTAATAACAGTATATTCAGATTCTTTGCAAAATAGCAGATGCAGAGGTTCTCAGGCTACCTGAATTATTTATGGTTAATTCGGCAGATCTGTAGTAATGTCTGAGGCTTTTATAGGTCTCGGAAGCATATCTGAGAAAAATGCACCCATATTCATGCACCTGCATACTTTTAATTACAAACTCTACAGATTGTGTGACCGAGTCATTTAGAACTTTTGCCTGAATCATTCAGAGAATAATTTGACCTATTTTGTGTTGTAGTTTGCAAAAGCCTCACATTTCTTTCCAGGAATATTCATTTTAATTCAATGAATTTCAAACATGATGCAATTCAATAGCACAGAAACACAGGAATCACCATACCGTTGCAAATCGATGTTTCTTCTCTTTTGTCTCTGGCTCCAGTTCTGCACCTGGATCCAGGAATAYGAAATCCTACCACAATGAATGGAACTCTGCACTGACTTAAGATGCTCTATAACTGCACCGTTTATAGGGCAAGGTCCTTGAATATTTTCAGAAATAGATTTTGAGGGAATGAGGGARAGACCTTCTGCAAAATTTCTACACTACAGAAATTAATGTTACTTACATGCTTAATGTTGTCCTTTAAAAAACTTCTTTTCCTCCTTATGCATACAGARGAATAGTCCAAATTTTGTAAGTGTGCACATTAGCTACAATGTTTTTTGTGAAGTTCTTCTTATGAAGATATTATACATAGCTTAATATTATATGTGAAAATATCCAAACATGTGCAATAAAAAGAAAGTATTTTGAAACTCAGAAAATAAACTCTCAAAGCCCTGCTGTGAGTGGATGTTCACCTATTTAAAATACAAGGATTTTGATTTGGTAATCTGGATGAATCCTTCATGATGAGTAACACAGATTAACCTTCTGTTTTCTTAGTGGTTAATTATATATTTACTTTTCACATAAACATTTACCATACAGGATGTACTAGGGAGTTAGTCAGTCCAAGAGTTTCATCTGTTTGTGTGCAATWTAATTTTATTTTTTACAGCAGATACTTCTGTCTTATTTCTACAGTTGTTACATTGTTCAAAAGCTACTTTTCAGATTATATTTTATTACTACAGTTTTATGGCTAAGAAAGTTGAGTAGGGCTCCATAATGGAGCTGTACAAATACAGAAGAAAAAGATCCAGCTTCAGAGAACTAGAGTRTGGTAAGTATTTCTGTCAATTCAGGTTCAAGAATAAAACATGAGCAATCTATTGCCCACAGCCATGCAAAGTTAGGACTGCAAACCCCAACTAGTACTCTACACATCAATGCAATTTCCTGTTTTTTTTTTTTTTTATTTCCATAATTTCATAGTATACATGCCTCATGTGAAACATGGTCTTTATGTATTTGTTTTTTTAAATGTAAGGACTAAAGGGCAGCTCATTGTTCGATATGAGAGGTGAATCACCACTGTAGTCTCACATTCCACTATAATTTGTCCAAATGATGTCCCACTGGTCATCTGTCTATCTGTTCTGAGATATTTGTTTGGTTAGTTTTGTTTTTAATGTTGGTGCTTTGTCTCTCTATACAATCTGTCATTGCTCTTAAAATGAGGACTTAATAGCACTGCTGTCCTTCACAGATATCAATATAAAGAACATTAAATATTTCAAAGTGCTCAGGTAATAGAGTTTATGCTTTCTTTAAAGATATCATAGCTAGATACTGCTTTTTGTGCATATATTTTCCTGCTTTACATAGCAATTTGTTCAATGTCATAAGGACTAGAAAAGCCACAATTTGAAACTGAAGCTGTGTAGCCCTCATTTTGTTAATAATTGTAATGCAAGAATAATACAGTATCATAAGACTGTGTGCTTCACTAAAAGAGATATTGTCTCTGGATATTATCCCTATGAAGTCCTCTATTACTTAAAACAGCCACCATTACTATTTCTAGACTGAACACAGTCCAACTTGCTTTCACTCATAGTCTGACCTTTACTGAACTCTGGTTAAACACTTCTCCCTCAGTTGTCCAGATATAACTGTGCTGATAAAGACAGATGATGTGAGCATTCCTTCTTGCAATCAGTCCTTTAAAATAACAGCTTATTTCAAGCCCACTGGAGTTAGGTATGCTATAGTATTGTATGTAATATACATTTGAACAGCAATTTAGACACCAGAGTTTGGGGAACATAATCCTTCAAGCATCAGAAAACTGTTTGAAGATCAAGAGACTAATGACAGTCCTTARTAATCTCTCTTCTCTTTCACAGCATTTTTTTTTTATATGCAGAAAGATCATGAATGGCAGGTTCGCAATATCTAATAGGCAAATTCCTTTACTACTGCTTTCTTTCTCTGCTTAGCCCACTGTARACCATGGCTGCTGCCACCATCTTCCCAATGAAGTCAACACCATCCTGAGAAAAGTTATTAGTAGAGGCTTTTTTTCTCTAGTTCCTTCCTCACAGCTTCTCAAACACATCTCAATGTGAGGGTGCTATTACTCTTGGTTAATGTGATATGGGTGCCACTATTGCTAAGAAAAGAAATATCACAAAGTTACAGCCATGCTATTCTAAGAAATTTGCCAGCTTGCAAAAGAAATAATCAAAAAGGAGAGAAAAAAAAACAGTAAATGTAATTTCCCTGAGATGTGAACTACCTTGCAGTACAAGTGTTTCTGATTTCTCTTAATAGGCAATTAGGTATTCTGAGTTGTTTCCAGCTATTGAAGAGTAACTATGAGGTTTTTAAAAAGTTGTCAAATAGGATTCAAATAGAAACCAAGATATTTGCAAACCTGATGCAGATTCTGTCTTAGGAGKTTTTTTTGTTTTGTTTTGTTTTGTTTTTTTGCCAGACAGTGGAAAAACATATATACAAAAATATATTCTGGTATTTACAACTTGATAACGTACTGCATGTTACAATTGGTATTCAGATGCCTCAAACGTAGGTCTATGTTTCTTGATTTGGTTTCCTCTACAATCCCTGAACAGAGCTGATTGCTTTCAAAGGCATACAGGGTTTGATCCTGATCCTGAAGGAGGGTGATATCTTCTCCTTGCTCTCTGCATAGAGGACCAAGTCTTATCATAGGAACACAGTTTAAGTGTGTAAGAAAGTAATTTACCTCAGCTGTAATGTAGAGATGGAAAGGGACCGGACTAGTTGCCTGACCACTGGTGTCTATAGATATTTAAGATACATTGAAGATATAAGATTAAGACTGTTAGCTATGCTGCTTGGCCTCTAGTTCTAATTCCAAAAAGGTGCAAGACTCTCACTTCTTGTGCTATATCCACCTGCTCTGTGAATATTTTGGATACATGTGGACTTCTTAAGCTGCACTGAATGCCTTTTTTTTTAGGCAACTGAATGGATCCCTCAAGTCTTTATATGAGTATTAGCTTTGAAGATTATTTGTTATTTTAATACTTTAATGCTTCATTGTTTTAATAATTTTGTTGTTCTAATATTTTAACACTTTTTTTTTTTGAAACTAAAAAAAGCTTTGGATTCAAGAAGCTTGTCTGGTCACTATGGTCTTATGGACTTCTTAGCTGTTCAGCTCATCTATTCTTTTGCTTCTCTGACATTACTTCTATAGTTATTACAAAAAATAGCATGGARGCTTAGAGATTTTACAAGGGTGGAACCTGAATACAGATCTTAAAATTTGTATGTCTTAATCTTGAATTGAAATCTAGTTTAGATATGAAACTTTGTTATCCTAAAAGGATAGCAAGAGCAGACACATGGTTGTTTCAGATCTRCTAATGGGCAAACTGTGTAATTCCAGCCTAGGAAAGATGAAATATGAATCCTAACAGCAAAATACATTTGGAAAGAGAGAGCTGAGAACTTCCTGTGCTTTTATGGTATGCGAGTTGAAGTGTGAGTCAGAGCCATCTCCTGTAGTCTGAGCTGACAAGGCAGTTCTTTATTTGTATGTGTGTGTGAGTGTGCATGAATTCTTTTTTTATTTTATATACATAAATTTGATTCTTTCATTAAATGKTATGAACAATGTCTAGAGCCTTTTGCAATTATCATCCAGCATTGCAACACTTTCAATACTTTATCCACGAGTGTTTCTCTGCCTTGCATACTCACACAGTAGCTAGACAATAGCTTGAATCTTTATAGTTCAATACAGCAAGTATCTTTTCTGTTTATAATCACAGAATCACAGAATAGCTGAGGCTGGAAGGAGCCTCTAGAGATCATCTAGTCCAATCCCCGCTGCTCAAACAGGAACACCTAGAGCATGTGGCACAGGGTGGCATCCAGACATGTTTGGAASATCCCCAGAGAAGGAGACTCCACAGCCTCCCTGGGCAGCCTGTGCGAGGGCTCTCTCACCCTCACAGGAAAGAAGTTCTTCCTCACATGGAGATGGAACTTCCTGTGTTTCAACTTACACCTATTGCCCCTTGTCCTATCACTAGCCACCACTAAGGAGAATCCGACCCCATTTTCCCTAGATTCTCCTCTCAGGTACTTAGTGATCAGCTCTCCTCTCAAATTCTCTTCTCCAAGGTAAACAGTCCTAGCTCACTTAGTCTTTCCTCATAAGATAGATGCTCCAGTCCCTTAATCATCTTTGTTGCTCTATGCTGGACCCTTTCTAGAAGTTCCATATCCCTTTTATAATGGAGAGAGAATATGAAGTTAAAAAATCAGAACTGCAAGTAATGAAATGGATATTCATATTCATATATGAATTTGTATACTACATGTATATGTAATAGGGAGTCGAAACAATTTGTTAACTCTTAAAGATGATAGAAACTTACAGAAGGGATTTACTAGATGCAAATTCCTTACGGTTCTACATGGATATAATTCTATTTCCTTTTTTTTWAAATATGACCTGTACTTGTAAAGCTCTCATAGGATTTCATCTTTTTTTTTTTCTTAGTTTCTCTTCTCCTATGCTTTTGCATTTTGGACACAAAACAAGACAAGACAAAACAACTACTTTGTCTTTTCCAACTAATATTTTACCTGGAGGCTAACTTTTTTTTTGTGATTTTAGATCTTTCCAACACACATGTCTCTTCTGCAGCACTGCATTCAAAATTAGAAAGCACTAAAGTTGCTCTCAGACAAAACTTAGCCTGGGCTAAGACTTGCTTAAGTGTTTTTCAGGCCAGACCTTTCATAATCTCAGTTTGGAAGAAGTTATTGAATTTGGCTTCATTAACTTTTCTTTAGTGTAATGAAATCTGATTAGTCATATTGATTTTCAAATCTATATCTCTATCCCTTTAATTCCTCCTATTATCAGAAGCATTAATAAACATTAGATACTGATTGGTATTGTTAAACATCTCATCGCCATAGAAACTGCTTCTTGTGATTAATTAGACATATTTGATGAAAATCATAGCATTTGATAATTTTAGTATCTTATTAACTCTTTGACTAGTAAATTGATTTAACTATGCCAGGCTAAATTACCTGACAAATGCAATATATCAGATGTGCTTAAACCTCCATGTGTACTATTGAGATATTAATAATGTCAAATATTTTTCACTCAATTTGAGGCAAGAGGCCTTTTGAATTATGTCTTTTGATAGGAGTAAATCAAAACACTAAGGGTATGTTTTAAACACTCTCAGGAGATGTCTGTTTCTCCAGTGATTATCCAAGGATAGGATAATTGATTTAAACTTGATCCCTCTGATTACAGGATGGCTACAGGAAGGACTCCTTTCCTACACAGTCTTGGCAATACAATGTTGATCCAGAATGAGACCAGAATTTATTCATCATGTTCTCATGTTCATTTCCTGAAAAAGAATATGAAGACACTGAGCTGTGGCTATTCCTGTCCTGATTCTGTAATGGAATTAAAATAGAACCATATGCAATGAGGCAGTTTTTTGACATGATTTTTTTTAAGAGTTCATTTTGTATTTAATTAACAGCATTAGAACTGGAATGCTCTTCCAAATTCATATTAACAATAAAACTGTGATATGCCTCCTGGAAGTATGCCTTTGCCAATTTGTGGGGGAAAAACAACAGAAAGCTATTTTTTCATTACTTTTTACTTGTCAGATATTCTGTTGATCTTATATTTTAAATAGAAAGCATAAAAATCACARATGAAGGCTTTTTTGACACTGTAACTCCCAAAATTTTTCTTTCAACTACCAAGAGGAAGAATACTATCATTTCTTTGGCAAAGCAAAGGAGGCAGACTTTTATAATTTCTCTTAATGAAGGGAAGACATTTAGATAGACTGAAGGAAAACCAATGTCTGCCTCAGTTATTTAGATCCTGCCTATCACTAGCAGGCTGCTCTGCTGAAATCAAGCAGAAGCACTTTTAGAAATCATAATGGAATCATGTGGAAACAACTACTTCAGTCATGGCTGTGGCTAACATGCAAACTTTATACAAAGATTAAATAGTATTTTTGAATAGTGTTTATTTGTCTGTTTTCCCAGTGATTAAAACTTAGGTTAAGATGTCACTTGCGTCTTGTCAATTGTTTTTTGGGGGGTATAAGAGGACACAACAAAATCTTTCAAAAGAAATGAGGCAAATGAAAACTGACATTTGCATATGTTCCCAATCCCATCTTCGCACAATAGAAATATCAGGATA
>NW_020455459.1:906860-908378 GCF_003342845.1 Nothoprocta perdicaria
TCCTCTCTTTCCCAAACTTCTGACACTCCCAAATCAGAGATGAAAAGAAAACAGGCAAGTGCTTGTGACATGCACATTGGCAAAGCTTGCTTTATGTCCTTATATGCCCCGATTCACTGGTTGACCCACTAAACACTAACAGCTCATTACTTATACCAGTTCAAGAGATTATTTCCCTGAGTCTCTGGTATAATTTTGCAAGATGGCTGAGGTGGATAGGAGCTGGTTGTCCCTGAATATCAGAGGCTTATTATTATTATTATTATTATTATTATTATTATTATTATTATTATTTAGATTTCAGGAAACATCCATTCCTCACTAGGAGAAAGCCTAGATTCTTAATATATTTTATGGAAGAGTAAAGAGAAGTTTTTTTCACTTCCAGAATGGTTTTGAGACGTTATTTTGAAAATGAGGGAACTTCATATTTCTTAGTGAGAAGAGGGTTTGAATGCGAGTCTTTTTTATTTTTTATATGAATGCCCCTAAATATGGGCTGTTGATTAAAACTTTTGGAAAAAAAAAAAATCACACTCTCTTTCACCCTATAAATGCACACTTCACCTCATCATATATTGTAGTATTTTATGGAAAAGTTTTGGTTCTCATGGACAAGCATTTTATGAAAAAAAAAAAAAAAGTCCATTTTCTCTGCACTTCTAACCACAAGCAAAAATTACCTCTCTGTGTGTCACTCCACCATCCTCAGGAATATTTCTTTCTCCTTCTAAAGCATCAGCCCTCTTCCTTCATTTTGTTGACTTGTTAAAGAAGATTCTAAACCTATACTTAACCTAAAATYCCAGCTTCTGTTGCAGACATGAGGCATATCCAAGACCATTTTTTTCCATTCTCTTCCATGAGTTACAGCAGTAGGGGTCAAATAATGATATCAACTTCCCTATAAGACTATGATTTTAGTCATGGCTTGAAAGCCTGATGACAGTCTGTCTTGGATTTGTTATAAATAGCTTTTTATTAGTTGTATTTTATAGTGTGCACAGATACATTGAGATGAAGTGTGAAAAAAAATAAGGATTTCCACACATTTGAATTTTTTTTTACAGAATATTTTTTTATTAGTTTCACACAGTCTTTCCTGAAGGGTCCAGAAATCAGATTTAATTCAAATAATGTTAAAGAGGTTTTCCCACTGATGTATCAGTGTATGTTTTAGTCAAACATATTGTTTAAAAAATATCTTCTACAGGCAGAAACATACTACATTTGAGCTATTTAATATTATCCTATTCCTTACCATGGTATGAGGAAGATGCAAAAAATAGCAATACAATATCAGTTTCACGATGTCAAACATGTCAACGTGAATGTCAGAGTAGCTGTGAAATATGTTACAGCTGTAAATGGAAGGAGGAAACCTAATAAATCTCAGAAATGTTATGAGGATTTCCATAATTAGAAAAAAAAAAAAAAAGGAAGAAAAGTATTAACTTTCTGGATATACAGATAAAAATATATCACAAACGTGAATGAAAATTAATCTCTGTAATCCTG
>NW_020455459.1:909897-935753 GCF_003342845.1 Nothoprocta perdicaria
CCTCATCTATCCAGCTAGATATGCCTTCGTAGAAGGTGATCAGGTTAGTCAAGCAGGATTTCCCCTTGGTGAATCCATGCTGGCTACTCCTGAGCACCTTCTTCTGCTCCATGTGTCTGSAGCAGAATCAAATGCTTAAATTACTGAGGAGATCCTCAGGCAAATGGAATACCCAGAATGTTGGCCTTAATGATTTATAATATTTCAGCACCATCACATGACAGAGAATCAAGAGCAAAAGAGTGATTTTGACACTTTTGATTTCAGACTATTTCTTATGTTTTGTGTAGCAACCTAGTGAGATTGCCTCCAATGTCAAATTATGAAAAATAACCTCTGAACTTCACACACAAATGRCTCATGGCTTCAGTCAAGCTCATTAGAAACTTTATATGGATATGACAAAGAACATTTAAAATACCTGAGCAACCAAACCTTAAAGAAATATGTATACATCAATCTCTTTTAAGAAAAAATATGTAGTAGTGCAAGAGAACACATCCCATTTAAAGATACCAGCTAAGATATAAAATTTATCTCTGAAGATTGTCTGACAGGCCAATTGGTTTAAAGGTTAGTAAAGTCAGGAATATATAGAAGCCAAGAAAAGTTATCAGTAGATTTTTCAGCTAAGGTTTCAATAGCCCATGCTTCAGGTAAAACAAAATAGATATCAAATGTCCAAAACATCCAAGGGAAGGCTCCCAGGAAATACACARCACTGAAGAAAGCCTTGTGAGCTCTAACTTCCAAGGAGCAGTGATCTCTGATTTTCTTTTCTGGATTTCACCCCCGGCAAAAGCGATTGAAACAATGAATGTTATGCAGACCCTACACAAAGACTACTTTTATTAACTTAAATCAGAATTTGCTATGCTCCAAATTGGCTCCATAGTATAAAGTGAAATAAATGAGAACTCCTCTGGTATAAATTTTCATAGCTGTCTAGACTGAATGTAACAACACTGGCTTCTACCAGGGGAAAACCTGACACTGTACCTCCAAGTGATGACTTGGTATGCGTTTGGTATGTTTTTTGTCAGATCCCCATGATGGCAGCTTGCAGCACATTGTAGATAGCGCACGTTTAGCTATAGGACAACATRAGGTTTCCCACTGGGTTGCACTGAACTGTGGCATACTATGCAGAATAATGCTTTTTAGCTACCATCAGTATTTACAAATCAACTTTAGAATAGACAGAGTTAACAGGTTCATTTTACCTGTGAAAATAAAACCAGCTCGGGTCCTTCTCTAGCTCAGTGTTACTCCTCAAAAAGTGGCCAACTCCAGATGTTAAGATAAAATAATAACAATTTTGTAAAGTGATGCTTGTTTGGGGAAGTAAAACTCTCCATATGGTCAAATCTGACAGAGAAGATAAATAAGAAAAGATAGTTCATTGTGTCTTCTATTGCAAGGACAAGAACATACATTAAAGTGGATGCTGAGGAAGTCAAAAGTTTTCCATGCTGAGAGAACAATTGGAAAAATTAAAGGAAGAAAAATTTATCATAAGTATTAAAAACAAAGAAACCACCTCTGGCTCTGGGGAAGTCTCAGAGGCACAACGTTCCCTCTTATCCCATGACACTTTAAATTCTTTAAAAGAAACCTTGCCAAATATCTTTGGAACTCTCAGTGCAGAGCACAGTACAAACAAAAGACTTCTAATAAATTCTCTCATGAAAAGTTTGTGAAGATGCTTTAGAAAGCAACAGATTAAACCAAGTGCTTCAAACACTGTTCATTCAAGTAGAAACAAACCACAGCTGAGTTAAAGCAGAACAATCTTCTTTGTAGCAACCAACTGAAAAAAAAAAAAAAAAATAGAAGCTGATTACATATTTCTATCACACTAAATTTTCAAGACCTGAAAAGCTGAGGGGACCATGCATGGTAGTAACAGCAAATCTGTAATACCCTGTCAGTTCTAGCAAACATTCAAAAACCTCCCATGGTTTCCTAAGGAGCAATGTTAGCACATTTCACTGCCAGGCATTGACAAACTCACAAACTTAAGTAACTTCTCTWCTACTAGTCTTTGTGAAGACATGGCTGCCACTAGGCAGGAGACACTTGGTTGCTCTCAGGTTTACAAGTCAAGTTAAGCCAAGTCAATTTCAATTATTTAAAACTGATAATTTCAAATTATCAATTTTCTGGTGTAGCACCTGAGGCTGATCATGCTCATCTGACTGCCAATGCTGAAACTTAGAAAATGACTATAAAGAAAGATTAGTTTCATATTTTAGAGATCATCTTATGTAATTACTTGTAACCAATTATTTGAATTAATTATGGGAAAGTAATATATAAGATAGTGTTCTGTCCCTGTGCTTTTACAGATATTTCTCACATAAAAATAATTTCTAATTAAAAAACAACATTTCTTCACACTCATTTCTCTAATTTGCATTATAAATAGCCCAAAACATTATCACACCTTCATACAGACTTTTATGGAACACTCTTGCATGGCTGAAATCCCAGAAATTCACTCATAAATCACTGAAAACTCACTTATCTCCGCAGTTTTTTTTTCTTCTCAATGCATTTGAATGCTATTCCATTACCCCTGACCCAGAAGCCATTAGTCCAGTAGCATCCATTTCACRCTTAGCCACTGTTTAAGTTGAAGTATAGAAACACCCTTGAGGAGTTCCTCTGAGCCAAAGATTTAACAAGAAAGCAAGGAGAAGGCTGCCTTATTTTTGTAGGAAATTTCAACTGTTTCTCCCAGCTATACACAAAGCTGCAGACACAGAAAAAGGACATAAGCTCAAGACCTCAGCAAATGTATCATCTTTGATTTCATTTGAGTCAGGACTCTRCTAGAGGCAATCTGGTGGAGTTAGGTAGGATTACTTGCAAACTCTGCTGTTACATTTTCTGCTGCTGCCCCCTCCAGTTTTCACGATGTATGTGACTCAGGGATTCTTCTGCTTCTCTTCTGCGCTTATTCTCTGTTTTAGAAGGTTTCATATCTTTTCCAAATCCCAACTTGCTTGTTAAGGGTAAAGTTTGGAGTAATCTGTCCCTTTCTCATATAATGACACAGTTGCACTCGTCCTGTTTCATCACCCTTGAAAATGGCTGATGTTTCATTGATAGAGATGGAAGAAATTTATAGCAGAGGATTTGTCCCTTTATAGGCGGCTGTCTTTAGTGCTGGATAGATATCTCTGCAATCCTGCATCTGGGTCCAAGTGATCCTCCAAACTTCATAAATGTTAATTCTGCCCTGAGCTTTCTTTTGGAAAGAACCAACAAAATCAAGTCCTGACTGTGGGCACAGTTCATTGCATGTCCCACTCCCAGCTGCCAGATTTCACTAGGAGTGGTGTTGCTAGCAGGTCAGAGGGAGACAAGGGAGACAATCCTTCTCCTCTACTTAGCTTTGATGAGGCTGCGCCTGGAGTACTGGGTGCAGGTCTGGGCTCYTCAGGACAAGAGGGATGTGGAACTTTTAAAAAGGATCCAGCGCAGAGGAACGAAAATGATAAAGGGACTGAAGCATCTCTCATATGAAGAAAGACTAAGTGAGTTGGGCCTGTTTAGCCTTGGGAAGATTGAAAGAGAGTCTTATCAACTTGTACAAATACCTTAGGGGAGAATGTAAATAAGATGGGGCCAAACTCTTCTCAGTGGTGTCCAGTGATAGGACAAGGGGTAATGGGTACAAGCTTAAACATCGGAAGTTGCCATCTGCACATGAGGAAGAACTTCTATACTGTGAGGGTGACAAAGCACTGAAAGAGGCTGCCCAGGGAGGCTGTGGACTCTCCTTCTCTGGAGATTTTCTAAACTCACCTGGATGTGATCCTGTGCCATGTTCTCTAGCAGAGGAGTTGGACTAGATGATCTCTAGAGGTCCCTTCCAACCTCAGTCTCCTGTAATTCAGTGATCAAATGAGATTATATCAAGTTTAGGTCCCACWGTCCAAATCCTCCAATGCTCTCAAGCAATCAGCATCATTTCAAGCAACACATTCTTCACTATATTGTGGATAATTTCATCTAGAATAGTGGAGGATATGGGCGAGGACTTGCTCTCTGGCCTTGAATGTAAGCAGCACAGTTCCATTCATGTTCATGTAGTTAATCCTCTCCTTCCCAACACAGATTTTTGGCCCCTTCCTTATGGCCTATAGAAAAAAGCACAAAATATATATAACATTGTCTCAGGAAATGCTAGCTGSTATGGGCCAAAACCATGAAACTGCTAATAATTAATCTGTAGTGACACTTAGGACAGGTTGCAGACTTGTGCCCTGGCTTTGATTTATCAGTTAAGATGTAGATGGAGAATATGTGGAGAATTTAAAAGAAAACCTGATGGGGAATGCATTTAAAGCCTTTAAAGAGCAAAATTTCTCTCACCAAATTCTATATAAATCTGTAAACCCTTGACCCAGCTCATGCCTGGAGGGGTGTCTGCTCTCAGAAATCAGAGTTTAGGAATGAGCTGATATATTTCACAGCATAAGCATAAGCATAGTAGACCAGAATTCACTTTCTTTCTCCTCTCCTTTCTAAAAGACAGGTTTATTAAGTTCATAGCCAGGGCACAGAGCAGTCATTAGATGCCCAGGAGCAAGAACTGCACTTTGCAATCCTGGCACCTCTATTTAAAAAAGAATAGCAACCTAACAGGTGTTGAAGGCCTTTATTCTAGAAGAGGAAGGAATATGTAAGGATAGTGAATACCAAGAAGATGATGTATCTGGGAAATGAGGACTATAAGTTCTGTCACAGCACAGCATGGGAGTTGTGTTCACTTTCGTAGCAAGTTCTGCATGCTGTTTAAGCCATTTGTGCCAGAAAGCAGCTCATATATTGCAAGATGCTGTGGCATATTGATCCTCCACACTTGAATAAATGACTAGCATAGGCTTAAGGGCATAAGACTGTCCAAAGATGCAGGCAGAGAGGTTGGAAATTTTTAAGCTATCCTTCTTGCCTAATTTCCCTAGGAAGCCCATACACCCTTTATATCTTCACTCTCAATTATAAACCTTCACTATTTTTGCTCTAAAAAGCACAATAGACAAAGCTTTGCCTTTAGTCTGAAAAGATAAGCACAGACTTTGCATTTCTGCTTACAGTGATGCTGAAGTTCTGTGCTCCAAGGCCTCCCTTTCAGCTCAGGGACTTCCATGTTTCCTCACACAAGGCAAAGAGTAATTCTCAGAGTATCATAAACTTTTTAACAATTCCTGCAGCTTTTGAATGYCTCAGATTAGATTGTGCACTGAAATAAAGATGGGAACGTATTTCTATCCTGTAAAACATTCTTTTATGTTCCCTCATCAGTAGGGGAAACATTTTGAATCTTTCTCATGCAAGGGTATGAGCAAAGATCAGAATGAGCAATCTGAGAGTGGGCTTGTGACTGGAGATCGAAGAATTTACCAAAGTATTAGGAAATCCTGGATTCAGCTTCCTACTTACCAGCCACTTATGTGCCTAGTGAACAATTTCACTGTCAGACTGATGATGGGTCTGCAGGAGATTTCTAAACTCATGTTTATCACTAGCAGTGCAACTCTATTCATCCTTACCAAGGAAGGAAGTCACCAAGAATAGGAAGTTCTGCTCGCAGTGATGCATGTTGATCCAATGGAAAAAGATCTTCTGGGCATTTTTAACCAAAGCTCTGCAAGAGGAACAGATAAAATTTGGTAAAATTATGTGTCTTGATCTCATAGATCTTCTCATATATCTTCTTGAACATGTTGCCAGCTGTTGATTGTCTTAATCACTTTTCTTTGTCTTAAAATATCTTTTGTTTTTAGCTCTTTGAAGTGTTGCTTTCTACATGACTAGGCTGCGTCTCAACAGATGGAAACACTGTGGGTGCTGAACAAGCAGCCTCTATAGAGAAACCAGTAGTGTGTGAAAGTTTGGGAAGTAAGTTCTACTGCTGCTATTTTTTAGCAATTGCAATAATAACCTGAGAAACTTAGTGGTAACATAGTGGTACTTCGCAACATAAAGAAAGCAAAATGATCTGGTGGAGCAATAAATTAAAGCAAGTACATGACTTTTGCTGTTTCTGAAGAATYTATATATAAATTCTTCTATATAAAATTTTATTTTATTTTATATAGTTTTATTTTGAAATATATATTGATCAACATGCAAAAAAAATCGTTAAAAAAGTCAAGATCAAGTAAAGCATCATAAAGCAATTCAAATGCATTCTTACAGTTACTCCAAAAGTTTACAGATCTCATTGCATACAAATTTTCAAGATCTAACTTTGAGAATTAGTTTAGAAATGGATTTTTTTTCTTAATCTCAAGTATTTTCAAAGGTAGTAGAAAACAAACAAATAAAAACAGTTACTAATTTCATTCMTGTTTCTTTCAATCCCATATATATATATACTGGTTTATATGCTATCTCTTAACATGTATCATGCACAGAAGCCTGGCTATTAACTGCTATAAGTCACCCTGTCTGACACTGGGAGTCAATGCCTTCAATTAAGTAATGCTGTTTACTTCAGTGAGGCTGTGGTCTAGGAGTCACTGGACAAATGGAGAAATACTCCAATAGAAATTTCACCTGTGTATGCATTAAATAGGTAGGGGGTGATATGGGAGGACTCAGTAACTGCTGTAATGTTTAGTGGTATAGACCACGCAACACAGTGTCAAGGATTTGTCAGAGGAGTTGCAATGTTGCATTATGATAGTAAAATACAGGGCTGCATTAAGCAGTTGTGTTACGTGATCCCTGCACATGGACAATTCGTGAATCGTGGCTTAAGTCTGGTATATCAAAGCAACTCAAACACTAGTGAGTAATCCAGCCTGAGAAACAGTCTCTCTCATACACCTGCTAGAGACTGCTCTGAGAAGCAAATACAGAGAGCACATAATCACCACTAAAGGATCATAATTCTCAAGTTGCTCTCCTCTTACATCTGAGCTAGTAAATTTGCCTCAGTGATTATAAGGATAATAGGAAGAAACTGAAGGACCTGTGTGGACTCAGCTGTGTTAAGAGTAAGCTGCTGCTGTAGCATTCCCAGGGTAACCATGGRGATATAAAACTGTTAGGACAAATTCCTTTCCCCCTTTTCACCAATTCAAATCTGGATAAACTAAATGCATTAAGTGAATTGTTCCAGATTTCAACTAGTGAGCTGTGMAGCATTTGGCTGCTTGTGTGAGAAATATCCTCCCATCTGTAATTGTTACCATCTGTTTGGTATTCAGGGTGTAAAAATCTAATGGAGATGAAGTCATATTTCATATTCTTTTCTCCATTCGGAGGTAAGAATGAAGCTATAACAGCCTGTAAATGCATCTGCTGGTGATGAGATAGTACAGCTGGAAATGGGATGCTAGATTCTGCACGGTTCAGAAAGCTTCTGTGTGGAAGCTGTTATACTGCAGTGTGTGCTGGTATGCTGTGATCCCATGAGRTGATTGATGTGTCATATAAATAGGGTGACAGACAAGTATTTCTGCTGGTGTGATAGGAATAGGAAGTGCAAAATGTCAAAAATGCCCTGAAAACAACCATTCAAATTTATGTAAATTGCTTAATTAATTGACCTCATTTGTGCTTGCAGATTTCCTTTGCATTTTCCTTTGTGAATTAGTTATTTTTCATTGTACACTGAGACAATATTCCAAGGCTAATTAAACCCTTTAAAGCTATAGGTTAATATCCAATTCTTATGTAAACACATTTATAAACATTAATCAGATCCAAATTACCCATTTTATAAATACTGTTTTATTCATTTACAACTAATAGATGCACTGCCTGTATTTATTCTGCTGTGAGCTCAAAGAGTTCACATTAGTCTGTAAATGTTATCTATTTAAATTATATCATGCTGTTTACTTTTGCATGTATTACCAAGTGGCTCTGTTGTTTTATAATCTCAAGGAGGTTGTTTAACAAAAATATATTTGGGGTGCCAAGGCCAAGTCCAAGGACTCTGAGTCTAGGATACCATTGATGGCTGTTGTTGATATAAAGTAGTAAACTACACAMGAAATATACGTGGGGTAATCTACCCCTTTGACAGAGAGTTAAAGTAAGATGAACAAGTAATATAATATTATGTAGCTAAAATTTTCAGTGAATCACYTGCTTTCTGGAAACTTGGAGTTATTATTTCATGTAAAATGTACATTAATTCAAATTTTAGTGAAAAAAATAGAATAAGTCTTGATGCATGAAGTTTAATACTGTCTCCATTATTTTTTCTGTTAGCATTCTAACACTAGATAATTTTATTTTCTTACATAAATATCCCATCCCCTTTGGAATTTCTTCTGGTTCTTGGCAAACAATTGCAAATATGTGGGAAAGAGGGAAATGCATTTCCTCTAGTAGGCATTTTCTGTTCCTTATTTGAATAAGTGGTGAATAAACATTGCTTCACAAATGATTAACTTTACATGAAGAAGGTGGAGGGAGGCTGTGGATATTCATGGACAGAACATATGGTAGTGTGTTCAATTGCATGATAATTCATACTCTTTCTTGAGCAGCTGTAAGTAAATCTTGACTGAATTGCCATCACGTTTTGTGTCTCCATTCTTATTTGCATGACGTGTTCGCTGAGGCTGTGGCCAAGGTCATGTCCTGGTGTGCTAGGTGCTGTATAAATGCAGAAGGGCAATGCTTCCTGTCATGAAGAATTTAGTCTGTGCTCTTTAAGTGTGTAGTAACTTGACTTGTGTTTTTCTAACATGGATACGGGTTAATAATTTGTTGCCAGCCTATCTTGTCATTGAATGCCCCATTCTGGTAGAATTTTTACTCCTCGTAGCATCCCTTTCCACAAAAATCCTCTGCATGCTGCTTGCCTTCATTTGGCAGGTCACTGCTAGGGATGTTACCGAGGCTGGGCCTACCCCGATTCCTGCAGTGTTTTAGATGCATCTCACCAACTTTCTGCTGTGCCAACATTATCTTCCATGGCTCTATAGCCTATTTCTGCTTTCTCTGGAAATTTTTGCATTCATGATGATTTAAACAAAATTTCTAAGTAAAATTCCCTGTGATGTCACATAGTATGCTCTATATTTTTTTTATTCATAATTGCTCAAAAAAAGCAGAGGATTTGTTTTTTATATAAACTCACACAACTCATTCCTCATAGCTCTTCTACCTACTAGATGGTTCAGGTTTATATCTACATTTTTCATGATACTCATTGTATTATTCAATAGGGTTGGAAGTTAGATTTACCAGAGAGTAATTACCAGGGTCAAATACTGGGAGAMTTGTATCATGTCTAAATCTCTGGGAACTCTTCACCTTTTTTAAATATCTGTTAGTTCTGTGTATTTACTAGCTAATTCAGCTGAAATCACTGAATATATATTATCTCAACCACTTTTATTCAAAAATTACTTTAACTCAAAACTAGGAATTCTTCAGTTTGTCTTCATTTACTTTTATTCCAGGTCGACAGTTTATTTTATTGTCTAAGGCAGATCTGGTTCTTCATTAATGGACCTCCTTTCCACCTCCTTTCCTCTTGTTTCCCTCTTCCTTCCCTCCTCCTTCCCCTCTCTTCTTCTCCATAAATACATATAAATATACACAGATACATATACATATAAATACATATAGATACATATAAATACATATAGATATAGTCTGTTTTTCCTAGCTAGCTGTACCCAAACAATCGGCCAAGGAATCATTCTGCTCCATGTTGAGTTTTCCCCTCCATTCCATAGCTAACTGTATACGTGCCAGGGTCTCAATTTCGCCTCCATTTCATAACTAACTGCCATATGTGCTAAGGCTCAAATTTGAGGACTTGGACTTATTTACTGTGAAAAGGTGAGCAAAAGCAAAATGTTACCTATAGATGTCCTCTGAAAAATATCATCTTGATGAAATACAGTAAAGAAAATCCTTCTGAGGCTATGTGAAACCATGCATTTCTGTGCCAGAGGGTTTGAAGGATACTTTATTCTTACTTCTGGTCTATATTCTGTAGATTCATATTCAAAAGTTTTGTACCTGAGCTCTATTTTGAAAGGGCTCAAAATGTAACTCATCTAAAATCACTGCAGTTGGCCTACCTGAGTCTTTGTAACCACAAAATCAACCATCTGGTATGACTTCCAGATGACATTGAAAAACCCTCACTGGTATAAGCATTCCTGGACAGATTTCAGCCCAAATCTGGCAACTGGATGTGCCTAGAATATGGAATCAGGCTGCCTGAAACAAAGCCAGAAGTTGGCCCAAGATTGCTGAAAGCTTTGCAAATTATTTCTGGTTTGTTAGGAAAATGCTGCCCAGCTGTAGTCATTACGAATGCATTGTAACAATTATTATACCAAGTGAAAGAGTGTCCTGGGGGTATGGGAAGAATAGAGGGTACCTTTTCATCTTGTATACATCAGCAGGACAGAAATCCAAATTCTATTTTGCAGAACACTAATTAAAGGGACTTAGTACTTTCTCAGCCAGAAGAAAGTGGCCCAAATAAAGCCTTCTTGCTGGTCCAACAGCTGTTTCCCTTAGACATTTTCTCCACATGGGTTCTTAGCAGGGCAAGGAGGAGTATCAAAATGTTATTCTTTCTAAAGATAATAAAATACTTTTTWAAAAAAAAATTATAGCTTGTATCATTTCATTTTACATAAGCCATTGAACAACATTCTTTATCAAATTTTCATAGTACATCATTACACAAGATGAGCGCATGTTATTCTTTTTCATGTGACTGTGTTGAAAAGCTGTTTCTTTTTCTAAGTTGTGAAAAAAAAATAAAAAATCCCTGAATAATTTGCAAAATCTTCCATTTGTATGACATTTTCCATAGCATATTAAAGAGGAATYATAAAAACGTGGGTTGTAGGGAATATGTTGAGTAATATAATC
This sequence comes from Nothoprocta perdicaria, assembly GCF_003342845.1. NCBI lineage: Eukaryota > Metazoa > Chordata > Aves > Tinamiformes > Tinamidae > Nothoprocta > Nothoprocta perdicaria. The sequence goes on from NW_020455459.1 coordinate 920,779, forward strand.
CAGTTGCCTGCTTCGAGGAGGATCTTCATGAACTCCAGGATTGACAGATTAGCTCAGCTAGACCTGACTTGCCAAAAGTAAACATTTATGTGGATGGAGGGTCTGCAGCTATGCTATGGTCTGTTCCAGCACAGCAAGACCATACTAATTAAGTGATTTATATTAGTATCTGACCTGAACTCCTGTGCCAGACCATTGCCCCTTGTCTGTCACTGTGAACATGTTTTGGCTCCATCATTTCCAAAACTTCTTTTCACATAGTTGAACCAGACACATAAACTGAGGTCCTCAACCTCACCTTATAGGCCCTATGCTTTTAAGTATCCTCATAACCCTCTCTCCATTTTCTCAGTAAAGTGTAGGAAATAATTGTAAGAAAACCATTAAAAAATAACATATCTAATTTTCTTTATTAAAAAAGAAAAAAATTCTTTTCATCTCTTAAGCAGCTCTGTTTTGCACTCAAAATGCCTATGTGTCTTGAAATGACTGTTATTGAGCTTTTTTTTTCCAATCAGTTCAAATAACATTGAATTTGGCATATTGATCCTTAATGCAAGTAGAAATTTCACAGTATCAAGTGAAAATTATACATGGCTTCCAGTTATAGTGGTTATGTCATTTAGAATACAGAAAGATAGGACATAGGAATTTATTCTGCTGTTTTGGCATAGAATGACCAGATGGCTTAAAAAGGATGCTTCCTTTTAAACACTTTAGGGAATACACAGCATATATCAAGTAGGTCTGCCCTGTGAAAGGCTATCGGATCACAAAGCCAGTGTTTCTCTCACCACATGTACTGAATTTTTCTGCTAGTATCTACAAACAAGTTTCAGGACAGATATGCCTTGAGATGATCATATTCTGAGAGGAACTTGTGTCAAGATCCATTCTGGTGACCTCAAAATTAAAGTGCCTTGGGTTAACCAATTTTCTTGTTTGCAGCTATAAGACATTAATTTCCTTCTGGACTTCACTCTACTCTAAGGAAGACAAAGAGAATATACACAACTTCACTTGACCTTTTTCCGTCAGGCAGGAATCAGGCAGTCAAAGCGGAGAGTGCAGAACCTTGAGAACCAGATTTTTGAGTTCTTATATAGTGACGAGGTCAACAGAGCTGCTCGCATGTACGCTATGCCTTTATATAATCAAATACGGTCGCCCATCAAAGCTGACACCATGAACTCTCTAGCAGGAATCTTATCTTATCTAGACAATGGGATGGTAGGTGAGAACATAACAGCTGTATATTGCTACAGAGGGAAAAGAGTCACAGAATCACACAATGATTGAGGTTGGAAGGGACCTCTAGAAATCATCTAGTCCAACCCCCCTGCTCTAGCAGGGACACCTAGAGCACCTGGCACAGGATCACATCCAGGCAAGTCTGGAAGATCTCCAGAGAAGTGGACACCATAGCGTCTCTGCGCAGCCTGTTCCAGTGCTCTGCCACCCTCAATGTAAAGAAATTCCTCCTCATATGGAGGAATGGAACTTCCTGTGTTTTCATTTGTACCCATTACCCTTTGTCCTGTCAGTGGTCACCACTGAGAAGAGTTTGGCCCCATCCTCTTTACATTCTCCCCTCTGGTATTTGTACTTGTTGATAAGATTCTCTCCCAATCTTTTCTTCTCCAGGCTAAGCAGGCCTAGCTTACTTAGTCTTTCCTCATATAAAGGAAAGTAATCAACTCAGCGACTCCAACCAAGAGTGACAGTAGATAGTCTATGTACAACTAGAACAGTTAACAATGCAAATTCCAAGGGAAACAAGAGAGATCATTAATTTGCCTTGAAATTAACTAATTTTGGCACAAAATTTCCCTTGTAGATAAACAGAATCCAGTGCAACAGGATGTAAGCGAGGAACGGAAAGGTCAAAGTTAAAAGTTTTAAACTTCTCAGATTTTTTGCCATTTCATACTTTCTTTTTTTCATTCTAAATTGGAATGAAAACAAGTATTTTATACTTTTTTAAAATTAATAAAATGAGAATTCTTTTTTGAAATTCCAAAATGTCTCTATGAATTATTTTTAGCTTATGTATTTCAATCACATTTTTGTTATTTCATGGCACAAGGGCTAATTCTTTTCTATACATGAATGTAGCTGATTTGTGGAAGTGACCACATGGTTTTTGAAATAACAATTTTATCTATTTGCTAAATCATAAAGGGCAGCTACTATTATTAAATATTGAAATATCTTATCTCCTTTGATGGAATAAAGTGCCTTTTTATGTATTTTAATCAAAATATTCAACATTTTTATAAAAAAATATTTCATTATACTACAAATATAAGAGTCTCTAATCTAGATATTCAAGTGCTTCATTATAGAAAACAGGAAAGAATTTGATTATCAGATAAAATAAGTTTTTTTTTCAATCACTAAGTAGCAGATGTCTTTAATTATTTTAACCAAGCTGAACTAAAATATTTCAAATATTTATTGTAGTGTGCCAGAAATGATAGATGATATTATTTTGTAATACCATGAGGTAAGGAAATAATATGGAACTAATATGAAAAAATTCWGTAAGCAATATACAGAATGTCATGGAGATATTTTTTATCCCAGAACAAAAATAATAGCCAAAATAGGCCTACATTTTTTTCAGAACATTTTTTTCCTCCTTTTCTGATGCATGATTTTTTAAAATATTATTATTAAAAGTGTTACATATTTCTAAATGCTTTGATATATGAAAAAATGGACATTTATTATTTCGACTCCTACATTTTTGCACAGCGTGTCAAGGGCTGTTTGTGCTATTCAGATGATAAAAGTAGTTTCTTCTCACCATGTGGTCTTCTCTATGAAAAGGCAATTTACTTCTAATAAAAATTAAAAAAAATAAAAATAATAATAATTAAAAAAAAAAGCTGATGGTGTGGTCTTCAACTAAGAACTTTACTTACCGGGATTATTCCATACTATGAATTGATCTAAGAGTTCACTGTGAGCTACATGGTAAGAACATGGAGAGAATGTGAATTATCTTTAGATGACATGCATTTTTTATTCAGAACATAAGTTAGAATAAAAATCTGAAGGGGCCATATGGAAGGAAAAACTGCACTCTGATGCTCAGGAAATACTGGTGACACCTCAAATTTTGAATTGCTGGATCATAGCCTGCCTCAATAGAAAAGCACCAAAGTGCTGCAAAGCTATGATCGACCTTTCTATAACTTACAACAGGACTAAGGTATCAGGAGACAGTCATCTTGTCAGAACTTGTTTTTTTTTTTTTTTTTTTTTTTTTTTTTTTTTTTTTTGCTGTTTTCCCACCTCTTTTGCTAGGTAATTCTTCAGCTCCCTTTGGTATTCGACGGGCCTGATGGGTTACATGGTGGAAATAAAACATAATAGAAGAGCGTAGCAGAAAAGTTACAATTTTGTGAATAACTCAGAGAGAGCAGCGAGAATTCACTTTGAGATGTGTCTCAATCCATCAGTTGGAAGGAAGAGGTAAAGCTCACAGACAAAATGTATCCATATGTCACTAGTTAATGGAAGGTTATAGTGAATCATCCACTTCTGTCCTGWAGACTTTTGTCAGAAAGCATATTGATTTTTTTTCCTACATGTGAGAGGTTATAGCATACAAGTATGTTGTATTATCTTTGAAGAACTGTGTTCCATAAGCCCATAGAGCTTGTTGGTTAATTAAGGAAAATCAAAAGGCAGAAGTCCCTCATACTTCTCTTAGTACAATGTAGCAATGATATTTTGTGATAATCGCATGATTTCAGGAGTGCATTGAACTGGTTACTGACTTAGTGTATAAAACCAGTAAAGCTAGTGCTTGACCAGGTACACTTCCAGCTCTAGCTAGTGTCCTTATTTCCTCATGTCCTTTATTACCTCTTTTTTTCCTCATGTCCCCTGTATTACGTCTCCTGCAGTTCCTTGTAGGTGACGGTTTTGAAGCAGAGGCTCCGAGAGGAGCTAAGTTGTCAGCCAAAAGTCACGTAGGGAAGTGCAGGCACCTGAGCAGGGCGAGTGAAGCACCTTCAGCTCCAGGCAGCACAGATGGAGAGGGCAAGGAGTCAGCAGGGGAAGGCAGCCCAAGCCCCCCTGCCTACAAGAGCTGCCCCCAGGGAGCRCGGGAAACCTGGAGTGCAGTTGGCACAGCCAGCGCAAGCAGCAGCCAGCTCCCCAGTGCACCCACTATCGGAGGGTGCACCCACTATCACTCATCGGAGGGCTGTGTTAGCACTCACTAAGGAGACAGACACCCAGACTGAGCAACCAGTAAAGAATGCAACTGTCCAGGTGTCGGGTTGCAAGGAGTGCCATAGCCTGACACTTCCTATGGATGGCCCGGGTGAGGGCAACTGTGCGAGGTRTGAGCAAGTGGATGACCTGCTCAGCATGCTCAGCATGGTAGCTGAGCTAAAAGACAAGGTTGAAAAGTTAAGGAGGAGCTCTAGGTAAGACAGGGAGAAATGGGCAGGCACTRGGAAGTGCCCAACAATGAGTTCCTACAAGTTCTATTCCCTGCCCCAGCCAACACAAAAAGAAAAAAAAAAACAGCAYAGGAATGTATGTATAAAAGTCCAGGCTCAAGGTGGCAGGAGAAAATCTTCTCCCATCTCGCCCTACCGGATACCCCTGGCCAACAGGTATGAGGCCCTGGAGGAGGTAGGGCAATCAGTGGACAGTGAGGGAGCAGGTACCTCCCCTCGAAAAAAAAGGCATTACAGAAAGGCAAACCTCATATATTGTCAAGGGCAGGAAGGAGAAAAGGTGGGTTATCGTCATGGGAGATTCCTTAATTTAGAGAACAGAGGGTCTGATAACTAGACCTGCCCTTCCCCTAAGGGAAGTCTTTTGCCTTCCTGGGGCCCAGATGAGGGAGGTCACCAGGCAAATTTCCAGCCTGGTTGACCCACAGACTATTATCCTTTGATGGTCCCACATGTGGGAGGAATAGATGCAGTGACAAGTAGCCTGAGGACAATCAAAAGGCACTTTGGGCATCAGACGATCAGGAACTCAGGTGTGCAGGTCATTTTCTGTTCCATTCTTCCTGGTGCTGCCAGCAATRTARAATGGAATAACAGGATACTGTCCATCAACATGTGGCTCCAYGGCTGGTGTCATCACCACAACTTTGGTTTCTTCAGCAATAGGAAGCCCTATACGGTACCAGGCATGATGRCATCTAATGGGATCCATCTTTCTCAAAGGGGAAAGAGAACGTTGGGTCAGGAGCTAGCAGGGCTCATCCAGAGGGCTTTAAATTAGATTCGAGGGGGGAGGAGGGTATCAGTGCAACAGCAGATGAGATGGTAGCTGATGGCCTGTCATGCTACTCACAGCAGCCTAGTGCAATGGCCTGTGAAGGGTGCTCTGGGACTGAAGAGGCCAAATGGCAAAATATGAGAACTTCTGGAGGACCAAATATTCAGGTTGCAGCTGCTCTGACAAGAATGAGAGGCACCTTRGGAGCCCAGTTCAAATGCCTCTAGGTAAATGCATGCAGCATGGGGAATAAACAAGGGAAACTGGAGATGCGTGTATGGTTGCAGGGCCACGATCWTGTYGCAATTACTGAGACATGGTGGGACAGCTCTCATGAACTTGAGTGTGGCCATTGAGGGCTTTAGGTTTTTCAGGAAGGACAGGCCAGGAAGGCGAGGTGGCTGAATTGCTCTATACATGAGACAGCAACTGGAATGTATGGAGCTCAGCATAGGGGAGGACAAAGTGCTGTCAAGAGCCTGGCCAACAGGGGTGACACTGCCATGGGAGTTTATTACAGGCCACCTGACCAGGAAGAGGGAGTGGATGAGGCCTTTTACAGGCAGCTGCAAGAAGCCTCCTGATCACAGGCCCTGGTCCTCCTGGGGGACTTCAGCCACCCTGATATCTGCTGGGATAATCACACAGTCAGGAACAGACAGTCCAGCAGGTTCCTGCAGAACATTGCAGATAACTTCTTGATGCAGGTGGTTGATGAGCCAACAAGAGGAAGGGCACTGGTAGACCTGATMCTAACAGAGATGGTCTAGCAGGAAACGTGATGGTTGGGGGCAGTCTTGGCTGCAGTGACCATGAAATATTGGAATTCATGATCCTGCGGAGAGGAAACTGGGCAAGAAGTAGGATTGCAGCCATGGACTTCAAGAGAGCCAATTCTGACCTCTTCAAGGAGCTCCTTGGAAGAATCCACTGGGCCAAGGTCCTAGAAGGAAGAGTTCAGGAGAGCTGGCTAACATTCAAGCACCACTTTCTCCAAACTAAGGGTTGGTGCATTCTTACAAGAAAGAAGTTGAGTAAAGGGGGCTTGAGACCTGTTGAGTAAACTTAATGAGAAAAAGAGAGCATACATAATGTGGAAGGAGGGCTTGACCATGTGGAAAGAATATAGGCACATTGTCAGAGAATGCAGGGATGCAATGAGGAAGGCTAAGGCCCGTCTGGAACTAGAGTTAGCAAGAGATGTCAGGGRCAACAGGAAGGGTTTCTACAAATATATCAGCATCAAGAGGAAGACTAGGGAAAATGTTAGTCTGCTGCTGAATGCGGARGGGGCCTTGGTGACTGAAGATGTAGAGAAGGCAGTGTTACTAAATGCCTTCTTTGCCTCTGTCTTTACTACTAAGGCGACCCCCCATGAAATAAAGGGCCCAAGTAAARGAGAGAAAAAAGGGAGAGAGGAAGACCTTCCACTGATCGAGGAGGATTTGATTAGGGATCACTTAGACAAACAGCCTACCCCTAAATCTACAGGCCTGAATGGGATGCACTAAAGAATGCTGAGGGAAATGGCGAGGATTATTGCTCAGCCACTCTCCATCATYTTTGAGAGGTCCTGGAGAGCAGGGGAGGTGCCGGAGGACTGGGAGAGAGCCAACATCACTCCAGTCTTCAAAAATGGCAAGAGGAAGGAGATGGAGAACTACAGGGTGGTCAGCCTCACCTCTGTCCCTGGAAAGGTGATGGAGCAGCTCATCCTAGATAGCATCTGTAGGCATATGAAGAAGAAGGAGGTGATGAGGGGTAGTCAGCATGGATTAACSAAGGGRAAGTTATGTCTGACGAACTTGATAGCTTTCTATGATGAGATGACTGGCTGGCTGGATGAGGGGAGAGCCATGGATGTTGTCTACCTTGACTTCAGCCAGGCTTTTGAGACCGTCTCCTATAATATCCTCATAGGAAAGCTCTGGAAGTGTGGACTGGACAGGTGGACAGTGAGGTGGATTGASAACTGTCTGGATGGCAGAGCTYGGAGGGTGGTAATAAATGGGGCTGAGTGCAGTTGCAGGCCTGTGACCAGTGGTGTCCCCCAGGGGTCAGTACTGGGCCCAGTGTTGTTCAACCTGTTCATCAATGACTTGGACGAGGACACAGAGTGCACCCTGAGCATGTTTGTGGATGATACCAAACTGGGTGGAGCGACCGACACTCCAGAGGGCTGTGCTGCCATCCAGAGGGACCTGCACAGGCTGGACAGCTGGGTAGAGAGGAACCTCATGAGATTCAATAAGGACAAGTGCAGGGTCCTTCACCTGGGGAGGAATAACCCCAGGCACCAGKACAGATTAGGGGTTGACCTGCTGGAAAGCAGCTCCACGGAGAGGGACCTAGGAGTCCTGGTTGACACCAAGTTAACCATGAGTCAGCAGTGTGCCCTCGTGGCCAAGAAGGCCAATGGGATCCTGGCCTACATCAGGAGGAGTGTTGCCAGCAGGTCAAGGGAGGTGATTCTGCCCCTCTACTCAGCTCTGGTGAGGCCGCACCTGGAGTACTGTGTGCAGTTCTGGGCTCCCCAGTATAAGAGGGACGTGGAGCAACCAGGATGATTAATGGACTGGAACATCTATCATACGAGGAGAAACTGAGTGAGTTAGGCCTGTTTTCTCTGGAGAAGAGAAGGCTGAGGGGGGATATGATTAATATGTATAAGGAAGGAGGAATGTAGGGAGGAAGGGGCCAAACTCTTCTCATTGGTGGACAGTGATAGGAAAAGGGGCAATGGATATAAGTTGCAACACAGGAAGTTCCATCTGCAAATGAGGAAGAACTTCTTCACTGTGAGGGTGACAGAGCCGTGGAACAGGCTGTCCAGGGAGGTTGTGGAGTCTCCTTTTCTGGAGGTCTTCCAAACCTTCCTGGATGTGACGCTGTGCCACATGCTGTAGRTGTCCCTGCTTGAACAGGAGGGTTGGACTAGATGATCTCTAGAGGTTCCTTCTAACTCTAACCATTCTGTGATTCCCTTCCCAAAAACACTGCTTCTGATTTCCAGTCACAGCCCTGCCCTCTTGCAGTATCAAGCACCAAGAAGCTCATCAGGTCTGTGCAGACCTGGAGTTGTGGCTTTACATGACTGTGACTAGAAGACTTTCACAGGAACATAGTTCATTCCTAACAGCAGCACTCCTTTCCGAAAGAGCAGCCTTGGAGATTTCTCAAGATCCRTGCTGATGCAGATAGCTGGACCAGGCTTGGGCTGCAGTCAGAGGACTTGTCATGGTTCCTCGGGGAAGTGGAGATACGTTGCTGAGCAGATGCTTTGGGTTTCTACTCCTCCCCAGTGTACACTTCTTAAGCCACAAGTTTTAATTTTCGCATAAAAAAWTTAGAGTCATGTCCAGATGACGAGGTGGAAGAGCCATGTAGTAAGACATCTCTGCTAAATAATTTGGTACAAGTTGTGGATACAGACMACAGGAAGTGGGGAAAGATCTGCCTTCTTTATGGTACACAGCTTGCATGAAGAGCACAACTGTTAAGCTGTGTGTGTGCAGCTGAAGACAGAATGAGTCTAGTAGTTGTCCTGAAGGCAGTAAAGAGAAATTTAATTAATTCCAACAAAACTTTCTTAAGTTCATTAACAAAGAAAAGCTCAATGCTTGAAGGTTTCTCAGGAGATCAGAGTCCTCCTTCAGCCAAAGGTAATGTGATACATTTGCAGCAGGGAAAAAAAAGCCAGCTCTGCTAAGATTGAGGTTGTTGCATATGCTCTTTCAGGTTTTGTTGCCTGTTTTTATTCTTTTGCCAGTGGACTCATGTCTAAGGAACGTTTAAATGGGATGTAAAACCCTGATGCATACCCACGAGAAGAAAAAATGTTGAAAGGAAAAGAGGTAGTTGCAACTCTCAGTAACCAAGTGACATTTTTTGGGCAATCATGGCAAAACTTGAACAACAGGAATTTGTCTTTAGAGAGGACTAGAGCAACGCAGTGAGTTTGTTTCAAAGCCCTCGTATGAGCTCAATATGAAAGCTTCTTGGAGATCTGATTCAGTGCTTGTGAATAGACTAGGATGATTGAGCCTTTCCAAAACTCCCTGTCTATGAGTGTTAAGGCATAGACATGATCATTTGTGAGTTTAGGAAGAGCTCTTTCCCGATTCTGCCATATTGCACCAAATAAAATTACTACAAAAGAACGGTGAGAATAGAACAGTTCCCTTTTTAATTCAGTAAATTCTCTGTTGCTGGTGTGGAAACCTCTGTAAATATTTCTTTGCTACATTTTGCAGGTGAGCCCCTTCAGAGGGGCTAGTAGGGGAAAGATGATTATTTTTCATTAAGACTTTTGACTTCTCAGGTCCTTTTTCAATACTCCATCCCATTTCATTTGTCTTTTCTTCCTTATACTCTTCACTGGAGAGGAAACAAAACTTCTGAGTGTTCAGGCAGAACATTGCTAAAAAAAAAGAGTTTTTTATTTTATTTTTGTGTTTCTGGGTATTACAAGAGATCTTGTGATAGACTTCGGAGTTCTCTTTTTGCTGTTTTTAGAAGATAGTGAAATACTTTTCCATAAAATGGAAATGCTCCATGAAATACTTTGCTACCTAAGAAAATATATTACAGTGAAAAAAAATAGGAGAACAGATCTTAACTAAGTCAACCCTAGAGTCCTAGCCCTAAAAAATGTCAGCATTCAAGCTTGTTGTGTAAGTCCAATACTAATTTATTCCATAAGGCTTTATTCCACCACCTAGCCTTTTGCAACAATTCAAAATTTGACACTCAATATTTGTCTCTTTTTTTTAAAGAGATTAACAACCTATGCAACATTTATTTTTGGAAAAAACTCAGGCTCCCACTCCCCATACTTTTTTCTCCTTCTCCTCCCAACATTTCCTTCCTGGCAGAAAGCAGCTGCAATTAGTTAGAGTAATAATTTCTTGTAGGCATCAATTAAAATCAGGATAACATGAATTGTGCTTTGCATGCTTGCATGGTAGTTGCTCTAACTGATAATTAAGCTCCAGACAATGGCACCCCAGGGATTAAAACTGAAATAAGTATCACCTGTGAGTCTAGTTTCCTTGGTAATTTATTTTATTTTATTTTATTTTTAATTTAAGGAGCATCATAGAAAGATCTTGGAAATTTTCACAAGGGAATTAAATCCATAAATTGATAATACTTTTAGATACAATAAAATTCTATCTTTCTGGCAAAATTAACAAAAGAAGATCACTTTTCTTCAGTTTCTGCTCACTTCTAGTCTGACTCAGGTCTCTAGATTTGGAGAAATCCTAGCAGAAATACTGGGTTATTCTCTTGGAATAAGGCTGTCTCAAGTCTTATGTGCTGATCTGACAGGAATATCACCCAAAGTCTTTTAGGAGACTTCACTATCAGGACTTTTCTTCCTAAACTAAAAAGAAATGAAAAGGAAGTAAAAAGAAGGAATGTTTACTTATTGCATTAAGGGTTGGTTTTTTTTTTTTTTTTTGTTTTGTTTTGTTTTGTTTTCTGATAAAGTAAGATAATAACAAATCAAAGAATGATTTTTTTTTGATTAGCCATTTATCATTATATCTCAGAAATATTTGAATATTCTGACCAAGATTTTAAAATGTACTAAGTAATTTTGGGGCACAACTATGTCGGGATTAGCAGTTYCCAGTTCATCCAATCAGTAGATACTATCTTAAGCAAACCACATGGGGAAGAAAAAAGGTGAAAAATAAATTTATCATTCCTCTTTAAACTCTTGGATGAATTTAAGGTAACTTTTGCTGGAAATACTGGTTAGTTTTATTCTTTCRGAAACAGCTTCCTGTGAAACACTGTATCCATAGTTGTCAACTTGATTGTGCATCTGAGAAAGTTGCCAACTTGCTTTCCTCCATGTACCCAGACAACTATAGGATTCAAACATGAAAAAAACATATGCACAAAATTCAGTTTGCTTAACTAAAGTCAAGTATTTCAGCTCTTAAGAAGCTTATGACCCTCTTGGTAATATTCAACTCATAAGAACCTAGCATTCAGTGAAYTGAGTTAGTAAGAAGTGTAAAATGGTCTACAGAAAGAAAGAGGAGAATAYGAGTTAGAATAGGAGCTTTTGAATTTGCACATAACCAACTCCTTAATAGAGTCATAGATAAAGTCAAGACCTTATTGGTGAGAAATTCAAATTTGTTATATTTAAATTATAACAATTACTTTTCCCAAAAAATAGTAAGGCTAACCCTAATTTCTTAACTAGATTATAATTCTTATCAGAATTATATGAGAGTTAGGTCTATCTAAAACTTTAATTTCATCAGCTGTCATTGTGTAGTGTCAATAACTCAGTAAAGTTGAAAAAAAACATTATTAGAAGCTCTGTGGCTTCTTGAATGACAATAGCTGCTCCAAGTTTATAACAAAGCATTTGAACTAAATGTGATCACATTGAATGAAAGAGAAGCTGCAAAAATAAGKGAGGAGAAATGAGTTTTCTACAAGTGACTGTTGAGACTCAAAATGAGTATATTTGTAAGTAATTTGTAAGTATATACGTAATTCATATTTAAGTAAAAAGAGTTGTATGTATAGAGAATTTGTTTGAAGAAAGATTTCCAGAAAAACTTTAAAACCATGTTGATTTACAACTGTGCATCAGTTGATCATTTCATCCAAACTCAGTAGTTACATTGCAAAAATCACTATAAATATCTTCTGAGCATAACAGGAGGGAGAATGTAATTTTAATCCTGATTCTTATCTTAACCATAAAATCTGATAGATCATTAGGAAAAAATGCCTCAATAAAATACAAGGATGAGTTAGAAGCAAGAAGAATATTCCACTAACCAGTAAGTAATAAAACATTAAATATGTTTATTTTCCGGTGTTTCTACATGTCTAGCAATATTGGGAAATCAATCCTTTAAAGAATATGGGATGTGAGTTGTAGTTTAAAAAAAAAAAAAGCTATACAGAAAGCTATCTTTTTCCTCCTCCTTGTAATATAAATAATTTAGTCTAGATTCTTTTTTACTTTGTTTGTTCTCTTTGTCATATTCCTCCCTGGCATCACTGCTAAAGTAGTGATGCTGATGTTCTGTGTTACTGATGCTAAACTGCTTCTTATGGAATCAGTTATGTTTGGCATTCAACTAGCAACAACTAGTATAATACAGCACATCAACTTCTTATGAGAAATTCAAACTCATACAAGATAGTTGAAACGTAAAATATTTTCATTTCTAAATGTTTCCAAGTGACAAGATAGTACATGTGTCACCCTTGTCAGCCCACATCTTCTGTGATCTGGTGGTTTTCTGCCTTTAACRGAATTTGCATCCTTACTCAGTTTCTGTCAAAGGTGTTTTAAGAGAAACGATAATATTGGAAATGAAAAATAACAGCATACATGAAAAGCTTTTAGAGAGAAATATTTTGACCTAGAGGATTTGCTCAAAATCAACAACAAAATAAAAGTYATAAAATATTTCAAAAAGATATAAAGGAGTTTTTTTTTTTTTCTTCTTTAAGTAAAGAAGTTAAAATATGCTGGTAGTGAAGTGCTACTCTTGTCAGTGACAAGGGTTTACAGCATCCATCATCAGGCTGGGAGGATGAAGCCAGTGGAGTGCACTCTGGTGGCTCCTGGTCAGCTGTGCCTTCTGCCAGGTGAATTCACATTGCACTTCCATGGGGCTAAAATTAAATCTAGCTGCTATCCTCCATATTTTTTGCATTCCTTTCTGGGCTGCCTTTGTAAAACTCACATCTGCCCTCAATCATTTGTACCACCTACTGCATGGTCATGATATATCCAAATTCTTCTCCAGTGGTAAAAAATATATTATCTGCTAATATTTTGCCTTAGTGAAGGAATTTATGAGCATTTGAATTTTAACTGTTGCCACTTCACCACAAATTTTAATGGACAAAACTGGATATTAATGTAARCTATGCTGGATGTATTTGGCCAGAGTCTGGCCAAATTACAAGACACTGCAATCTGCACTGGACAATGTTGACATTCCCTTCCCTCTCACAGACAGCAAAACTGGTTGTGCCAGGAGACCAAGAGTTCAAAAAAGCAAAAGCCCTTTCTTGCTCCAAGTCATGTATCCTGTCTGGGAAACACTGTCTTGTGCTCTCCAGATAGGCTTTTCATGAAAAAAAAATAATCACTTGCACAGCAGTATCCCAGAGGCCATATGCATTGTCACAATCTGCTGCATGTTACAGAACATTTGCTAGCCCAGCAGGAGCCATGCCATCAAAATTCGTGAACAGGGCACTTCAGGCCAGCGTTGTCTGATCCAACACTCTCCTAGACAGTCCTAGCTCCCATGAGGGAAGCATAGTCAGTGATAAGCTTATGCTTGTTTATTAACAAGTGAATGGAAGCTGTCTGTGTTACCTTCCTCTTGCTTCTTTTTTTACCAATTCCCTTGCTGATGACTTTCCATTAAAGTGTTTCCCTCACCATCTCCATGTGAGGAAGAACTTCTTTACTGTTAGGGTGACAGAGCACTGGAACAGGCTGCCCAGAGAGGTGGTGGAGTCTCCTTCTCTGGAGATCTTCAAAACCTGCCTGGATGCCACCCTGTGCCACATGCTCTAGGTGTCCCCTCTGGAGCAGGAAGGTTGGACTAGATGATCTCTAGAGGTCCCTTCCAACCTTAAACATTCTGTGATTCTGTGATTCTATGTGACTGTACTCTGACAAAGATGATACCAAGGGGATGAACAGCTAAGCACCCTATAAAAATCTCAGAAAAATTTCCGCAGAAGCTTTACCAGATAGAGTCTATAACAAGAAAACATGGTAAAAGAAAGAGAAAAAACTTGCAGACATGCAAGYTGCCAATGTTGAAAACCGTTGTTGGTATTAATATAGATTGATATAAGAGGCCAGGGAACTCAGAAAATCTCTGTTTTTCCATTGTTCTTAGATGTATCTGTAAAATATATCCAGTGTGGCAAGCCTCTGAGTCATTCTGTGAGGTCATCTTGGAGCTTAAAGTCTCCTCCTCAGCAAAAATCAAAAGTGTGTCTGATAAGAGACTACCAGTGCATAGCAGGATACTRTTATGGTTGCATCTGCCTATCCAGTAGCTGAGCTTCTGAAACCATAGGCAACACCGCAGGTATGTCCAGATTTCCCTCTCCAGAAGATAGAAAGCTGACTTGATCTCAGCTTAGCACAAGGCATAAGCAAAWGTGGGCTGCAGGAATGACCATGGGGGAGCCAGGACTGGAGGACAGTCTCAATCTTGCCCATTTCAATGTTTAAGATAGACTTTGGAATTTAATTTAAGCCTGTCATAAACCAGATGACCACCTTTAATGGTGTCCAGCCCAGCTGTGATGAATTAGCTACCTTCCCAGCTAACTCTTGCAGKCCAGGTCTCTGTTGATGCATCTGAGCTGCAGGGATGAGCTATTGGTTTGGTGTCAGTGCAAGAGCACTTATGATGGGTTTTTCCTCAGTTGAGTGATGAGAAGGGCAAGAAAAGATACAACGCTTCAAATTCTGACAGCATATCTGGACTGTGAGAGTGTGTTGTAGCTTGAATGAACAAAAAGGCACATTGGAGACTGCAGGGTATGAGGACTCTGTGGCTCTGGCACAGAACTGTTGCGTTCCTGGATAAACAGGCTGGTGCATCTCTGTCCGTCCCTGCAATGGATTTTGAAGTGACTTGTGCTTCCCATTACTTTTCTTTCAGCTGTAGGGCTTCTGCTTTTTTTTGTTT
>NW_020455459.1:935809-948043 GCF_003342845.1 Nothoprocta perdicaria
CTCTCCTAGCCACAGGGAATTTAATCAGATAAAAGAACTTGGTGGAGTGACAAAGATTGATTAACAGTGAGGTGGAATGGGATTTTTCTTTCTGCCTCCATAAACACCTGAGTGACAGTCAGCTGTGTATGATTGTGGTCTTATCAGTAACAGCTCATCTGATACGAGCTTGAACTAAAGTATTTTGTATTTAAACATCCAAATCTTTGGAAGACCGGCACCTAAGGAATATTATATAAAGGAATCAAATATTATACTATATATGTCAAGGAACAGCTGAAATAAACAGGTAATGTTTCAAACTGAAGTGATGAATGCTCTGTGACAGGATTTGGGGGTATTCCAAAGGGTAATTCCTCTGGAATGAAGGTGAAGATGTGGGCTTTTGTTCAAGATATTTAAGAAGAATATAGATGGCATATTTCAAATCTAATTGCTCTTTTTCTTTCATGCATCACATTGTAATAGAGGTTTCAGAGGTATGTGATAAAATTACAGGGGCTGCTCTTTAAATAAGATCAAGGAMATACAGCTCTGGGTTTTGGGGAATCTATGGCTCTTACAATCAATTTTCAAATGCTTGAATGCAACCATTTAGCTATTCTTATTACCAGAGAACAATAACATGAGTGCTCATTGGGCTCCAAATCCTGGGTTTCAGTCAAAGACTTAGGTAATATGTATTTTGCTATCCTACGTAAGTCCTCTAGAGGATAGTTACCTTTCATCACTTAAYGTAATATAAGGATGGAGGCAGCTACAGGAGATCATACAGATGAGTACCTGATTTTTAATMATTTTTTCTAGAAAAATATTTTCAGCTAATATGGCAGACCAAGCATGAATTCCTTGGGAGACTTTCTGGTTCCACTTCTGCCAGCAGAGCCTGCTGTTCATGMTACTCTGTGGTATTCACAGTCCCTGGGAGAAGCAAGGGTCTATTTACAATGAAACTAGGCATGGAGGAAGAATTTATGAGTCAAGTCAGTAACAGCAGGTGGGAGTTGGTCCAGAGATTGCTCATGTGTTGGATGAGCAAAGGAAGGACAAGATACATTCATGTGAGTACTTGTACGAGAAAGAGAGAAAATATTGTTCCCATTAGAAACCAAAAGCATGTCTTGACTGCCCTGTTCTGCTACCTTGATCACATTAAATAATAATAAAAAATGTTAAAAAAAAACAGTGAAATTTCTCTTCTGAGCTCTGAACTTCCCCTATGCAGTAAGTAAAATATACAGTATTTCTTATTTGTCTTTTTTTCTTCTTCTTCTTTTTTTTTTTTTTCCTAATGCCTTCCAGTCTTCCAGGACTACCTTGTTATTGTCACATAGAAAAATATGTATTTTTTGGCTTTCAAACTTCTCTGTTAAATGGACAGTCAAGCAGCTCATACACCAGAATTCATTTCTGGCTGCCAGGCTGCTTGGTGGGCCCTGGCAGATATGACATTGCAACCCCTCAGTGCCGTTTTGAGATGCTCTGGCTTGGCAACCAAGATATCTTTGAACAGAAACTCTGCTGGTACTCTCTGGAGCTGGAACATGAGAGGCTAGAAGTGCTTCAAGGTATGAACAACAGGCAGGAGCTGGCAGAAAACTCAAGAAGAAAACTATAATGGAGAGGAAGGATTAGAGGGGAGAAAAACAAAAGATTGAAGATGGCATGAGGAAAGGGAAAAGAAGGAAGAAGAGAAAAAAAAAATCCTACCTCAAGGAAGGGAGAATGAAAAACAGAGGAAACAAAAGCCAGGAAAATCAAAAGAAAAGCGGCACCCTCCTTTAATGTTCTTGTAAGAGTATCATCTTCTGGCATTCCCATTCAGGAGCTGCTAATTGATAGAGTAAGATGGAAGCCAGTCATCTGATTTACTCGAAAACCATTATGGTGTTCCTTGGAGATTAGTTTCTCTCTTTTAACATTAATGTTGTCTGTGTAGTGCTGAGGTACCTGTTCTACAAATGCTTCCTTTTCTTTCTTTACCTCTTGCTATAACACAACCGAAAGTGATTATCTGAAAATGAACGGAGACACACCAGGGAGAGGGGATCCTGTAAGCATGTTCACTCTGTAAGCTATATATGGAAACAAATTACCAAGAGAAATTACCACTTCCATTCATTCTTTTATACATAGCAGTTTCTAAACATCTTGGCTCTAAAAGCAAGCTTAAATATTGTGCTAGCAAAGTGAAAGCAATTTCAACAAGAATCTAATAAAAACAAACAAACAAAAACATAGTATATCAGTGTTTGGTGAACACACAGAGARAACAAGAATTTTTCACTCAAATAGTGAAAGAAAGGATGGCCACTAGAGGAATAGAAGGATAATAAATCCTTCCTTGGACTGCCTTGCAGATGGCAGTGATTTCAATGAAAATATTCATGTCCAGCTTTTGAGACTGTGTCGAAATCCTGTGATCATTTTCTTGCTAAAGCTTGCTTAAATCAATGGAATTCCCTAAATAAAGGAAAATTTGGACCGTAAGTAAAGTCTGCTTTGTTCACATTGTGGTACTAGAGAAAAGTCCAAGGCACACTGGGGTGATTAATTGGCCTTTGTGCTTAGTAATCCTATTTTTATAGCTGGAGAAATTAAGACAGTTAAAAGTTCTGCAAGAAAATTGTAGATATTCAGAGAATAGTTCTTCATTCCTATTGGAAGGAATTCCATTCCTCTCTTTTTCTACCATTTTACCATAACTCTATATAACAGGGTTTTCAGCAATCCAAGTTTCCTCCACTCTAACAAAATAACCCTGAGTATCTTGAAGAGAAAAAAGTTTTCAAAGAAAGACTGCAGTCACCCCCTCTTCAGTTCTAATAATTTTTTCAGATTTTATTTTGGCTGCTGCTTTGTTATTCTGCACAGGAAAAAACACAAGATTTTATTTTTTCCATTAACATTTTGGAATCTGGAGGACTCACATTGATTAAAAAAAAGAACAATGCCACCTGTAAGCAATTTATGGGGGCGGAGGGGGGAAAGATAGCCCAAGAAGTGCTATAACCACATACCACATAGCCACACTAAGTGCAATAGTCCTGATGCAAATCATTTAGCAGAAACATTGTGCAGTTATACCGAGTAAGAGAAGTGTGCTTCTTCCATATGCACAAATGAATTTTGGGGGTAAAATGATTAACAGTAATTCATGAATCTACTATTGATACATTCAAGACTCTTTTCATTTTTAATGCACTCATAATGCTTATTTCCTGCGGCACAATAAAGCTGCCTGACGGCCTTTGCACACCTGCTCATAAAGATTGAACTTGGCTTRTTTTATGACTTTAGCTTCAAAAGCACCTCGGAGAGTTTTCTGGGAAGTACTATCTCACAGGAATAGGAGCATAACAACGGAGCTAAAGCCTGAAGTGTTCATTTTGTGAATCCCAAATTTTTCTATTAATTGGAATTTCTTCAAGCAGTATTTCTATTCTTCTGGTTATATTATTTTTAACATGTTATCATCTGGTGGACATATGTGAAGCAAAATTACTTAATGAAATGCTACCTTTAAGGTTTTGCATTTGTMAAGACTGGCTTTTCATAGAATCATAGAATCATAGAATGCCGAAGGTTGGAAGGGACCTCAGAGGTCATCGAGTCCAACCCCCCTGCTCACGCAGGGTCACCTAGAGCACGTGGTACAGGGCTGCATCCAAGCAGGTTTTAAAGATCTCCAAAGAARGAGACTCCACAACCTCTCTGGGCAGCCTGTTCCAGTGCTTTGTCACCCTCACAGTGAAGAAATGCTTCCTTAAGTTCCTGTGGAACTTCCGATGCTTCAGTTTGAAGCCATTTCCTCTAGTCCTATCCCTGCCCACCACTGAAAAGAGGCCGCCCCCCTCCTCCTCCTCACTGCCTCCCTTGAGGTATTTATACACACTGATCAGGTCCCCCCTCAGCCTCCTCTTCTCCAGGCTGAGAAGAAAATGGCTTTTCTCCATTTCATGTTCTCCTGTGTGCATCTATATGTATTAGGCAGTTAACTGTAAAGTGCTTTGAGGAAATTCTATGGGGAAAATGAATATGAAGTGATGTACTTTTCTTCAGACCAGTTTCTATTCAAGAGGGCTGTATTACTATTGATAGCGATGCAGAAGATGGTAGATAAATGCCAAGGACACTGCTATGAAATAGTAACTTCTAGACATAGTTCTTGACTACGGATTCTTGCATACCAGTACATATGAACAGTTAGGTTCATATCTTATTTAATAGTGTAAAGCATTTAATAGTGTAAAGTCTGGTAAAGCATTACAGAATTGCCTCAATATGTTTCATTTTAGAAAGTTCGTTAGTGCCATCGAGGTGTATGCTTTTCTTATTATCAATTTCTTAGTAAAACACCAGTTTCAGAACAAAGCTTGCAGTTATACACATCTCAGGAAGAAAATGGCTGTGTTTTCTTTGGTTAATGAATTTGTGTCAAAATAACTGTTTTCTTTAAAAAARGAATATTATTTGAGTAATAACAGCTAGAAATGAACAAATACCTTAAGCAAACTTATGGGATTCTTAGGAACTGTATGGGACTATTAAGCAGATGAAGATGAATGGACTAAAAATTTTCTCTCACCAAATGTGAATGGAAATCACAAGCATTTATTTTCAAAGTGAAAAATTTTAATTTTCCTTAAAAAGTCTCATCTTTCATTGAAAAAAATTACGTATCTAAAATGGGTTAACATAAGAGAAAGGTTAATGCATAATAATAAAAATATTTCCTTTTTTTTGCAAGAAAGATCATTTTAAAAAGAGACCATTATTAAAACTATTAAAATTTTCATTAAATTATTAAATTAGGCTTTAATTATGAAATATTTTATTAAAAATATTTTAAAAGTAATATATATTTTTTAGGTTTTGGGCCATCATTCAGAAAGTTTATATTTGATGATTTTTTTTTATTTGTTTAATCTGAAAAAAAAGGCCCTCATCCATTCTTTTTCTGCAACTACTTCTCATCAAATTTTCCTATCCAAAATTATACTGCAGGTCAAAATCTTATAGATATAACAAATAGGGCCAGAGGAATTATCATCATCATTTAGTTAACCAAATGATGTTGATGTTTTCTGTAAAATAACTTATTTGTTAATTGATGCATTCCTATTCATAGCTGAATTCCAGCTGGATGTAAAAGACCTTATAGAAGCTTTATGTGTTACTTCCATCTCAGTTAAACTGCATTTTGAGGACTCAGATGGGATTTGTGTGATGAATAGACAATGTTCTGGCCTGTTGCACAGGGGTGACTTTCTTCCTTTCTCACCAGCTGAAATGAAAGGAACATTAAATAAAGCACATATTGATGTTGTAAGACACCAATAAGGTCCATAATGTAGCACAGTGATGACCCATGACTAAAGTCCTCCCAGGGTTGTAATAATTCATAACTGAAATAGCTTCTATCTAATGACTAAGGCTGCTAGTGTCAAAGAGCTTGGACTCCTTAACCCCAAGACTTGTTATGTAACATCAAATAAATCTCACATTCTCCTTATTTAGTTGCAATATCTAAGTCATAGATGCTGCCATCAAGATCTGTGTAGGTATTTTTAAAGGGTTTCCTTCCCAAAGATGGGTAAGGTCTTGGTTAAGCAAGCCAGGGCTTTAACACCTAGGTATTCAGGGATGATGATACTGAGAAATACTTCCCCATTTACCAAAAAGATTATTTACACTCATGGGCTATTTAATCAGTTGCTCCATTTTAACCTTTTATTTTTTTTTAATGCATGTGTATWTCAGAATAGATGAACTCTTTCGTTTCCTGAATTTTTTTTCTGAGAACACAATAGCAGGGTATCTCCCAGCTTCATCCCAGCTGTCAGGAAAGGGAGTCATGCCTCCTTAATGTATCTGAGACCCACAGAGGGTAAATATTTGAAGCTCTGCCAGCATGCAGCATCAGGAGAAATGGATTCAGCATCCTTCAAATGCTAACTCCTTGGACGTGAGGCTGGTGGGAGATAGTCCCAATGAACAAGGAAGAAAATGGAAAATGGATGTTTCCTACTCTGGGTCAACACTCTAAGCACTACATTGCTAGAGAAAAGCACTTCATATAGCACTCAAGCTCCTCTTCTAAATGTAAAGTGACAGCTAGCACCTGATGATCGTCTCTGGCCTTTCAGTGTATATTTGACATACTCTCAAAATACCCTGTTTTAGGAACACTGTGAACCTTTCTAGGATATCTGCTTTGGGAGAATAAGAACTACCCTTACAAGTCTTGGTCCTATCCTTAGATGTGCTCTTCCTAACGATCAAATAACCCCTGTGACCTCATTGCACTCATTGACAGAAGCAAACTGCATGCCGYCCATTAGGCATATACAGCAAATACAGAACTCTCAGACTACCACAATTTGCCTTCCAAACAAACCAACAAAAACCTAAAGTTCTAAACAAAGTTCTAAAACTTGAACTTCTCAAAATGAGATAATCTTCAAATAGAGAATCAAATGGCCACATGGAAACTCTGGGTGAGTGAGACCAGCTACTATTTTCTCCAACAGGTTATGGCAATCACAAGGCCCACTCACCTCTATTACCTATTTTCTTGAAATAGATCTCAAATAAGACTTGAGATGACCAAAGATATTCAGTCTTTTATGAGCTTCATTTCATTTGGAATAAGATTGATTTCTCTTAATTAATAAGTAAAGAGAAGTAATTCATTTGAATCTCCAGAATGCCTTTGACAAGATTTATTACAAGACATTTTAAAACAGATAAGGAGATAGGGCACAAGGGTGCAGAAAAGAAAGGGAAGATAGAATTAAATAGTGATTTTTTCAGTACAGAAGGGAGTTAACAATGAACTTCCCTGGGTTTCATAGCTTAATGTATTCAGTAATTATCATCACAGGTGATGAATGATGAGGTAGAAAAAGGTGAAGGTCGTTARAAGGTAGAAGTAGATGAAAACAAGTTGTGGGTAAGACCTGACAAGTTTAGTGTGCAACTTCTGTTATTCCAAAACTATTTCTGAATTATTTCAGAACTGCAATGTCAAATGCACAACAGACTTATCTGTGAAAAAAGCTATTGAAAAGCTATATTGTCAAACAATTGCTAACCGCTCTTTCCAATAAATCAATAGTTGGAGCATACCACAATGGGAAGAGATGCTGTATTTTATTTGGCCTCAAGATGCTGTATTTTATTTGGCCTCAAGAATCTACAATAATGACAATACTTCAGGTTCTATAAGGGTTTATCTCAGAGAAAGGGTGAATGTGGAAAGCCGAAGGGTAGCACATCTGTTGACTCCAGATCATCTTATGCCGGAAAACTTGTCCTGGAGCAATCCCTGAGAACTACATGCTCTGATGTCTGCCTTTCAGCTCCCAGACTATTAACTGATTTAAATTCAAACCCTATGAACTTTAAGATAAAAGTAGAAAAACACTCATAGGTGGATTTAAGTGTGCACAAAATATTACCTTGGACGAATGTGTAAACAGATGATAACACTGTCTCAGTCTGTAGGCAAGAAGGACCCTTCTCCATGTTACAGATGGTTTCTCAGTTCGTGGAGCTACTGGAGAGTGATGAGGCTGTGCTCTCTTCTTGCAGGTTTAAGCAGCCAAAATGTGTTATCTGAGGTTCAATGAGACTACTGGCGAGTACAGTAACCTGCGTCTCCAAGATTTTCATTTTGGGGAACATAAAACAATCTAACATTTACATACTTGCTTAAATGCTAATCATCTTTTGTTTGGAAGTCAGACTAAAATATTAATTATTCTCATAGCTTTAGACAAGGACAAATAGGTTGTTGGTGCACTTCAGACAAACTCTACCTTACACAGAGGGGTTGTTAAATGGCAAATGAAATTCTATGTTGAAAAAAAACAATAAAGAAAAAACACCAGGAGCTCTTAAATCACTTGTTAAATATTGAAGAGTTCAGGACTAGCAGTAGCAGATCAAGGTACATAGGTAACTCTGAAGACTTCAGCCTAATGTTCAGCTGCACTAACAATGCAAGCATAATATTAGAATACATGAAGGATAAGATTGAAATATTTCATATTATATTGTTGTGCCTCTCTGGATTGCTATACAGCCTCATCTGATGTGCAATATTGGTTGCAGCATTTATCAAGAAGGACATTGCAAATCACGACAGGAGTGAAAAATGTCAGCAGGAATAATAAAGGACATAGAAATCTTCCTCAAAAGAAAACAAGACAAAACAAAATAAAAACTGTTTGGCAAGAGTGGACCCAGTAAACTCAATTAGTCTAATGAATTTGGACCAGTAACCTATTTTTCCTAACATATGACACAAGATGTAAAGGACATTGTATGAGCCTAGAAGGCATTTTTTAAATCAATTTTAATGAAAAAAAAATATATTTTTAACACTATATACAGTTAAACTTGTGATCTTGTTGTTCAGATTGACTTTTTTACCGTATTCTTGTTTCTGAACTGTAGTGGCTTTAGTTCTTTGAGAGAAGTAAAGAAGTAATCTAATAATATCTCTTGTAAACTGCCTCAGTGGTGATTTTTCCAGTAATTAGTTACTTTCTAAGCTTTTCCAAATCGGTATTTAACAAAAGTAGCTTTGGTTTGTTATATGTCTTTTCTTCCTTAACTTATCTAGAAATCTGAGRGAACTGTTATTTTCACTGACATAATCTCACTGTTGGTCATACTGCTAATGAGCACAAGATAGCCACCATCTATAAAGTGAATAAAGCTAATTTTCATAAGGACATTGCTATACATAATATTCATTAGAACATGCATAAATTGCACATTTAGCCACCCAGAAAAGAATTTTTTTAATAGCAAAATGGTGAACAGACGTGAAGTATAAATAACAATATGCAATGTGAACATTTGAAAACATTTAATAGCAAGTGCGCCATCTTTTCCTCCTATCATCAGTGCATGTAAAAGTGTTATAGTATCACCTTGTTCAGCCTCCCCCATTAAATTAATTACCTTTGGATAGACCCCATTTAATTGCTCATAAAATTGATCTGACTTTCCAGCTTTTATAGCAACTATATGTCATCAACAAAAGTGCTTAGAATAAATAAGACTATTTTTTTCCCATCTCTCTGATATAATCACAAAATTAAAAATTAAAAATTAAAAATTAAAAATTAAAAATTAAAAATTAAAAATTAAAAATTAAAAATTAAAAGAAGTTCCAATGCATCCTGGCACAAGCATCAGATATCTCAGGTATACACCAGAAGAGTGTAGGTACACATGCTTTTCAACATTTTTACAGTAGAAAACACAAATGAAAACTTGTCTATTCAAAGTCCTGAAGCCACTGTGATAACTTCCAAAATATTACTCCATCATGGCCAGTTCTGTGAAGCAAATGATGCTGAGAAATTGAGTAGAATTTGCATAGATATACAGGTATATAAAATGCAAATTTTTAGTAATTGCACAGAATTATTCACATCAGAAAATGAAAGCATGTATGGTTACATAAATACATTTAATTTGAGCACAGCGGCAAAGATCTATGGAGAGAAATATTCTAGAAAATTTTATTCCATAAAATTTTTGGAAAAAAAAGAATCCTAAGAAATTTAATTTGGGATAAGCTAAATTAATTTATTCAGTCTCAAGATAGAATGTAAAATCTTGATTTAACTCTCTAAAACATTCAGATATTTTTAAATGAAGTCAAATTAATATTGAAAGCAGCTGAAGTGATGGATAACATTTTTARATTTTCTGGGATTGTATAATTGGAGTTCAGGATCTAATGAGTAGGAAGCAGGGCTGTAAGTAGCCTTGTAGCCACGGTCTTCAGGAGGGCCAACTTTGTCCTCTTTAGAGACCTACCTGGAAGAATCCCATGGACTAGGGCCCTAGAAGGAAGCGGGGCCCAAGAGAGCTGGTTAGTATTCAAGCAGCACTTCCTCCATGCTCAGGACCTGTGTATCCCTATGAGTAAGAAGTCAAGTGGGAGGGGCAGGAGGCCTGTGTGGATGAGCAAGGCATTCTTGGGAAATCTCCAAGAGAAGGCAGTATACGAAATGTGGAAAAAAGGACAGGTCCCTTGGGTGGAATATGAGAATGCTGTCAGGGAATGCAGCAATAGGACAAGGGACAAAGTAGCCCCTCAGCCAGTTTGCTGACAGAACTGGGAGGAGCAGCTGATACCCCAGAGGGCTGCGTTGCCATCCAGAGGGACCTGGACAGGCTGGACAACAGGGTGATGAGAAACCTCATGAAGTTCAATAAGTTCAGAGTGCTCAGCACTCAGTGGTCAGTGAGCGGCCAGCCCTGTCATTTTGGTGCAGATGCAGGTGCTATCCATTACACACAAACACAACAGAAAAAAATAGGAAAACAGAGGCTTTTTTTTTTTTTTTTTTTTTATTTTAGCCAAACATACAAAGTTCAATGACCCCACTGTTGTTTCCTGGTTGTCTCACCGCTATCCTGATCCTTCTGCTTTCCCTATCCATCATCACCTATTGGCACCTGCAGATTCTGAAAGGTAGCTCATAGACAGTTGAGAGTGTCAGAGACATAGTCTGGAGAAGTCCAGGTTGTCTAGGGATGGCTCAACCTGACCCACAAGGGAGTTTCCTATCCACTCCCATTCCATGCCCAGACACAGACACATACATGCAACCTTGCTCTGGTGATGCCTTAGGCATTTTCCCCCGCAATGAGGATTTACCTCATTGCCCTAGAAACCAGATTGGCTTCTGTTTGCCTCATTTTATTCAAAGTCTCACTCCCAAGGAACAAAAGCAAGGCTTGATAAAGCTGTTTGGGAAGAGCATACCACCATGCTAGCATTGGTGTGGGGAGGGGCCATCTCCAACAGGAGACTCTGTGCAACCCTCATTACTGCTGTATGATGAGCCTTAATCAGATCTTCCTTTTTTACTCAGCAGAGTTGGGTTTATAGTAATCACAGAGACTGAAAGCAGAGAAAATGGAGCTCTGAGCATAATCATTAGCAATGAGGAAGCTTTGCCTGGCCCTGACTATCATCCCACCAAGGTCCTAATGCCTCCTTGCTCTTTAACTTAAAAAGGAAACTAGGCCAATTCCTAGGATCAGCACTTCTCCTTAAACCCTTCCCTCTGTGAATTGCTATTCGGGAGAGGGGGAGAAGCCCCTGTCCTTGTCTCTTACTCTCATTTTCAGAAATCAGAATGCCCCTCAGGAGTCTGAAATCCTCCTTAGATGAAAAGGAGGAAAATCTCAGAAAAAGGAACAAGCATTGACAATCTGAAGTTAGGGACGCTTTTGTGGGTGATCAGACCTTCTGATTCTCTCTGAGGAGATCATTTCATTCGTCATATATCTTGATGCTTTTCACTGACCCATCATTGCAGGTCAGAGATGGAGGAGGGCTGAATATTTATGAAATCACATCACATCAATAGTAGTGAATCAAATGTACTCCTCGAGACTTCCACTGTGATTTAGTATTCCAAAGTAAAAAGAAAACAAAAGGAGTATTAATATGTTTTTCATAGTCCAATTACTCACTCCTCTGTAATCTTACAAATATTTTCCTCAATTTTATGTGTATATATATTTATATATTACACACACACCTGCACACACATATTTAAATATATATATCAATTTCCCCTTCAACAAGAAAAGAAAGGTTGAAGTTTCATTTGGCTTCATTTCCCAGGCCTTTACATATCACTGTTTTATTCTTTTTATTCTCTTTGTTAATTATGTTATTATATTTAATTTCTCATTTATTTCTTTGATTTTTTTTTTTTTTGGTTTTATTTTACACATTCTTGAATGCCTTTTGGGTTTTTTTTGGATGAGAGACATTCAAGAGAGGATGTTTCATTGACTTCTATAAATTCCTTATTACAATCTGACTTTGTGAACCCCTAAAAAAAAAAGGACAGAGGCTTGATTTCTAGAGAAATTAATTATTAGCTGTTCCCAAATTACTTCAGCTTGAGAAGTGAGCAGTCATGGGCCAGATTTTGAGAAAATTCCACATTATACTGCTGAGAATCTGACCTCTTGGTGACCTCTACAGATCACTATTATTTCTCAGCACATGCAAAAGCTGTCAGCATGTTTTGGAATTGAAATTTTGCTCCACATGCTAGCATCATCACCACATTTTCCTTTTTTTTTTTTTTTTTTTTTTTTTTTCTCCCCAGTGGAGTTTAATCTTACAGACAGACAGGAGTGCAGAGGGAGAAAAAAAATAAAAAGGTCCTTTTTAATTCT
>NW_020455459.1:948061-964800 GCF_003342845.1 Nothoprocta perdicaria
TTTTTTTTTTTTTTTTTTTTTTTTTCTCTCCCCAGTGGAGTTTAATCTCACAGACAGACAGGAGAGCAGAGGGAGAAAAAAAATAAAAAGGTCCTTTTTAATTCTGCTTCTTTATGAAGACCTAGAAATCCCTCAAGCTAAACAGAACAGAGAGTGAAAAAAAGAGGTGTGAAGAGATTATCAAGAGCCTGGCAAGAGAGGAGTGTAGTCAGTGGTCAGGTGAAGACTGCTTTGGAGGATAAGCAATTTACGTTTTATCAGTGCAGGAGAGAGAACAGTTGCTCCCTACACTGAAAGGAGATTAAAAAGCAACAATAGCCTTTTCTGTAAACCACAAACCAAGCTGCTAACTATATGGAAAGCTTGGAAGCTGCTTAGAGCTGATGTTTGTTTCAATGCTCACCTGCACCCACTTGAACTGTGCAAGGGACCTGGTGCTTTTCAATACATATGCATTTGTTTCCATACTGCGCAGTTTTGTGTCAGAGTGTGTGCTCTTTGAATCAGGCAGCATGGCAGGATTTGCTGTAGGAATAAAAGAAGATATCCCTCCCACTCGCCCTAGGGTGGCTTTTGAAAAGAATGAGGGGAAAAAAAA
Source organism: Nothoprocta perdicaria (assembly GCF_003342845.1). Classification (NCBI taxonomy): domain Eukaryota; kingdom Metazoa; phylum Chordata; class Aves; order Tinamiformes; family Tinamidae; genus Nothoprocta; species Nothoprocta perdicaria. The sequence continues at coordinate 948,660 of NW_020455459.1, forward strand.
AAGGAGCTTCTCTTTCAGAATAGTAATGGGGAGCTCATCATAAGCAGGATTGCGTAATACAAATTAAAGGCGAAAGCAAAAAGTGGCCTCCTTTGCTGGAATAGTGTCTGTGCAAGGAAAACTGAGTTGTATCTGTGTAGGCCCAGGATGATTCATCCTCTGAGTGAASCAGTACTTTGTATGTCGTATTTTGAAAGTGACAGGAGTAGCAGGATGCACAGCTACCCAAGATATTGGATCAAGAGTTAAGAAACATAGGATTTGTTTACTACAACTGATTTTTCTGTGACCATGAGCCACCATAGGGCCCTTCTGTTCCTCCTTGTTTCTCAGTATTAGAGACACTTTATCCACTACTAATTCCTCTTCATGTGGCAGGAGACTGCAGAGAATTAAATCTCTTGTCTTCCTGACAGACCCACAGTTTCTTAACACCTTGAGCAGGAGACAGGCATTGGATTCATGACCTTAATCTCATTTCCAGCTCTTCTGAGGAAATTTTGGCCATGTATTTGACCTTTATTGGGTCTGTTTGTAAGCAAGAGATAATAATATTGAGGGCCTCCTTGAGCACATGTCTGTAAAATGAAGAAGTTATGACAAAACTCTGGCAGGGAGTATTTTAATTTGCGTTCTTCATCCAAAATATGGGACATTGGAAAAATGGCAAGTCTAAATTAACACCTTTCATCCTTCTTTCTTGACTGAAACATTTGCTGGCTTGCAGCACACAGGGGAAAGATCTCCTTCTTCCTTGTCCCTTATCCTGATCTGTCAGTGGGGAAACGCAAATGCTGAATCTGTTCTTGGTTAGTCAGATTTTAACAAGTTACTCCTGACTTATTGTGGTCGTAAGATCAGACTAATTTCTGATGTGGTTTTATATAAAGAACCCTAATTCTTCTGGACAGAAAGGTGCTAAATAAATATTATTAAAATTACTGTGTAGCGATGATGGAATTTTGTCATTTCTTCTGCTTGTCAGCTTTAAAAAACAGCTGGATAGACATCTGAACTGTTCAAGCAGAAGGTTCAACACCCTCATAGGTTTTTTTTTTTTTTTTTTTTTTTTTCCTAGAAGATCACAGAATCACAGAATCACAGAATGGTCGAGGTTGGAAGGGACCTCTAGAGATCATCTAGTCCAATGCCCTGCTCCAGCAGGAGCACCCAGAGCACGGGACACAGGGTGGCATCCAAGTGGGTTTTGAAGACCTCCAGAGAAGGAGACCACAGCCTCCCTGGGCAGCCTGTGCCAGGGCTCTGGCACCCTCACAGTGAAGAAGTTCCTCCTCACATGGAGATGGAACTGCCTGTGCTGCAGCTTACACCCATTACCCCTTGTCCTGTCACTGGCCACCACTGAGAAGAGCTTCTTGGCCCCTTCCATCTTCATTTTTCCAGGTTCAATGTTTGCATGGACTGCATGGAAGTGTCATTTTACAATAACCAAAGATCAGCTAGGAAACCTTGCTGCTGCTTTCTTCACAAATAGCAGTGCTTCTTGGAGCACATGCTTGTAAGGTCTAAGCTATTATGTATTARTTGCTCATTATTTAATTACTGCACATTTTCTAGCTGAATTATTGATTTTTCATTCTATCTGTCCTGCCTGTGATTTGTGATATGATTAGCATTTGCAGGCAGCTAGCGTTTCCCTTCCTCCCCAATGGATGTATATGTTGCATGTTGGCTTCAGTTTTGTTCTGCTTTTTTTTTCTATTTTTTTTCTCTAAACAATGTCATGAAAATAAAGTTTTAAAGGCTTGGTTTTAAAATAGTTGAATGAATCAGAAATTAACCACCGATATCCTTATCATCTGCTAATAATGGACCTGAGTTTCAGTTATGTTTAAAATCCCTGTAAATGTTTTGCTGTATTTATATGCATCCTTACCTCTTTTGTGCCCCTGTTTGTTGCCAAATCCCGCTGAATTTCCTCTTAAATAGAGGAAATATTTTCCCTGTTGTATAAATATAGAGAAATATGCATTTCTTGCTCTTTTAAGAAACTTTCATTATAAACATTTTAATGTGTAAGTTTGGAAATGCAGCAACTGCACAAATAGTGTTAGAAATATTTCCAACTATATTTTCTCTTTTTCATCAATGTTTTGATAAAACAAATCTCTCTCTCTCTTTTTTTTCTTTTTTTTTTCTGTTTTCCTGACAAAATGTTCTCTTTTTCAATTGTCATTGGATCYAGCTTTTTAGGAAAAAAAAATATTGCATATCAGCCTATTGAGGTCACTGAAGTGTACTTCTTTTTAAAAATGAGAAGCCTGGGAAAAAACTCTTGCTATGGGGCACCAGTGCTGAAACCCAGCAAACCAAGGTCAACAGTTAACCATTCTGTGATTCTGTGGTTCTGTGAACAGCATAAAGACACCAAAGACCAAAATAGGCTGTAAAACAARTACATTGGCCATTGCCTACTTGTCGTCCAGTGTTGAAACTGAACTAGGAGCGGTCACATTAGCTCTTCCATCAAGGTCAGGAATCCCAAATGAGTTGCCAGGGGAAACAAATTACTATGGTGCCAGCTGGAGCCAAAGGTCCTCATACGGAGGAACTTTACCTATTATATGCTTGAAAGGTTTTCCGAACAATAGAGGCTGGAAAAGAGCATACTGGTAATAGCAGGACCATAAAAGCAGATGTTTCATTGAACTTTGCTCTATGCATTCAGATAGCCCATTTGCCAACATGGCTGAGTTGGCCAGAAAGGAGTTGCAAATAAGGGATACACTCTTGAGGTGTTCTTCTGTRCCAAAGCAGAGTTTTTAGGGAGACACGCAGAAGAAACAGAAATAGGAAATCATCTGGGAGTCATGCCCTGTCACTGACGGCAAAGGAGAAAGTTCTGATTTTATTACAGTATTAATTTCAGTGGAAGGAATAGATAACTGGCAAAGGACACAGGGGTAAGCTAATCTGTGACCATGCTGGAAACACCCTCAAACCTTGCTACATTTGCTCTTCTTATTTAGTGCATTATCACTGTCAATATAACTTTAGCTGCAACCATCTTTTCAAAAAGGAGCAAAAGGCTCCTTTTGCCATTGCCATTTACCATTTGCCATATCCTCCACTGCCATTCCTCTCTGTCAAGACAGTCTGCTACTTCTGACACCATGAGCTTGTCTCCAACTCCACTAACTGTTTAACTTGACAAAATAATGTTTAGTTACAAGCTACTAAAAAGTAAAAGCTTAGGGTAAATCCCTCCCTCCTAGTTTGGTACTGCCTCACTCAACAGCTGTGGAAGAGTCTAAAGAGAATTGTGCTACGACCATAAGAAGAATGATTGTTTATTGCCTTTATCACATCTGTGGTGTAAGTTTTCTTGAATTTTATTTCTTGAATTTTTTCCCCCCCCCCACCTCAGGACTTTACATTATCTATCCAGGAAGAYGGATAGAAGGCTTATTATCAGAAGAAGGTTTGGAGCCTGGTTTTATCCCGAGCACATGGGTGAGAAAGCTGCCTGTTGGATGCTGAACAATGAACTGGGATGCTGGGGAAAAAAAATGCTCTCATAACTAATCTTGATCACTGAGTGAAACAAATGGACATATTTCTGTTACACTGGTGAMCAGCATGGTCAAGCATCAGAACAGGCTGACAGAGTAGTGGTGGGGTCACCATCCCTGGCAATTTTCAAGAAATGTGTAAATGAGGCATGTAGGGAAGTGATGAGTTTATGGCTGGACTTGAAGATCTTAAAGATCTTTTCAAACCGTAATGATTAGAAAAGATTTTGCTACGCTGAACTGGTAGAGATTTGGCCAGCAGTATCCAGGCTGTCTGTCCCAGGCACAGTCCTTTTCTTCTCCCCATCACACCTACTATGGCTTTTTCTTCTTGAGTTTCCTTGGCAGTTTGGTTAATATCTTTCATGAAAGGTTCAAGGTAAAAAAACAATTCCTGTAATTGTAAGCTACCGTAGTACTTCACAGGACTTCACTGGAAATGATTCTCAAAGCTTGTCCATCTATATCTGTATTTATATGTCTATATRTAGTATACTACAGACAGGACCTCAGTGTTCAAATGAATAAGATTATTCAATATCAGGTGGTATATTTCCAGAAATGGAAAAAGAGCAGTGAAAACATTTGCTCGTCTTTTTTATTGCTTTGTCCCTGTATTACCTGTTGGATTGAAAAAACACAGGGTGACTAAAGGCTGAATATTACATTTTCATCACAACATTGAAAGAAAACTTTGAAGATCTAGAAGCTTTTTCCTTGGATTAGACTTTATGATACATGAATATCATACAGGAATACATTCAACTGAGGGCAATATCAGAAGTACAGAAGTRCAGAACAGTGCTAATGACAAGATCTGTAAATCAATCTGGAATTTGCACACTGCCTGATAGCTCTATTGAAAATAGCTGCTGTGACCCTAATTTCAAAAAAAGCATAGGATTTTTTTGTGTGTGTGGTTGCAGCTCTTCTTACATGGCAGTCAGAACAGCAGTAACACTAATGTGAGTGAGAAGATTTCTAAATGCAGAATTTCAGCCTTTGCCTGCCATAAAAATGGTTGCTGGTGGATTTTCTTTCCAGTCTGCTCTATTTAGTGTCCTGGAGAAGGCACAGGAATGTCTGAGAATGTTCAGTAGGAGGATATAGAAAAGGGCCTGTATTTCAGCTAGGGCTCTTAGTGATAAAAGGCAAATGCTTTTCCATTAATGATTTTTATGCAGCTAGAGGTTGCTTTGGCAGTCACTGAAATAGAAAAACCTTGGGGGAATGGAACAGATGTTTAACCAGCACACAGTAGTCAGAGGGAAGGTAGAAAAGTATCTTAATGAGAGGATTAAAAGAAATAGCAAGAAAGCAGAGGGATTAAATGCAGTAAAGTCTGACTGTTGTTTAGGTGAAGGAAGTCAGTTACAAATCACTGGTCAGTTGAGATATAAAGATGAAAGGTCAGAAGTAAGRTGTAAAGAAGAAAGAAGCTCTTGACAGTTAGGATGCTAAGTAGCAATACCTTGAATGTAAGGTCAAYGTGAGGCCAAGAAAACATTGGCATTTTTGATAGGGACAGCTTCTGTCTCTAGCAGCCTTTGTGCACAGCAGTTTTTACATTGTTTCTTATTCTACGTTCACTTATTATGATAGATTAATAACTCCCTCCACATTTTTATTTGGTTATGATTGCCTTAAATTTTTACCCTCATGATATATTTACCTCACCACTTCCCTAGAGATCTGTACTTCTCCCCAAGCTACTCAGCCATTTCCTGCTGCCTTTGATTCTCCTCATATATATATATTTTTTTTATTTTTACAGMAACATACAGATATGCTGAAAGTGTAGACTTTTTAAAGCTATTTATGTTCCTGATGGTGCAGATGGATACTTGGCAGGCTTCTCAAAGTCATCCTAAATACTGAAGGGACTTGCAGKTGATTTTGATAAGCCTTCAGTACCCACCTCATTTGTAAATTTAATTGTGTTCCAAATATCTTTGACCAGCTGACCCAAAGCAATCAGTCATGCTCAGAACATCAGCTGTAGCATCCTTTTTAGGGCAGGTTAGTACCACAAACACCTCAAAATACATATTGTGTGTGTGTGTGTGTTTTTTATACAACCTTGCTTTTTCTTCCTTTTTTTTTTTTTTCTTTTTATTATTACAACTCTGTCCTTTCGAACACAATTTTCTTTGGAGCTACCTAAAGCAAATATTAGTGTGTGGATGTGCTGTTCAAACTGCCTGTGTATTCTGCATAAATTCTCTAACAATGAAGCTCAAGTTCTGCTAGGTTTTATCTCTGAAGTTCTGCAGTGGACAAGTAACCAAAACAATATTTTATATATAATTTTTTTATATATATATATAATATATATATATAACTCAGAGGGGCTTCATTGCACTTTATATATATATATAAATATGAATTCTCTTAGGTGGTGCAGTTACATCTGCTCTGTTGCTTTCTATCATAATTAAGGAAACTATCTAGTATGGAATTTTTTGCTTGCCAGAGACATCTGCAGTAGAGATTGTTATTAACGCAAAGCAGTCAAGTTCTCTTTTTCTGAACTCCTCAGAAACATGGAATTTAGTGAAATTATATCTTGTAAGATGAAAGACAGATTTATATTAGCAGCAATTTTTCCTTTTTGGAAGTATATCAGGAGAGCATCAGTAGTTTAACTTCACAGAATAGGAGAATGTGGAAGTAGGTCTCCTTTTCCTCTATGGAATTATTTAATGAAGTATAGACTACCAAGGTGTATAGTTATATGGACCTTTTTTTTTCACCTCTTAAAAAAACACAGAGCCATGTATGCATCASTGTATGTTTATTGTAAGGTTAGGGGAAAAATCACTTGCGTAGCAAACCATCTGAAGGCAGTCTAAATTCTGGCAGTTCAGGAGCTGCATTGTCTGACATGTAGCAAGAAAAATTCTGGAGAGGCCAAACTTTGAATTTGTAGTTATTATTGGGAGCTCTTAGCTGAATATTTAAGACATTACACATTTTTTGGTGGAACTTCACTGAGATCTTTAAAGATTCAATGGTAGTACTGATGCATTTTAAAATAGTGTTTAAGACACTTTTATATGTTGTTGTCTGAACAATTTATTGTTTAGCCAAGTAAACGGCAATTATGTGGTACAAGCATAGGAATATGCATAGGAATAAAAGATATTACAATACTGTGTCACCACCAATCTCAATAAATTAGATACACACATAGATTTTGTAAACTGAGGGTAAAAATGAGCAATGCTATTGTGATAAAAGAAGTCACATAATTTTTCAGTGTCTGATTCAGATGCTAACTTCAAAGTGATTTGGGAAAAATGTTCTCCTTTTTCTCTTCACCTTTTAAAATTTGGAAAGTAAGAAGCTACACTTACAGTTATAAAACAAACACTTATAAAAATAAACCTAAATCTGTCTTAAAATGAGACAGATGCAGATAACTGGTGGAAACAGTTGAAGTGGTTGGAACAATAACAGCTTCAGCAGAAATGTCATTTGCGGGCGGTTCGGGAAGCATGAGTTTGATTTCATGTGGGATCAGCTGTCCTCCAGCTGCTGTAAGACTAATGCAGAAAGACTGGTGAGGTCAGTTCAGAAACGTGCCACTCTGCACACCTGTTGCTCAGCCACACAAAGAGTAATCTGTTTTTTGTTTGTTTTTGTTTTTGTTTTTGTTTTTTAGGATTTATGTTAAAATTTTACTCTGGTTGTGTAAACAGATTTTTTGAGTGAGCATAACATTAGGTCATCTAGCTGTAATGAAATGTGACTTCAGCCTGTCATTGTCAATTTACAACTTAAGCAGTTAATGATATTTCAAAGAAACATGGAAAAGAAACAATTTTTTATTTTTTTATGTATATAGTTTATAGGTATCACAGAAAAAGAAAATTGCAAGAGGCTCAGGATGAAGATGCKGATAGTAATTTCTATTTTATGCTAGTTTATAAAAAAAAAACAAAACAAATGCCTTAATTAGTGCTCTTGAGCATGAATAAACATGCCCTCTTTCAATAGGCGATATAAATAACCTCCTCTAATACTTGCCTCCTTCAATATTAAAAGTGATTATTCTTTCAACTAAGGAAAAAAAAAAAAAAAAGAGTAAGGTGAGGTCTAAAAATGAAAACAAAACTAAAAATTGCAGGAATGGTGATGCCAATTAATACCGTGGAAGACAATGATACCCATAATTTCYGGATTTGTACAGCTGAGGATTGCTATGGAACAGAATGCACCATGGATAAATATCTCAGCTGACCCTTCCTGTTTTTAATTGAAAAGTCTGAGCTTTCTTTCTTTCAGGGGAAAAAAAAAGGATGAAATGGGGTTTGGTTTGCTTAAAAGCAATGTCAATTTTAATTACTTTACTTAAATACCCCTTGAAATTTGCCTATAAAAACTGCTATAAAAGCAAGTAAAGTTAATCAGAAAACTGTGCACATTTTATTACAGGCAAAGGCATATACTCACTAGCTATAGTTTGTAAATTTATTGGCCATGAAACAGTGGAATACAGTTTCCTAGTATTTTGCAGATTATGTGGGCTTCTTATTTTTTTTTATCTTGAAATACCCCTCTTATTTACTGAAACARAAATTTGACCTGACTAGAAATACAATACAGCAAAGATCTTTTCTTGAAATAGAGGAAATACTTTTAGTTTTTATTAGAGGATCTTTTTCTCATCCATGTGAAATGGTACAGTAGATTAGTGGCATACCAATTTCAAACACAGTAAGTGTTGATACTTCTTCTGCATTGAATCATCAGAGCACAGAAAGGCCGAGTAGTTCCTTCCTGCCAAGCAATAGTTTTCAAGGAGAAAAAAAAATAAAAATAAAAAAGCAAACAAAAGCAAGAAAGGAAAAATGGACTGGCAGCATCATTGCTTTCTAACTGCCAGCGGCACYGTAAGGATAGCTCTTTCATAGAAACTTAATTTCTTTTAAAATCAGATTATAATTCATGTTTTTGTGTGGTATTTGGATTCTTCAGCCAATGAAATTCTTTGATCTACAAACCTGGAAATCAAATGTTTTTGTTTTTCTTGGGGGAGGGTTGTAAATGCACAGATTTTGACARGAGGGCAAATCTTTTCCCTGAATCCTAATTCTACAAGAAGGAARCTGAGGAAATTGTGCCAAAACGCAGGTGATTTTGTGGTTTGGATGAGGCTTGTGACATGAGGGATGTCCTCATGTGAGGGAATGCATTTCCTTTGGCTGCAGGCTGCGCTTTGAACCATGCAGCAGTGAAGAAACCCCTTGAATTGATTAGATCAATGTTCGAGTACTGACTGAGATTTATGTAAATATTTAAAAGATAGGTGTAGATAATATCAGCAGCCACTTTCAATATGTTTAGTTGCCAGATTTTAAGGCTTTCAGACAAAAGTATAACCCTCTAATTAGTGAATATCATATAAATATGTTGTCTATCTTTCATAGTTTCTTTAGAGGCTAACTCATGACCTTGAACTAGAAAATAACCAGCCCAGAGGGGAGCTACTTCCACTGCAATAACAGAGGTAATAGAAGGTAATAGAAGTCAAGATTCCTCCTAGATGTGATCTTCTTTTTCCCCCTTGTTCCAAGCATGTTTGTAGTTCCAAAACCTCCCTCTCACAAAGCTTAATGCCAGCAGTCTGCTTTTCTTTTTGGCTTATCCTGATTGATGGAAGACTGATTTCCTCATTACTCTGGGTGCATCCCATCTAGGCCCAGTTTTTATGATTTATGGGTGGCCAGTTTGACTAAATAATCCATAACTCAATTCTCCTTGACTAGCAAAAAATCGTCCTCTACTGGTTCTCTCTCTTATATCCAGGCTCTGGAGTTCATGGGGACTAGCCTTAACAGTAAAGACAGAAGCAAAGAAGGCATTTAGTACCTCTGCCTTCTCTGCATTCTCTGTCACCAAGGCACCTTCCCTATTCAGCAGAGCACTAGCATTTTCCCTAGTCTTCCTCTTGCTACTAATGTATTTATAGGAGCCCTTCCTGTTGTCCCTTATATCTCTTGTTAACTCTAATTCCAAAAGGGCTATGGCCTTCGTTATTGCATTCCTATATTCTCTGAAAATGCTCCTATATTCTTCCCGTTCTCCTACATTACGTATACTCTTTCTCATTAAGTTTACTCAACAGATCCTTGCCCATCCACACAGGGCTCCTGCACCCCTCACTCAATCTCTTTCTTGTAGGAATGCACCAATCCTGAACTTGCAGAAAGTGGTATTTGAATGTTAGCCAACTCTTCTGATCCCCCTTTCCTTCTAAGACCCTGGCTCAGRTGATTCTTCCAAGGAGCTCCCTGAAAAAGTCAAAGTTAGCCCTCTTAAAGTCCAAGTTTGCAATCCTACTTCTTGCCCAGCTTCCCCCACGCAGGATCATGAATTCCAATATTTCATGGTCACTGCAGCCAAGACTGTCCCCAACCCTCACATTTCCCACTAGACTACCTCTGTTTGTTAGTATTAGGTAGCAGCGCCCCTCCCCTTGTTGGCTCCTCAACCACCTGCATCAAGAAGTTATCTGCAATGTTCTGCAGGAACCTCCTGGACTGCCTGTTCCTGCCTGTGTGGTTTTCCCAGCAGATATCAGGGTGGTTGAAGTCCCCACAGGGCCTGTGATCAGGAGGCTTCTTACAGCTACCTGTAAAAGGCCTCATCCACTTCCTCTTGGTCACATGAGTGGGCCACGTTCCAGGCTTGGGAGCTGTCCCACCATGTYTCAGTAACWGCAATGAGATGATGGCCCTACATTTGCACACACATCTTCAATTCCACTTGTTTATTCTCCATGCTATGTGCATTTACATAGAGGCATTTGAGTTGGATTTCTGATGTGCTTCTCATTCTAGCTGAGGCATCTTCAACTTGATTGTGTTGGCCTTCAGTAATTCTCATATTTTGTCATTTAATCTCTCCAGGCTTTGGGMACCCTTCACAGACTCTGGATTTAGGCTGCTCTGAGTGGCATGACAGGGAATCGCCTACCTTATCACCTGGTTCCCTACTGAGACAGTGATATCCTTCCCCTCCTTGAATCTAGTTCAAAGCCTTCTCGATGAGCCCTGATAACTGATGACCCAGGACCCTCTTCCCCCTTAGGGAAGGATGGATCCCATTAGATGCCATCATATCTTGTGCCATGTAATGCTTCCTTGTCAAAGAGACCACGTTGTGGTGATGACACCAGCCGTGGGGCCAAGTGTTGATGGTCTGTGTCCTCCTGTTGCTTTCTGTATTGCTGCCCGCACTGGAAAGAATGGWAAAGAAAATGACCTGCATGACTGAGTTCCTGATCGTCTGAACCACTTTCCCAAAGTGCTTTTTGATTGCCCTCAGGCTGTGTTTTGCTGCTTCTTCTCCTCTCATATGTAGGACTGTCAATGGATAAGAGTCCGTCGGTTGAACAAGAGTCCGTCGGTTGAACTAGACTGGGAAGTTTCCTGGTGATATTCTTAACCCAAGTCCCAGGAATAACTGTATAGTGATGACTTTACACTTGACCTAACTTGAGAAAGGGTTACAATGACTGGAATTGGCAGTCCTTTCATTAGTTACCTAGCTCTGTCACTTCCTATCTATTTTTTTTTTTCACATTCAATCTTATATGTAAGTATTACACAAATGTAAGTATTTGTGTATCCAGCATGAGGTCCCTGGTCTCTCACAMCATTAAGGTCCTTTCGGGTCAACATAAGGAAGTTAGTTAAACCACGATACCATCTCTCCTTCTTTCACTTTTGAGCCCTTTTCCCTGTCTTCATCTCCTCCGATATCTCTGTCCTCTGTTTGTAGGAGTGAAAGCATCATTAGACTTATTGTCATTAAATCACTAACAGTGACTTTTTTTCATAATCACAAATGAATTATCCTTCCCTTCAGAAAGTCTTACACAGAATACTGCCAATGTATTCTTACTGAGCATTTTTATATTTCTAGGTGAGTGTATCTTTTTCAGTCTCATGTAGCTTGTATACTAAATTATTCTTTAGGAAATTTCACAATTTAAAAATTTATGGCAAAGCACTATTGGTTTGTTGGGTGACTTTTTTAATTTTAATGTGCTTCATTTTTACCATCACTGGGATTCAAAACAATCTCTATACCTAGAGATATTTCTTAGATATGTCTTTAATGATGTTTTATGCATACTATAATTGTGTCACTCATCCAGAAGCTGCTACAAGTGTTTGTGTTCTATCATCTGAAGTGCTGGCAACAACTACTGTAGAGTTAGAGGTTTTGTTGAATGATTTTTCAGGTTCCTGTTTTGTTTGTTGTACCACAATTTGGCAAAATTTTCCCAACTCATGTCAAAAAGTATCCAGATTAATCTGGTCACAAAAGGTACCATTTCTCAGCTGCTTTTGGCCATAAGAAAAAAATAGATTCTTTTAATACTCTTTGAATATTAAAATAAATATTCCTGTCCTACCGCACACCTAGGAGACATAGGCTTAACTATAAGAAGGAATGACTGAAATGGTGTTTGTAAATGCACATATTCAGGACCATGTACTCTTTCCATTCAGTGCTTGTTAGGTTACAGGGTGGATTTTCAGTCTGCTCCAAGATACACTGTCACTTTTGACATTGTTATTTCTTTTTATCTCAAGCTGAGAAGAACAATATTACAAAGCTCTTTCAAAAGCAGTTTCTCTGTAAATGCATATATAAAGCATTTTCTCTCCCTAATCAGAAAATGATAAAATGTAATGTTACATAGTTTTTATAAATAGAAAAATTATTTTTGAAATGGCAAAGTTATAACTTTAGTAGAAATAGGTCCTCCTCCCAGGGTGTGCTCCTACTATAAAGCAAACCAATCACACTGATCAACTGGAGATATAAAAGGAATCCCACTGCTTTGAGATGTTTTGGGTCGTATTTAGGTGACCTATTTAGGTGATTAAAGTATCTATGGAAGTTCCTCAGTTTAAGTAGGCAGTATGTCAGACCACACACAAAAAAGCAAGACACTTGCTCCCTATTTACTCAATGGAGAAGAACAGCCCAAAGGACTCTTGTAACATATGGCTTATGACCTAACAGGGTTAACGAAGTAATGTGATTCTGCATTTTCTGCCGTGGTGAGCGAGGGAGACTCACTGCAGAGTCTTTCAGACAGTGATCTGTGATCAAAACTTTCATCATAACCACATGGTGTGCATCTTTCAAAGATAAAATTGTCTAAAGTTTAAAGATGTCTGAATCTTTGAGGGAAAACAGGAAAAACAATAAGTTCCTTTTTTATTATTATTATTTTACAAGCTCTTAACTACACTGAAGTCTAGGTTCTTAAATGTTTCTTTTGACGTAAACAGAAATTCTTGCTGAAATTTCTAGTCCACAGAAGCCTTCAGATGCAATGCAATAAGTTGAATTATCRGGTTTTCCTTCCATTACTTCTGTGAAATCTATTTGTCCTCCAAAAACAGCCTGTCCCACAGTGATTGGGAACTTCTTCAAATATTAGCTGGAGCCAAGAGGAGCAGATAAAAGAGGAAATATATTAAAAGATGAAGTTCCATAACTTTAAAAAAAAATCTTTTTTATCTCCTTTTCTAAGGAAATGTAAGACAAAAGACTTGGAACTACTCAAACTCTATTTCCTTAGATTTAAGGAGCATTCTCTAATTGATAAACTGGTCTTATTTTTGTGCATGAGAAAAATACAAGTGTTTTTTTTTTTTTTTTTTCCCCCAACACAACATCCAGAATAAAAAGCCATTTCATGGTTATTTCATCCTCATAATTTTCATGGTTTCCCATATTGTGTTCTCAAAGTTTCTAAAGCAAGGGCTAAAAATGAAGTTCCATAACTTTAAAAAAAAATCTTTTTTATCTCCTTTTCTAAGGAAATGTAAGACAAAAGACTTGGAACTACTCAAACTCTATTTCCTNTTTTTTTTTTTTTTTTCCCCCAACACAACATCCAGAATAAAAAGCCATTTCAGTGGTATTTCATCCTCATAATTTTCATGGTTTCCCATATTGTGTTCTCAAAGTTTCTAAAGCAAGGGCTAAAAATGCTGCTAWCATCTATAGTCAATTCACTCTGATCTCATAATCAAACAAGCCTGAAAGAATCTGCCAGGCAATTTTCCTCTAAAGTGTTTGAACCTTGCAGGCATATTTCCAGTGCCAAAAATCATTACAGAATTGAAAACCTCTTAGTCAGGTACAATGAAGTGTGAATCTTGGTCTCTGGGTATATAATTTTTTAGATTTAGGGCATGTTAGTGTTAACAACTTGACAGCTTGTCTGAAACAATTAATTTTTTAACCCAAAGGATCCCTCCTGTCATAACATTTTACCATTATCATAGTACTGTTTGAATCTAGTCTGGCAGCAAGCCATCTATTTCTACTTTAGATTAAATGACACGTTTCTTTATTCACCTTGTGAGACAGACACCAGTAAAAGTGGGTAACTTATACCTGGTTTATATCACATTTTAGTAGTAGTCTTTTTAGCTATTGCTGTTCTAGCCTTCATTTGTTCCATCCTGGAAAAAGATCCCCCTGACATTTTGTATGTATGTAATCACTATGCATGCAGCAAAACCAGTAGACATTGAAGGAGCATCACAGACTAGATTCACCCCTGGGAAAGAAAACAGTGCTTACTACACAACCTTTGCAGATATTGCACATTTTACTTCTAAATTATGCCATATTGCTAAAAAATTTCCTTATCACTCCCTGGTTATACATTTGTGGTGATAAATATATCTGAGAGTTATTATCAAGTGGCCATTTGCAACATTTTATTTATTTCTTTTTTATTTTCTCAAAGAAACACAAATGACACTTCGAGGATATATCAACTGGCTGAACAGCTGTTTGGATCTTACAGGGAACTGATGGATAAGGCATTTAAAATCAGTTTTCATGTATCAATAGGTATAATTTTTTGCTCTTTTTTAATCAATATTTCTTTGGAAGCAGTTAAACAGCAGATCTGAAATATTCATCGACAAACTTTATTTTCTAAATTTGACTCAGATCTATGTTCACATAGATCCACATCAACTTGGGCATTTTAAGTGCCTGATTTCTCTGAATTTATCTAGTACATTATAGGTTGCCATGCCACCTCTGCATCCTTTAGCTCTTTTTCCTGAGCTTGGACAAGGCAAAGCTTCTGAATGAGTAATTATAGAGAAAGGAGGCTGGGGACATCAAATATCTTTCAATTTTTTTTTTTTTTCAGTCGAAAAGTTTTATTGAGTACACTGATTTAAATTTTAGATTTTTTGTGGAGCCTTTGAAGAGATTTTCATTTTCAAAAATTAAACTTAGCAAATTGTTTAAGAAAGGTTAAGTATCTAGCAGAAAATATTCTACTTAAATAAATTAAACCCAAACAGTCTTCATTTTTCCTCCACAGGAAAAAAAAACGTTCGTTCCTTCTCACAGACAGTTGTTTCTCATACTATTATTCATTTTGTCTTACATTGAAGATTTACCAGACAAGAACATGAAGCTATGTTTCGTTGGTAAGACTAAATTCAGAGCTCATCAAATGTTGGATAAGAAGCCTACACACCATTAAAATTTAACAATATTAACTCTAGCTTAGCAGACTTGAAGTGGATGGAGAGCAGAGGTGTTGATGCCTCACATTTCTCCACTAATGACCCTATTTATAGCCATTTTCTATGACTATGTGTTTGTATCCATTACCATAAATCCCTTTCAGTTCCTCATGTCTTGATCCCCTTGGTTCCCCTTGATCCCCATGATTGTAGACTCAATGATGCACTCCCTAACCTCTGAGGCCCTTTTCTAGGTGTTCAGCTTTCCTTTCACCCATGTGATCACTGCATTCTGGTCCCTTTTTATGTGTCTGGTTCTCTTGCTTTCTTCGGACTTCAGTTCAGGAGGAGAGAGCAGCTTCAATGGCTAAAACGTGACTTCAGTGGCTAAAAAGTGGCTTCAGTGACTTAAAAGCTAAAATGCTTAAACCCATATTTTTGACTGAGTAGATTTTCAGTGATGTAATATTCATTGAGAAACTATGTATCTTCAGTGCTTCTAACACACTGTCTCTTTCATGGGAGACTCAATATACGCAGTTAGGTACGCACTTCTAGACATTTTGGTCAATAATTTTTTTTCATGAATGACTTACCTAAAAGCCACAGAGAGACTTAGTGGCTGATGCAAGCTGAGAACAGGTCTTGAGGTATTGTCTCCTCTATTACTCTGTTTCTGTGTGACAGCTGTAACTATTGGTTCAGGATGATTTCAGAGGCCTTGAGATCAGCAATATTTATCTCTGACAGTGCTAGTTGTGAATCATTATTGATTCTGAGGGAGGCTACGTACATATGTGTGTGGGGTTGCTTCAGAATTACACTGCTGTTGCAATTACAGAGTTGTCAGATAATATGATTTCTGCTGCATCCTAAGTTCTCTAATTGTTTGTCTTATTAACCTTGGATGGTCTTGCAATCTCCTGTCTGCAACATTAATCAGCTGACATCATCTCATGCTCTGAAAGGACACTATCAAATGCAAGGACTGAAATATGTTTTCTTTGAGAAGGGCAGTGGGGCTCAATGACCTGAGCCAAGGGCATAAAAAAGGATGGAAAAGAAGACCTTATA
>NW_020455459.1:964864-977886 GCF_003342845.1 Nothoprocta perdicaria
TTTTTTTTTTTTTTTAATCCTTGTAACTCAGATGAGTCATTTCCATCCTGACATCTTCTTGTCTTTTCTAGGACAAGATTTACACTTATCTGAGATAGACTGGAGTCAGCTCAGCATTGAAGTTATGGTTGCTGTGACACCTAAAACAGCTGCAAGAAGGATCTTGCTCAGGTTTGGCCCATTCCAGGTCCAAGCTATCACTAGAAGATATCCTCCTATTCTGCAGGTAGTCTGAGTCTAGATCAGTGCTTATTTACAGTGTGGGTGAAGTCTGCATCTCAATCATGTCAGTGTTTTTTAAGAATTACTACTATTCAACAGTTATTCATAAGTGATCTTCATTGGGAAGGATTTACATGAAAGGATTTGTTGGAGTTTTGTTTTCTTTCTAAACTGAAAAAGGGCTAAATGAATAGGGCACAGTTATAAATTAAGCTCATACCTGATCAGAAGAAAAGTTAAAGTACATTGAAGTCTGGCTAATAAAATATTTTTGCCAGGAAACTGCAGCATAATAAAAATATATCAAATRACACTGCCACTGAAAGGACAAAGAACTCGTACTTATGAAATGCAAATTATTTATTTAATATTCAAGTGGGTTCTTCAGAAATTCTCATTTGGTTAATGAACTTATTTTATTGTGTGTTGAACATGATTCATGAGAAGTGAGGCAGCCATAACTTACACAGAGATCAATTATTTGATTTCAGCTGCAAATACAATCTCTCTCATAAATGGCTTAAGTTTTCTTGATCCCCRGGACAAACTGATGGATATTTACTTTGTGTATCAGTAGCAAAATTCTTTCCAGWCAATGATGGGTATTGCAGATAGATACAAAATAATCCTCCAATTTCTCATTATGAAATGTGGCAGCTTGGTTTAAAATACGTGGTGCTCTCACCACCTACTCTGCACTCAACTCCATCACATCAGCGTGAGTCTATCTGCTGCCAAGACCMAGCCTAGCCCTTCAACTATGTTGTAAATCCTCAAACTTGTGTGAAAACCCACTCCTCAAGCCAAGCTCTGAAGAAATCTGCCAAACACTGTGGCTTTATGTGGCCTCTGGATTTTGTTTAGATGGTTTGACTGGATCTACTCTTTCAAATAAAATGTTTTGTGTGCAAAACAGCTGTCTGAAGCCTTGCCTAGGTGTGATGTTGATGGTCAGACCCAGAACCTCAGCTGCGTCTGTTTTAACTACAACTAATAGTGTGGTCAGTAAGCAAACTTTCACAGAATTACAAGCCCACCTTTACTCTATCAAGAATAAAAGGAAGAAAGAAGAAAAAGATATAATAATATTAATATAATAATAATAATTTAAAAAGGAGATGAAAAATGGCTGCAATGAAAGAATAAATGTAAAAATCTGCTTATAGCCAATTGAAACTTAGAAACTCACCAGAAATTTGGGTTAATTTGAGGTACATTAAGTATGTGACTGAGGTTAATTTATACCCCAGGCCTGAAATCAGCACTTTACACAGCACAGGGGCTTGTGATTCAGTTTTTGTGCTGTTGTAAGCTCCTCTGTATTTGAAGCATTAAAGGAATCATGGAGTCAGCACCTATGAAGCAGGCTGCTTACCAGCTGGGTCTAATTGCTGGGAAGGACCTTTAGGCGTTCAAAAATATGAACACCCCTCCCCCAAACAAATCAATCAAACTAGCAATTAACCGAATGAAAATAAATATAAATAAATTTAAAAAGTAGATACTGATGGGATTCCTCCCAGTTAAGAACAATGATTAGGCTATTCTATTGTAGACTAATTCTACCTAGGAAAAGTGAGACTGACAAGATATTCACAAGATAACAGTTGCTGAAAAAATAAAATCTATTAGAAAACTATTCAGCTATGCTGCAGTTGTGAATGGAACAGTTTCATGTAATTCGTGCAACGCATGAACACATTCGCATGCCTTCAACAAAGAGAAGTTAATTAGTTTTAAGAACTTCAGATATTTGAGTAAAACTTTAGACTAATTTTCAGCTGAATTTTTGCCTTCTGGGGATCCTGTCAGTGTTTTCAATTAACAGATTTCTCTGCACAAGTTCTTCAAAGAAATSGTGTTAAAAATAGAGAAGAGACAGAACTGCATTTTAAATTTCATGGGAAATTCACATTTTTTTTTTCTTATTATAAAAGACAACAAAAGAAAAGGAGTCAAATTTTCTTTATCAATTGGTTTTAATAATTCTGAATTGTTATATGAAAGTCACTATAACATTTTTCTTTTAATTTTATAACTGAAATGAAAAATCATTGCAACGAGTCCATTCTATCCCATGAGAAAACTGCATTCAGAACCCTTATCCATATTTTCCTTTTTTCCTTCTACCAAACATAGAGTTATTTGTAACTTTCCAAATACTATAAGAAGTATCAAGAGTTCTAGAGAACTCCTGCGTTCTTTATGGATTATAGCCCTCTTTAAAGGTTTGCTGTAATTTTAATTAAACTTTTTTTTTAAAATGTATAAATACATGAAGACTTTCACTGTTGTATGTGTAAACAGTCAATTTCCCACAGTCCATAGTGAAAGAATTCAATTTGACTGTGTTTGAAGAAGTTTGAGACTCCTGTTTAAATGGTATGTAAATAATAGATGTCTAYGTTCTTTTTCCTATTCACAGTGAATATTACTATCCTATTACATGATGACACACTGGCTCATTAAAGGAAATGGATCTTTGTTTCAATCATATGCATAGTAATGTGTAAAGAGCTGTGGAATGGTTCCTGGATCTGGCCTTTATGACTTATTTGTGTAGCTGAATAATGCATATGTGTTCAAGTTGCATTTCTCTGTGTTTACGGTTAGCTTGCAAGAATCCAAGTTCTCCAAGCCACAATTTTGTTGGCCTATAATTTACAACATTTAGACATCAGATCATACTGATGATGTCTGAAGTCTGGAGTGAAGCAAGAAAAAGCAAAGTTTGAGACCGTTATTATGGGCAATATATTGCCCAATATTGTCCTCCCTTCAGTGTGGATGGGCTAGGCATCAGAATGGCTGCACCAGCTTGATGCACATGYCCCGTTTTACACTCATAACTGCTTGCCACAACATCACATGGTCAACTACAGTCAGCTCAATCAACCTATCTTTCTTTTCTTATGTTGCAGGTGGCACACTATTAAGAGGAAATCAACTTGTTGTGTCCAAAGTACTCCAGGGATGGCAACTGATGTCCAGAAGGTGGAATGTGGTTGTGCTTGATTTCAAGCTATTGGACTGGAGTTCAATTAATAATATGATAACCATAGTCAAGTGATTGGAGAAAACAACAGGTTTGTTTGTGAAACAGGGCTGGTGATGAGGCAGGTGATTCTGGGTGTAATAGAAGGTCTTGTGTGTCTTTTATGTAATACAAAATGATGTGCAGTTTTGCACAAGTCATACTTGACCATACAGGTAACTTACAGTGTTTCTGTTGGAAACAAGATGAAATACATGATAATATTTTGGGGTATGTGTTATCATTTCTTTTTCTTACAGCTGGGTAAGACTATATGACAAGTGTYAGCAGGGTCTATGGGATGCATTTGCCATCATACTTTTTTTCTTTTTAGCAGGTAGATGATAACATTCTGATATGAGCCCCTCTTAATTTGATAAAACTGATGTGATGTAATGAGACAGCTAAGGTACATACTTTCCCTTATAGTTGATATTTTTCACTGACRGTGATTATGACTCACTGTGTAGAAGCAACTGTATCAATCTTGTGACAAAAAGATGAGCTGCAGGCCTGGGATCTGGGATATCTGTATTCTGAACTGCCACCAACTTCATTTGTGACTGTGCAAAATCCTCATTATGCAAAAAGTTTCAGACTTGGAAGACTAAATATGGAATTCCTAAATATTAATACAAGTTTCTAACTTTAGAAATGTAAGCTCTAAAACATTAATAAAATATGCTTACAGAGAAGTCAGTCTTACCTCAGTCTTAAAGATGGACATAAATTAAATTAAAAAAAAAAAAGAAAAATAAGTAAAGCCAGAGATACTGACTTATCATTTCAAAATTATCATTTTCTATATACAGATAGACTGGTGATATTCTCAACAGAARCACATTGTTTTTTGAATAGTATGGAATACATATTACTGCTGGAAATGGCAAATGTTTTGAGAACATTCTGAGAATTAAACCCTTATTTTAAGATTTATAAGTTGTGACTATTTAACAGCTTAATCTTAATTTGCATCTTAATTTGATACAAAACTTTTTCAGTTGATTTTCACTTATCACTTTGAAGAGTTAGAAATGGCTTTACTTCTTCTAAGACATGATCTTGATGRTCCAAATCAAAAATCTCCCCTCAATGAAGTAAGATATTATATCACGCTTCTTTCATACCCTGGGAACATCCTGGGAATCATGTCCTTGTAGAGAGCATATCAACCTGGCTAGCATAAGCAAGAGATAACTGAACTACAACTTCTGTATGACAGCTGCTTCTATATGTAGGATACATCCTTGAAAATTAAGGAGATCTTATAAAGCAATTTTAATTTTAAAAAAAGAGGTTTATTTGAAGTCTTTTCAGACAACAGTTTCCCTGGGAGCTTTTTGATCTCTTATAATCAAATAATTTCTATTATTGAAAACGCAGGATTTCACATGATAATCCCAAAAAATAATTCTGAATTATTTTGCTCAATCTGATATTTCTTTTTTTTTGCTAACACTCTCACAAATATTTTTCTTTTTAGTCTGAAATCTTTTCTCACTTTATTTTCTTCCACCCTATAAACGATACAAAGCTACACATCAAAAAAGAGAAAAGATCTGTTATTTATGAAATGATTCTTACCTTATTTTAGCGCTGTCACTGCCAACAGCAGTGGTTTTCATCAAAATGATGAGAAAGAATATGAAATATAAACAAATTGTCTTCAGCTACAGATGTTTACCATAAAGCTTAATTGAAAATTTAATATAAATAATGCAGAACTTATAAAAATAACCTTACAACTCCCAGATTTTAGATCAGTCCACGTAAAATAAATATACCCTGTTAGTTGCATTGATTGAAATGACACTAGTATGTGGTGTGTATATATATATATATATATGTGTGTGTGTGTGTGTGTGTGTAGATACATATATATTTATATATAAATCTTCACAGGGATAACAGCAACACAAATAATTTTTTTTGGAAAGCTTGAACTCATGGTAAAAGCTGACTGTGTCTCTGTGCCTTCATCTGAAGAAAGTCCATGGATTTTCATCCAAGTTTGTGTTTGCATTTTTCAAGTTTGCCRGAGAACCAGAAGCTGTTCATCTCCAAAAGACAGAGGATGAAGCAAACTGCTGAGAAGTGGCCAAGAGCATTCAAAGGCTCTTCCAGATGCTCAATGATTAGTTATATCTTATTGTAAACCAGATCTCATATCAAAGCTGGAATCCTTGCTTACCTGTTCTTTAATTTGCATACCCTCAAATTAGAGAGAATCTCAGGTAAAGCAAAACAAAACAAAAAACATTRCAACTGCATATTTGAGAATATTTCAGTCAAGAGCATAATTGGAAAAATGTGCAATAGTAATGTTATATATAAGTTTAGAGCATATGTAAAAGAAGAAAGGCATGGATTGTGAGCAGAGGGCTGTTTACTGCTTAGAAACATGAAGGAAATCTATAGGCCTCATTATTCTTGGCTCTTTTGGAAGCTGGGAGTTATAGGCTGACTGCTTTGACCTTTACTACAGACACACATCTGGTCAAGAGAAAGGATTTTTTATTTTTGTGACTTTAAGCCAGAACAGCAAGAAAAGGAAAAGGCTAAAGTTATTATTTGGAGAGTAGAGAAACAAAAACAGGGGGCAGGATTGGTGGACCTTGGCCCCGAAGATGACTTATGAACACTGAGGAAGTGGAAACAGGAGTGAAGGATATGTGCAGTGATCAAAGAAAAATTTTGAAGATGGAACGATCAGAATTTGATGAAAATTAAGCCATAAGATCAACAAGCTAATCTTTTAGAGTTGATCCATGTTGCAGGTCAGATGAACCAGTACAGAAACAGGATGCTGACTGCTGCTGCATTTTATCTCTGAGGGGCCATCTTGACAGAAGAAAAGATATAATTGGCTTGCTATTACATAGAAACAGAATATTTTGGATGGTCAGAGAGACAAGATGGAGTTTAAAATGTATCCATGTTATGAACTGACTGGGCAGGGTACCTATAAATCTTTCTGTGAAAGAAGGCAATTTCAGAAAGTTGTTATCAAAAATCACCTCCCTCCTCACTCCAAAAGAAGATATTACGTGGGTTTCTTTCAATTTCTTTTCCCATGGGGAGCCCCTCCATCTGTATTAATGATGTTTGCATTCACCAATCCATGGAAATTCAAAAGTTCAAAAAAAAATCCAGTGAGAAAGTCCAGGTCCAGAATTATAACCATGATATTAGGAAGTTACATTCGAACTAGAGCACAAGTGGCTATTCATGCTGATACTGACATAATATGCTATGCTATGCTATTCTGTACCATACTATGCAGATTTAATATATTGGCATCCATTACTTTAGGTACATCTGAGACCCATCCTATTGCATGTTGTATTCTTGGTCCTTCATCCTCCACCAGCTGGGAAGTTTGTGAGAAATATCTGATACACCTATATTTTCTCTGTGTTTGTGGGGAGATAAAGTGACATTTTCTTAATCRAAGAATATTTTTTAGTTAAACTAGTTCCAAAACATATTTCTATTCAGGTTTTTCTCAGACTCTACACAGACACATTCTTTGGCATTAATMATAGATAGTATCATCTATACTAGTAAAATTTTCAAATGTTTCTGTGGTGTAATTTTGGCCCGGTCCAGTCTCACTGATCAGAGATAGCTGGATATGATTTAGCAATAAGACCATTTCAGGGATCATTCCCAATAGGCAGTTTCCATGCAGTTGAGCTCTTCTAATGACTGACAGTTCATTAGGATAGATGCATTTTTCCTTGCCAGCTTATCTCAGTGTCTGGGAATGCTTCAGGGAACACATAGTTTATTGGTATAGGTGTAGTTACAGTGTGCAGAAACTTCTCCCTGGATTTCAGATACCTTCCCATCAATAGTTTTAGTGCATTATTTGTGTTTCAGTAGAAAGCAACCAAAACAACAATAACCAAATAGAAAAACAAAAACAAAAAACCAATTCTTCTATTAGCTAATGTTCTTCAGCAGTGGTAAAAATCATTAACCAAGCCTGTCTGGGACATTAAAAAAAATTTAGTAAGTAGGTATAAATATATTTTTGACACAGCCTTGTGGTGCTACATTATGATGCTCTTAGGAGCTATAGTGACCGCAGCCAAATAAACATCTTAGAGAAACTGGAAAACTGATGGTCTTTGTAAAATGAGATGAAACTTCTTCAGATTCTCCTATTTTTTTTTCCTCTAAAACTCTGGACACATGATCTAACAGCTCCTTTCTTGTGTGTTGGTAAAAATAAAACTAGCTAAACACACCTTGACACAAAATGGTGGTCCAGAAGTGTGGAACATGGTTTTGGACAAGGGATAATTACTGTATGTGAAGGAGTTTCCAGTCTTTTGAGAAAGASAAATGGAATATTACCAGCAGAAGTCAAAATACTGTGACTCTGCCAAGTCTCTGACAACTTCCCAGCAGATCTAACTTTGAGACCTTCCTCCAGCTCCCATTAAGMGGTTCCTGTTTGGTACCTATTGCTGCTGTTTTTGAGTTGAACAAATCACTAAGTGTTGATAAATACAGAGCTTGATGTATATAAGCAAAACCTACCTTTTGCCTTTATAAAACCTACCTTTACAAACTCTACCTTTTGCTTCCCACCTTAGGATAAATTAACGTCAAAAGTATTTTAGGAACATAAGGTTGTGGGTGGAAATGACCCTAAACTGTCAGTCTTTGTTATTTCTGTTGTGAGGAACAGGCTTTAAGGCAGCTGATACTATGRCCAGGATAGCTAATAATATAAAACAAAGTGCAAAATAAATGTAGTAKCAGTTATTATTTTTCATATGACAAAATCTGTGAATTACAATTATGAACCAACAGCTCATTATATTAGGTACTGTACAAATACAGAGCTAACTGACAGCCCCTACTTGCAAATCTTCTAGCTCTGCCAGAATCATTTCTCTTTATCTCCATCAGTGTAAATGGAGAGCTAACATGTCAAGAGACTTYGTCAATAGATGGAAAGAGAGCTAAATTAGCAGATTACTCATTTTGTTGAATTGGTGGAGACAGGAGACAGGTGCGTTGAGATTTTACACGCTAGGTTCCTTCTCTTGCCCTCAGGACCCTTAGTGCTGCCATGTGCTTGAGGGACACATCAGTCTGCTCAGAGGTGTTTGCAGGATCCCTGCCGACACTTTACTGTGTTCCGTAGATTCCTTTATGCCACTGTAGAGTTCGTCAGTGTCTTTAGCATTATCTTAAAGGGCCCCTCCAGTGCTTGGCAAAGACACTGTACACTCTTGTAGCATATTAAGAAATTTGTGAATTGGCACCTGTTCTGGTAAAGCATAACATAATACATCCCAAAATGCCACTACTGTGTTAAAAAAAAAAAAAAAAAAAAAAAAAAAAAAAAAAAAAAAAAAAAAAAAGTTTATAATTGTACATATCTTACACAATGGACCAAATAACCCACAAATGTTTTGTGATCATAGATTGTAGTAAATTTTTGCCAGTGTGCTGATTGCTAGTTATTTTTTTCTCTTTTTCTTTTTTAAGCTCCTTGCACTCTACTTATTAGCCTGTACTTTATCTTACTATACATTTGGCACAGCAGGTGCTTCATTACAGTCCCTGCCACCAAAGTGTCCTTCTGCATTCAGAAGTTTTATATGGTGCTTGCAAAAATTCCTCTATCCTCTGATGAATTAACTGCATTAAGGTAAACATGAATGTGTTGAGACTCTTCTCCATGTGAGGTTCTTCATCTGCCACACTTGCAAACCTTACCCCACAAGACTAGCACTATCATCCTGAAGCACAGAAGTATTTGCATGCTAGAGCAAAATAAGCTTGTYCTTTATTTTTATATAAAGATTTTTCCAAATATTCTGATGAAAAATGATAAAAAAATACAACTGGAATGTATGCAATCGCTGTAGAAAATCTGACAGGAAGTAGTACACTGTTACATACAAGTAGGATTAAATTCTGAAGTGTTCGCTAAGCTAATGGCTCCAGGAAAACAAAGCTGAACACAGTTGCTTGTATTTCAACATAAGAAACCTCACAGCTGATATTAGCAAGTAGTTTTTCAAAGAAAGTTGTATAGGCATTACTCCATTAATTTTATAAGTAGGACTCTAGTTTATGATGAATGTATTAAATTCTGTGTGCTTTTAGGCACTGGTCACTTAAGCCACAAATGACTAAATGTATGGCGGGTCTTAGAATGAAGAGAAGAAGGAGAATGGAAAAAGAAAAATGCCATAGCTTAGTTATATTTTTACTGCTACTTGTCCTGCTCACAACGTGACTCACTTTATAGGACAAAACTCTGGTCCTTCAGAGAATGTTTTTCTTCAAATGCTGAACTTCCTGCTGAACTGCCTGAGGAACAGTTCTGCTTTCAGTRTTTACTCAAAGTAAGCACTGTGGATCTCAAACAGGGAGAAAAAAAAATTAGTGAACTCTTCAGGTTAATCCTGTCCCAGGCAGAGGAACATTGGACTATTCTGTCAGTTCAAATTATAATGATGGATCTCCTAAGACCTCAGATTGCCATTTTTATCTTTTAAATGGTTTCTTATAAGGATTTTTGTTACATTTTGGAGCCTTAGACTATGCCAAGATYAGTAAATTAGACAGTGTCAATTAGACACTATCAAGAAAACTTCCTGGGCAATTCAATTCTGCAGCCCATATTGTTGAGAACGGTACTTGGTCTGGTTTTGATTTGGTATTATTGTTATTGCCTGAATAAGCTCTCGAGATTTTAGGAGATGTTTGAACTTGGCTATAGAGTATTAGAATTTAATAATATGGACATATACCATTTTGTGTCAGGTCATCTCAAAATCATAATGATTAATTTATTAATAGTAATATTTCTTCAGAGATTAACTGATGTAGTTTCATACAATTCAGTCTCCTAAGCGGAAGAGTAGTAGCGCTTACATGTGTGCTTCATTACAGACCTGTGTATAACTTCCTTAAAATCCATGAGACTATTAATGTATGTTCCATGAAGTTTTTATTCCAATTATGAGTCTTATTTGTCAACCTCAAGGTATCCAAGCACCAGCAATTTGAAAATGACTCATCTCCTCTGATTCCAGATAGTAATTGTTCCAAACCTGATGGTGCAGAAAGTTTTGGTCAGTTGGTGGATTGTCATCTCCACTACTATCCTGAGACAATATATGGTGTGTTAAGATTGTAACTTATGTTAGGAGTATCTCCAAATTCCATTTCTTGCTTCACTATAGGTTTTATTTTTGACCATGAACATCAATAACTGGCCAACATAGCACAGATAGATACTTAGCCAAAATGAACAAACAAAAATAAACAGTGTAAAGGAAGTATTAAGTTGGCATTAAGTTCCCCAGAATAAAAGAAGGATCTACAAAGAGTTTTCTGTGACTGCAAATCATCTAGGTTCAATGTAAGAAAGCAGATTTACATCCCTGAGTTCATATATTCAAAGTGGATTTGAATAGTGGAGGCTTCTACCTAGCTGTAATGTAGGCCTCAGGAATCATCTCCTGAAAATACATTCCTGATCAGAATGAAGTTTTTATTTTTAAAAGATTATCAGAGGAAATAGCAGTGGTAATGTCTGCAAAGCTTAATTTTGGGACTCTGGAGAGCAAGGATGAGAGAGAGGCTGCTTCATCAACATGTCAGACTGACAGGGGAAGCTCCAAGAGGGCAGAGCAATACAGAGGATCGTAACAGCATAGATCAGTAACACTGCTGAAGTCCTAGTTTGGGCAGACTTTGAGCACCCAGGAACTTCCTTTGTCCTCAGATCCCCATATAAAATGGGGTAACAGCCTTTCTTAGGTTGTGAGACATCTCACAAAGTTTTTATAAAAAAAAATATTTTTTTTTAATTCTTTTTTTTTTCTTTAGTGACTAGATCAAGACATCAAGATTACCTTGCGTACATGACGTGTTATGGAATGTGTCTTCTGGTCAGACTTGTCACCTTTGTTAATGAACTCATTTCTGGGATTTGGTGGTTTTGACTGATGCTGTGCATAGAAAGTAAAACAGGATGACTTTCTATTTCATATCCCTTCAAAAAGATGTTTGACTCCCAGAGAGGCTAGCTTGAGACCTTAGGATGAATCAATCATGTAGTGCTGAAAATCAAACAATTATGTTTTTAAGAAGTATCTGATAATCAGTSCTCTTTAGAAGCATTTATTGACCAGCATGAATTTTAGAGGATTTCTTTCTTTCTTTGTTTTCTTGAAGGTGAAAGGTTCAAAATATTTCTGCATCCAACTGTTCCACAGTTGTGGATTGTGCTACAGTTTGGCTAGAAATCCTGTTCTGTTGGACTGGAAGCACTATCTGCCCAAGTTCCATATTTTGCATAAAATACAAAGCCAAAGCAAGATCCAAATCACTAGTTGTCACTACAGAACCTTGCAATAAATACATCCAGGATTTCACCATTATGGTCAGAATCCAACTATTGCTATTATGTTGTGGCAATGCAATTTATTGTTCAGATTCCATTGCGGACATGATTTTTATATAGTATTACAGATAGCTATTAAGTGGAGTCAGGTGAAATGATACCTATGCTTTTCCTCCCTCTAATGTTTTATAAATGCATAATATGCATAAAATGTGACTTTAGTTATTATATGAACTTAACCTTGAAGCTTTCATACAGTGATAAAAAAGAAGGAAGAGGTTTTTTTCCACACACAAAAATTTGTTGTGTAAGAATTTCAGAAGACTGGAACAAAAAAAAACTTAAAGTAGAGGAGTAATTGCAAGAAAAACAAAAAAGAAAGAAAGGAAAAAAACCTCACAAATGAAAAGACAAAATAGTTTCATCCTGGCATAATTTACAGAAATAGCCAAGGATATGGGACTTAGGGCTTGAGACCTAACTCCTGATACAGGAAACTTCCTCCCCTCCTCCCCCCTTCCAATTTTGGAACTGTGGTGAGATCCAAAGRCAACATCAAAACTCAGAACAGCATAGTTCAAGATCAACTTTAACGAGGAGAAAAATATGAAATTTAACATCCTTATAACTACCACCTGGGATCCAGCTTCCAGTCAGATGGAGAGGATTGGTTGCATGGTCTTTTTATCTCTGTCAAGGCTCCACTTATAAGRAAGTATTTTGACTGGTCTATTCTTTGTTATTTTGTCTATTCTGTAGGGAAGAAGGGGCCAGGCTCTTCTCATTCGTGGCCAGCGATAGGACATGGGAAAATGGGTGTAAGTTGAAACACAGGAAGTTCCATCTGCGAATGAGGAAGAATTTCTTGACTGTGAGGGTGACAGAGCACTGGAACAGGCTGCCCTGTGGAGTCTCCTTCTCTGGAGGTCTTCAAAACCTGCCTGGATGCCACCCTGTGCCATATGCTGTAGGTGTTCCTGCTTGAGTGGAAAGGTTGGACTAGATGATCTCTAGAGGTCCCTTCCAACCTTGAAKATTCTGTGATTCTGTGATTCTGATTCTCTTTCCAAAATCTTTTTGCATTATGAAATCTGTTATTGAATCATCGCTATGAGTAAGAATGCTAGGTTCATATCTAGCAGGATGTTCCCTCAAAAGTCATTAGCTCCATGGTCTTTACTTGATCATGTTTGGTCATGATAACCACTCTGCCTACTTAGCGGCCTCAGTTTGAATACCGTCAAAAGCTCAAGTTGGGCAGAGGGGCAACGCATTTAGAAAGCTGTATAGAGTCTGGCATAGAAACAAGAAAATAAAACCAAAACATTTCATCCAGCATTGCAATACAGAGGCAGAAGGAAAAAAAAAAAAAAAAAAAAAAAA
>NW_020455459.1:977921-985054 GCF_003342845.1 Nothoprocta perdicaria
GCTTACCTCATTGGAAAAATAAAATGGGTCATATTCAGCTCACTAAGCATGTGGAAGATATATCAAATACTACAGCTTAACATTTTCTGTTGTCCTAGCTGATGACAACATGTGTTTGAACAGAAAGGTCATGCTTAGTCATGTGTGCTATTTTTCCCTCTTCTTTTTTTTTTTTTGTTTTTTTTTGTTTAGGGGTAGAACAGCGTGGACTAGGTTAATCCTGCAGAATACTAAATTTTATTTCATTTCTGCTTCACAGCAAAACTTGACCTAGAATGGGTAATCTCACGGTGTTCTTTATCACAAGTGTCAGTTTGTCAGTAAAAGTTAATTTGGGCATTTCCAACTCTAATATGTATTTTCATATTTCATAAATATCTTCATATTGTGTTAACCATCTGCCAAAGACAGCCGAATAATGGTGAATAATGGTACCTTTGAATGTGGATAGGCAATGTGGTAAGCAAACTTTTCATGGCTTTTCTCATCCTTCCTATGTTCCTTCCTATGTTCTTGTTCCTTCTCAAAATATATGAAAACTGATCACTACCGGTGATATAAACCATATGGCAGTCTAAGTTCCTTTCTCAGAGGTAGAGAAACAGGTGAGATTTGGCATTTGAGACACTGTGATCAAACTGAGAGACCATTTGATTTCTGATGGAGCAGAAATTCCATTTTCTACAACAATACTTCATAGGATCTAGGATTTGTTATGACCTGAAGCAATTTCAGCTCTGCCACTGATGCTTGAATAATTCTGTGTCCTGATTTCCCCTCACATGTTTTGGTAGTCTTAGATATTCAGAAGGTGAGTTTGGACTGTCTTTTATTATGTAGTAGTACAATGCGTAGCATAATGATGATCATGTCTAGAATCCCAACTCTACCTGAATTTTGAATGACAAGACCTCTATCTCCATTTTTGKGTGCTGGGGCACCCAAAAAGATAAGGTCTTACCAAAAGATCTTGGTAAAAAGATGCAGAATGGAGGAGCAACTTTGGCCTTGGCAGCTGTGATCAGAGTTTAAATTAGAATTGAAGGCATCAGTGTTCATTTCAGCCATTTGCTAAGATGACTTCCCATGTTAGAATCATTAGGAAACTTCTATAACTCTCAAACTTGTTGGGTAATAAAATCTTCTCCTTGCAATTGCCTTCTGTCACCTGAACATTTTCCCAAGAAAAATTAATTTTATTATTTGCAGTGTCAGATGGTAGAGTACTGTGTTGTGTTCTATGCATTCAATTACTGTGATTTTCCAATATGTTAAAAATTTGGCTTTCAGAGAAGAAATACAATCCTGTCCAAGGCTCTGATGCAATAAAAATAAGAATGTATACATATATATAATGTCTCTGGTGTCCACAGAGTAGAGTACTGTTGATTAATTGYTCTTTCTTCTAATTTGTTTTGCGTTTTCAGAAAGAAGAGGCATAATGCAGATATGCTGTGTGGGATGGAAAAGAAAAGAATAAAAATGGCTTAGGCATAAATCTGACAAATAAAAGACATTGTTAGTTACTTCAACTATAAGACACTAAGAAAGGATTAGATATTTAGTTAAGGCGTTTGAATGGAATGTGTCATTATTCAAGTTAAGATAAATATTGTAAGGTCCAATATTCTTAGACATTACCAAGCAGAGAATCATGGTCAACAAGCCCTTTTTCTCCCTTCTATTTTCTCTAAGCAGGACCCTCCTAACCATATATTGTTAATAAATACCAAGTGTTAGAGAACAAGTGTTAATTAGGTCTGGTAGCGGTTCTGATAGATCTAATTGTTGTGCAACTCGAGGCTGCATTTGGGGTAGGCTACTTTTTTCTTCTCTCTCTTCTCTCCCCTAAATTACTTTTTATTAATGCTACATCTCATGTACCACATCTCAATGTCAGTCTACATTTGTGGAACAGTTGGTCTACTCAGTCAACGTCAGAGCCTTTGGTAGAAACTAAGCAGYTAGGCAAACTCCTTTCACTTTCCCTGTTAACCACAGTAATCCAATACAACTTTTCTACTCTAGTTTATGGATATGGAAACAGTTTTCCTTATTACTTACCTCTAAGCTGTGGTCACATATGCTGCCTCTTCCTCTGTGTAGAGAATATTGCCCCAGAATGAGTTATATTTCAAGCCTCTGACCCTTCCTGAGCCACAGATAGTCACTTTAAGGAGTCATTTCTCCTTACAGAGAAATCGTAAGACATTCTTGGTACAGTATATGTCGACACAGAACTTCCCAGATTCCCAAGAAATTGTGTACTGAATATTTTGTCAGTTCAAAATACCTATATGTTATCTTGGAGACTATATACTAAGAAGAAGAAACAGGAAGTGAGCTACTCTAAAATATATTATATAAATACGTGTGTGTGCATTTTTACTCTACCAGTAAGTATACTTTAAAATTCTGCTACTTAGACTTCTTTCTGTAAATAACAGCGAGGGACCGTCTCCTCAGAAGGAATCAATACACAATGGATTTACTAGGCATAAATTGATCCAATATGGCTTCTCCAATTGTAGAATAAAAACTTACATAAAATTTTAATCAATAAATACCACTGGGCCCCCAAAAGCTCTAGTGCTGGATTTATAACCAAAGGCAGTATTTAATCTCATAGATTCAATTTTAACTGTAAAAAATAATAAAAACATTGATATGTTGCTAAAGCAATAAAGGAAAGAAAAAAAAAAGTGATGTTGTCTGAAGGAGGTAATTTAGCAGCTATAATAATTTATGTGTTGTATCTTTGATATGTTCCTGCATATGTTGGCAAAGCTAAATATTAAAGCAGATCCAATTAGCAGTATAATATTCTTTTATCAAGAAAGGTTACCTAACAAGCCCACACTTGTCAACAGAAAGGTGAATGTTTGTCCAATTCTGTAGAAAAATGTAACTCCGCAGACTGCAGTTATTAGATTTATGCTCTGTTTGAGCAGGTCAAAGGCTAGGAAAGGAGAATCATCAACAGCAACATATGGTGGTTTCTACAGTCATCAGTGGAAACCGTAGTCCTCATTAAGAGGAGAAAGAAAATTCTCTTCCTATAAGAGTGCTTTTTTAATTAAGTTATACAAACATCTCATTTAAAATAAAGGCAGAAAGGGAAAGAATTTAAATTGTTACAAGGTCTACCAATGATGATAATAGAGCATGTTCTGTTACTCATTTCACTTCTATTAATATCAATTTACATAGATAAGTCAGTAAATTCAGCGGGCCTATAAACTAAAGCATTCGTCTGTATGAACAAGGGTGACATATTTTGTCCAAAATAGTGGACTAATTTTGCAGAATAATATGCTGATCTTTTACAAGCATGGC
Source organism: Nothoprocta perdicaria (assembly GCF_003342845.1). Classification (NCBI taxonomy): domain Eukaryota; kingdom Metazoa; phylum Chordata; class Aves; order Tinamiformes; family Tinamidae; genus Nothoprocta; species Nothoprocta perdicaria. Next base: position 981,258 of record NW_020455459.1, read on the forward strand.
AAAAATTACCATCCGGACTATGGAAGTAGCTGAGCAGAAACCCAAAGAAACAGTAGATCTATGAGCTGAATTCAGTCACATAGACACCCAGAGCAGCAGTAGCTGTGAGAACGTTCAATGGTAGCTGCAAAAGGGAGAACCTTTCTGTGTACTTGAGACTGTAGACTATGACAGCAGTCAGGATGTTTAGAAATAAGTGAAACAAATCCTGTCCTCAAAGAAATTTTCTTGTGAATAACTGTTCTCATCTGATGCCCTAAGCTAGCTTCTAGTAATGAGCAAATCTCAGCATGCACATAATTTGTTTATTTGCAGAAGGTGGCTTACATTGTGTTCTTGATGTATCAGGACTAAAATGATTCATAAATTAGGCAAAGAATTAAATAGAAGTTCGTGCTTTGCAGAAACACTTGGATATGTTTGAGAGGCAAACTTCTTTATATGAGTRCTAGGGCAATATCAGTCACTCTTAGTGATGCAAGCTTTCTTCATTAAAGTGGACTGTGGTCATTTTAGCATGTATTTCATATCTTATGCTGCAGATATAACTAAATGTTTAAGTCTGTTAATCTCGTGTTAACAGAGTTGTTTGCTTATTGATGTTAGGTTCGAAGGGAGCAGTTCCTTCAGTGTAGAAGTCTGCCACAAGTTCCTTGGAAATTCTGCTGCTGTTAGTTAATGCTGTCTAAAGACAATGATTAAGAAAACTCAGGTTCTAAGATGAAGAGGGCTCAATCAGGAAATAACAAAACTGAGCAAACCTCAGCTCAATCCGTGGCTTATGAATATTCAGTTGATGTGAAGTTGCAGTTAAAAGGCCACATTTACTCAACTTAAAATCTTGCCTTTTTGTTATAAATAACAATGTATTTGAGATGACATCCAACCTAACTCTAATTGCTTGAACATGAGCTGTATGACATCAGCAGATGTGAAAATCAGCAGACAGAAATATCTCTGTCTTCAAAAGGATGATTGATCCTATCTAAGTCARGACTATTTTCTGAAAAAGATTGTTTTTCTTCACTGACTACATCAAGGAGTCCAGAGGATCAGGTTAACAGTTCAGTTTGCTGAGATGAAACCCGCATTAGCACTAGGTGCAACCGAACATCTTCAGAGTTATCTGAGGAGTCATACAGACAGAAAATTTGTTAACCCTCCAGGGATATAACATGCATGAAAATAAAACAGCAATAAAATACTAAACTCATCTCAGTACTAGGAAATAAATGCTGCACTTTTTGGTGACTGCCAATTAAAGCTCCTTGATTCAACAGCTCTTGGGGTGTATTTGAAAGGGAACCCAGTGATGGTTTACATCTTCTAACTAATAGGAATAGGTTAATGTATATTTTAATTCGGCTTTTTTAATTTTAATAGGTTAATGTATATTTTAATTAAAAAAATAAAAGAGGGAAAAAAATCAAATTTCCTTGAAAATGGGTGGGGCCATTATTGATTCATTATTGATTAATTCAGCATGACTTTCTCTTTTATGGCCTAAAAAACTATTTTTGAGCAAAGTAAAGCGGGAAACTGATAGTATAYATGGTGTAAGAGAACTCTGTAAAATCTGTCTCCTACTTTAAACAACCTCTTTTGTGTATGGCAATGTTTCATAGTAAAGTCAAAGATTTCTCTAAGGAAAGGAGAGGGCAAAAAAGAAAAAAACATTGAAAAGAGAGAGAGGAAAAAAAAAATCTTTAAGAAAACAACTTCCCCTGACAAAGAGCAGTCGGACGCAGAGAAAGACAAAAAAAAAAAAAAATAGTCTTGGCCATGTCTTTTTCTCAGTCAGTGTCCATAATTATATCTGTGTTTTAAAATATTATTTTAATTCTCTACCTCACTTAATCTAAGGAGTATTAACATAAGGATATTCCTTCAGCCATTCATGTAATCTASATTTTCCCCTCCCTATGATATTTTCCAAGGCTGCACACTAAATGGGTTCTTGGTAATAGGACCTAATAAAATAGTGCATAGGAGAATATTGTGAACAGATTATTTTTCAATTAAATTATCTTTCCATTAGAAGTGTATCTGTTAGATATTTTTCACCTTGGCTTTAATGTGCTCCATTTACTTATTTAATGAAGATATGGATGACAATGCATTCACTCTAGATTTTAGTTTTCATAATGGAGTGGCTTTTCCAGACCCCCAACTGAACCCATAATTTTMTGTGCTGAGAGCTATACAAACATGCAGAAAAGAGATTGCTCTTGCTGTGATTAATTTATTATCTAATAGATAAGCCAGACGCAGGATACACCTACACGGGCTCCTGCGCTCTAAGCAGACATGAGCTCACTCTACTTGCATTTGCAGCAGATGGAAATTTTCTCTGTCTGTGCTTCATGTTAACTTGAATCTCTGTGGATGTAAATAACTTTGTCTAGTCCAAAYGACCAAGTGCTGATGAAAGATATTATATCTCAATCTATGCTTAGCATTTTCTCCAATACCTACTGAGGAGTGTAGGYGGCATGAACTCCAGTCTTCCAGGAAAATGTTGGGCAGATATTTTCCAAGAGTGGAATAGGATAGTATCATATTTGTGGGCAACTAGCTGGGCAAGATAAAGGACAGGAGTAGCCATTGCCCAGGGATGAACTACTGAGTTAAATTCAAGAAGCCTAAAGGCACAATGAGTTTCTCCTTGTCTACCGGAGTTGATCATGACTGAAGTAATTTAACTCCTGGATTGAGAATTTAGATGTTAAATAATTAGTTTCACTAGTTTAACTACTCATTTGTGTTCCTTCCACATTGAGTGGAGAAAAGCAGGCTTTCCCAGAGAAGTTACATAKCCATTTACCTTAGACACATACTTTACAATGAGCCGAATCAATTGTGGGCAGTGCTTTCCTCTCCCCCGCTGATGAGTGAGAAAGCTTAAGTACGTCTCATTTATAGGTGCCTACATTTCACTGAGATTAATCATGCTTCACAGAACCGTTTTTACTTGCTTTGGAAATGGCTGGTGTTTCCCTGAATATGCAAAGTCTCTGATCTGACCTGCAGCTCATCATTCGGGTAGCACAGTACGTTGCTGTTGTTTGCCTTTTTCCTTCAAAAGCTTTATGTCATGATTTTCTGCATTTTTTTTCTCTTTTGTTTTTTGCTGTTTTTCTCTGGAGATTGACAGTTATCTTCTCCTCCCTCCTTCTCTATAAAATATATATGTATGTTTATATATATATTTCAAACAAGAATGGTGGGGAACATCAAAGTGATTACAAATCCATTTTGCACTCAACCTCACTCCGAGCTGAAATTATCCTGTTCGCTGAGGCACAGGTGGTGATTTTCCTAACCTGATTTGGTCATTAAAAATCCTCTAGCTGCTTCAATGCTTCCTCCCCGAGGCCCCTCTCCATGCTCCGCTCTCCAGCGATTAGCATGCAGCCCATTGGCCTTCTGAACTTATTACAACCCTTCTTCTAATGATCTCATAACGACTGCAAACCTGAGCCCTGCAACCTGACAGATAATGATGTCAATTATGCAAAGCAGAAATGATGGCTTCAGAGCTAATATACTGTATTCTAATATACTGTATTTTGAGCCAGGGGCAGGGTGAGGGGGTGTGCAAGCRTCCACATGAGGATGTGCTTATTTATCGTTTCACTTACTGACCATGTCATATTTCAAAATGGTAGTAAATGTTATTAAAGGAGAGGTCAGGGAATACGTAAAAAAAGAGGCTGTCAACAAGGTTCTTGATAAATTGCTCCTCAAAATTTAAAAGTGTGTTAATTCTTTTTCTTTCCCCTATTCTTCCTTTTTTT
>NW_020455459.1:985114-992791 GCF_003342845.1 Nothoprocta perdicaria
CCCCCCCCCCCCCCCCCCCGGGAAATTCCTCTTGGAAATCCTCAGCCAATGAATTTGCTTGTAATGACTGCTTATTGGTAAATTCATTCTCTAACTGTTTATCAGGACATTTATCTATCTATTTATTTATTTATTTTCCTGTCATCTTGTGACATAGGACAGGTCCTAATTCCTCTAGCTTGTGAACAGCTATCTCTGCTCTGCAGCAAGTTTTGTTCTTCACCATATGGCCAGCAATGAACAAAAGTTTAAAACAAAACTAAAAGAGATTTAGCTTTCTGTCCCAAATAGATTTATGTAGCTCTCCTGGAAGGTTCCTGTAATCTAATGGGTGGTGTTTACATCAGGTATCCATGGTGAAGGTTTTCTGTGTTAAAGTTGACTCCTTCTCCCCAGTCAGGTTTTCCTTCTTAACATATAATGTCTTTGTCTCTGTTCTTCCTCAAATCCCTGGACCCCTAGGCAATAATAACTTTCAAACCCTTAAAACCTGCGCATTTAGGACACACAGACTTAGGACAAATCCCGTTAATGAGCTCTTCCTTCTAGAGCTCACATTCCTCCATTCTGATATTTATTAGTTTTATATCAGGATAGGAATACTCCTCAAAACCTTAAAATTTCCATTGGAGTTACAGAAGTTCAGGAGAGTTTAATGTGGCAACTTCAAGGGAGAAAGTGAATCTCGGGCACTACCAAGAGGAAACTGTGGTCTTGGTGATGCAAAGACCTCTAGAATGTTCCTTAATACGTGACAATAGGGTGATAGGAGCAGTGGTGTTACCAAAGGGGGGAATGTGCTTGCGAGCAATGTTTCAGTGTAAGGCTGGACCGAGGAAATTAAGGAAAAAAAACAAACAAAAGAAAATCAGGAAATTAYAGAGGTTTATGCTTAGATGAGTATGACCAGAAAGCAAAAGTCTATCACAYTGATATGCTACGCTGCCTTTTCTAAAAGGCAGTGATACCACTGCAGCTATTGCAGGAGTGGGAGTAGAATGCCTGTAATCCATTCACAGAGATGCATAATATTTTGCAGGCCTGATCCAGCACATAATGCTGTTGATGAAAGAACTCGATTGATTTCCTTCACACTAGACCAAAACTCCTGTGAACACCAGTGGTAAAGATACATTACATAGATTGACTTGAATTTTATTATTTTTTTTTCCACACTATGAAAAAAGGTCATTTTGGGAAAAAAAAGGGGTATTTTCAACTGAGTTCTAGAATCAAATAATTTCTAATGAACCACAAGCAGCCATAACATAACATAACATAACATAACATAACATAACATAACATAACATAACATAACATAACACCAGCACATTTTGGAAATGAATATTTAAACAAAGTTATTTACAGTAGCATAGGAAATGCATTTGCAATGATCTCAGTACTTTCCTCTAAAGTGAGACTCTGGAAAATTCAAGATAAATATATAAATTTATATTAAAATAATATAAATATGAAAAGAAAAGGAAAAGAAAAACACCTCACTGACCCGTTGCAAGATGCTATCTCAACTTAAAATGTCAGATTTTTCATTACAATATTGTGCTATCCAGGCCTGAGCATGAAGGATGGCAGTTTCCATCAGTGATGCACACCACCGTACCTATATTTATACATATATAGGAGAAGAGCATCTCCTTACTATGCCTGTCTCCATCCTATTTGTCCTCCCTGCCAGTTCCACCTTGCGATGTTTCAAACCGTCAGGTATAATGACAAGGGGTGGGATGAGCAATATCTGATGTGGCATTGGAAAAGTCGAGATATTTAGTTTCCATGTAATATTTAAATGCTTATTTAATGCTATCACTTGTTGCTGAGGGATATAGTGAAAGGAGAACTGACACTGAAGGAAATAAGTGCAACAAAAGATGTATCTGTAATACCAATGCTTTTATTTTCTCTACATGCAGTTACATCTTGTGTGATGGACAGGAGAATTACTCTTTCTCTTTGGAGAAAAAAAGCTATATAGCAATAGTTATTAAATAGCAACTAGGGAAACAGATATCACATACCAAATGTGTCCAACACTCTCATATTGTTGGAGAAGAAAAGCAAAATCTTAGGTAGCAGGTGTGACTAATGCTGCTATGCCCCTCCACTTAATATTTTATTTCCAGGTGGAATAACTTTTTGTCTTTTGAAAATTACAGAAAAGTTATTAGTCTCTTATAAGCCATAAATTCTATCAGGTTTAGAACAGACTCATGCCTCTCTAAGAATATTACTCACCCCGATATTGTTTTTCTCCCTGCTTAAAAAATAAGAAAAAAACTTTATTGTTATTTATTCGTCTCTATATGTCAAATGACACTAGCCTGGGACTTTAAGTAAAGTAAAAGTTTATTGTGTTTGGCCCTGAAGAAATACRTTCAAAGGAGATCCAACCCCAAAGAGTTTATAGCTTAAAGATAAAGCATAACACAGCAGGCAGGTATGACAGATAGTGGGCACCAGGTACTGGGAGGACAGTCATTACTGGCGTCAAGAGCAGCAGTCATGACCCACCAGCTGCTACTCACTGTCAGTCTCACAGATGCCATGACCAAGAAAAGAGAAGGGAGTGACATGGCTGTTGGCTAGAGGTATGACAAAAAGTGGGAGTTTGGAGTAGTTAGCATAGTTTGTAGTCTGATAAAGCACTTAGGGTTGGGTGTGAGTAGAAGATGGCCTTTTCTAGGATCATTCTTGGATTGACAGTCTTTTTGTATTTTTTTTTCTGGTCTGCTAATAACAAGATTTATTTATAAGGGACTTGGGCATGACAAAACTGCCTCCCTAAAGTTCATGATTCAGCAGTCTGAGAAAGACATCTTGAGCATGAAAAAAATGGAAACCKGTATACAGCAGTGGACACAATACTGAAATTTTGGAAGACAGCATGTGTTATGGAGCCACTTCACTGCAGTTAACTCATGGCCTGCCCCCATGACAAAAGCACATCTGCCACAATGCATACAAAAKAATAAAAATAATAAAAAAAACGCACAGATGTCAGTATATGTGGATAATAACAAGCTGGGTGGAGTGGCCGACACTCTGGAGGGCTGTGCTGCCATCCAGAGGGACCTGCACGGGCTGGACAGTTGGGCAGAGAGGAACCTCATGAGATTCAATAAGGACAAGTGCAGAGTCCTGCACCTGGGGAGGAATAACCCCAGGTACCAGGRCAGATTASGGSTYGACCTGCTGGAAAGCAGCTCCACAGAGAGGGAACTGGGAGTCCTGGTTGACACTAAGTTAACCATGAGTCAGCAGTGTGCCCTCRTGGCCAAGAAGGCCAATGGGATCCTGGTCTGCATGAGGAGGAGTGTTRCCAGCAGGTCAAGGGAGGTGATTCTGCTCCTCTACTCAGCTCTGGTGAGGCCGCAMCTGGAGTACTGTGTGCAGTTCTGGGTTCCCCAGTATAAGAGGGACGTGGAGCTCCTGTAGAGAGTCCAGCAGAGAGCTACAAATATGATTAAGGAACTGGAACATCTATCATATGAGGAGAGACTGAGTGAGTTGGCCCTGTTCAGCTTGGAGAAGAGAAGGCTGAGAGGGGATATGATTATCATGTAGAAATACATGAAGGGAGATTGTAGGGAGGAGGGGGCCAAGCTTTTCTCAGTGGTGGCCAGTGATAGGACAAGGGGTAATRGCCACAAGCTGAAACACAGGAAGTTCCATCTCCAGGTGAGGAGGAACTTCTTTACTGTGAGGGTGACAGAGCCCTGGAAAAGGCTGCCCAGGGAAGTTSTGGAGTCTCCTTCTCTGGAGGCCTTCCAAACCTGCCTGGACACCACCCTGTGCCACATGCTCTAGGTGTGCCTGCTTGAGCAGGAAGGTTGGACTAGATGATCTCTAGAGGTCCCTTCCAACCTTGAAYATTCTGTGATTCTGTGAATCTATATGCTAGAGTGTGTGTGATTGTATAGATGATTATGCAGTGCAGCCCTGATACTGGCTGGATAATCCCAATGACACTACAACACTCGATTCATCCTCCAGGTAGACCTGTGAGACCTGAAAAACATGTGTGGGACTTCAGTCAATTTGTGGCTGAGAGTCTTCTTCCATTTGTCCGTGCTGACAACATGAATTTCCTTCCCATGTGCTTGCTTCCTCCTKTCTCCAGACTTGGAGTGAACAGTAATGGCTTATGCCACAAATAAGAACAAAACTAATACAAAAAGGAAGCTGGTAGCCACCACTAATTCTTGCATTGTTTGCAAGTGGGATGTAGTGGGATAGCAACTTTGTGAAACAAGCTGCCCTAGGGAAGTGATGCTGGTGACAGTTAATGACATTGTTGCAATGGAAGTGTAATAATAATAATAATAATAATAATAATAATAATAATAATAATAATAATAATAATAAAGCAACTGAACATTAATGCAAAAATTCCTAGTGCCTTGTCATGCAACTCTCTCACATCCCCTTAGGTTATGTGAGAAAGTGTCACTTACAATCCCTGCCTACTGGGAAATGTGCTTGAAGCTCAGAGCAAATATTTGGGAGCCATATTTTCTGAAGCATGAAAGAAAGAGGCCTGAAGAACCCTATTCTTCCAACATGCTTGCCTAGGTTCAAAGGCTAGATCTTCTTGTAGGAGAAATGCTTTGGAAAACATTTGACTGTGTTTTGAAGATTGAAGTGTCACAGTCTGTACTTTTATAATTATTATTATCTTCCCCATTTTCTATCAACATCAATGAATTCTTTTTTTTTTTTTTTTTCAATAGAGGCTAACCTAATCCTTTGTAAATCCTTTATAAAGCTTTCTTTTTATGCTCAAAAATGCTAAACTTCAACCATGCCCTTAACAGAAACTAAATGAGGATCATTACTCCGAAAACTGTCCAGAAATAGCCACTAATTAGGACTCTTTCAGTTTTTTTTTTTTTTTTTTTTTTTTTTTAACTCTCCATATCCTTCATTTTAGGAAAATATTAGATTTTTCAATGGAGACCTAAATTATTCCAATAATAACAGTTATAACAGACAAAAGAAAGCCACCCCTACAAAGTCAGTATTTCCTCTGTTGTGAATACTTGGCAGTGGAACTGGCATAAATGGATCTTTCAGTTCAGTGAAATAATACATGGGTTTCTGCATCTGTGAATTAGCTGCATAAAGATAACTGATGCAGGTAAGTGCTAAATAAAACTGGATGATGCACGTTAAAGAACCAATTGCATCTGTTAGCAAGTAGTCTCTCCATGAGGATGYCCACTAGGAAATGGTACCAAATTGGCACTTAAAATGAATGACAGCAGACCCTTGTTTAGTAACTGGTATAGATAGGCTAGATGCAATGCAGCTGTGGGATCCTTAGCAAAGGATCTGATGKCTTATACATGGCTTATGCAGAACATTTTTCTGTACTTTGTTCTCGCTGTGACAGTCACWAATAAGCAGAGATTTCCTTCCTCTAAATTACAGGTTGTATCTAAATGGGAAGCAAAACCTTMCATTTACTCATGTGAACCTAAAAGTCAAATTTTAGAATACACAACATTCTAGATAGCTACAGCCATAGTTACATCTGAGTCAAGACCTGAGCTAGAATCTCAGCACAAGGCCTTGTCCAGATTAAAGGAGCATCTTTGGTACCATCTTTGTCATTTTAGGATAGATACTCTCAGTGAAACTCATTGCAGGGGACATCTATCTCYCATTCTCAAAAAAAAAAGTTTGAGCTTGTAATTACTAACCTTGTTTATTTAATATTTGCCCTTCGGGTCACAATGTTTCTATACCTATCACTATCACACAGCTGACAACAATTTTTGTGTCTACGTAGAACAGAGTCCCACTGGTAAACTAGAATAGATTGTCCTCAGGAATGAATAACTGGGAATAATCAGACATAAGAGGAAGGTCCTGATTTAAGCATGTACTTAATCTATTCATTCCGCTGACTTCAAAAGGTTGGTTACCACAAGTGGTTTGTAGTGTGCTCATTTCATGCAATATCGAGGAAGCTATACTAAAGTCAAATCAAGGTATTAYGGAAGACACATATTGGGATAAGGGGATCATCAGGTCCAATCTCCTGCTCAGAGCAGGGTCATTTCTGATGTTAGATCATATTGTTTATGTTTTTATCCAGTTAGATCTTGAAAATTTCCAAGGATGAATACTGCACTGCCTTCTTGTGCAATCTGTTTCACTACCTTGACCTTCTACTACACCCTTCCTCATGGCAAGTTTTTTTCTTATATCCAGTATGCACTTATGCACATTACCTCTCATCTCCCACCATKCATCACTCTAAGCGCCTTGAATCATCTTCTTGATGACCACCTAGGTCGTACATAGGTACCAAGGGCTGCTGTAGGTACCCCCAAAAGTCTTCTCTTCTTCAGGATGAAGCAGTCCAGTCCCTCAGCATCTCCCCACCATGAAGTACTTCCCCAACTGTCACAGTGGTCCCTGGTGAATTTGTGTCAGTTTGTTGATATCTTTATTTTGCTGAGCCAAAARTGAATAGAGTAATCTAGAAGTAGCCTAAAATATGGACGCATTCCATATACTTTATCCATCAAAACTATTCATACATTCAGTCTAAAGACTCATCAATAAAGGATAAGCTTTGGATGAAAGTGAAAAGCACATAATCTGTGTTGGATTTCTCCACTGAAGACCTCACTTTCCCCTGACTGTAGACAGTGCCTGACAGCTTATTTTAGACTAAAGTAYTCAGTGCTCAAAGATAAAGAAAATGTGTACCATAGTTGAGTAAAATCCTGTAATGTCCAGTCAAAACTGGCTCTTCAAGTACAAGCTTGAGACAGTATTTGAAATTTCATGGTGATATACTATGTGCTTAGTCTGTCATAGGGATAACCAGGGGTCTCTAGTTTGCAAGTCTTTCAAGAAATGAACATTTCATTAGTATTAATCTGATTTGAAACCAACAAGATATTTTCCTTTTTTCTCCAACAAAGGGACTCTGGCATTTAATACATGACTCTCAATGAAATGTGTGCCTTCAGTGGTAAGTAAAGAAGCAAAATCCAGTTTACCAAAAAATTATTTAGAATTTATAAAATGATTTTTCCATATCTAAGACCTTAACTGTCTTTAGCAAACACTGAGGTGAAAGGGTAGAGTAGAAGATTCCTAKAAGATAGTGAATAGTAGGATCTCCTGATGCAGGAGGAATATTTGCAGAAAGTGGACATCATGTATAGCTGGCCTGTGGATGTGAAGCATCCCACTCTAAGTCCTTTTCACTATCCCTCACTGAGGTACTTTTTTCATCTTATTTTCTATCTTATTTCTATTTTATTTCACATGATATCATCTCAGAATGCACATTCATTCACCCCCTGAACACAGTCACTCCCAGCTCTTAAAGTCCAGAGAACACCATCAGCCTTGAAATTTCAAAAAAGTGTATCATATTTTAATTTTCCACAGACCAACTGAGGATGACTTAGTAAGGATTTACAAACCATTAATTATATTACAGTTAGGAAACCAGCAGTCTACTTTTTTGCATGTTCTTTAACATCTGTCTCTGATTCAACAAATATATTCTAGAACCAGTTTAACTTGTTTTCAATTTCTTTGACTTGAGTGGCTTTTAAGTGTTCTGTTCCTTTTTTTTTTTTTTTTCTATTTTTTATTTCATTTCTGTGATCATGCTGGCTTCTTTTGAAAAAC
>NW_020455459.1:992882-1042147 GCF_003342845.1 Nothoprocta perdicaria
AAGAAGTGATAAAAAATATTGTATCTTCTTGAAAGATATGATGACCATAATTAAGCATATGCAGGCTTCTAAATTTTCAGTGACTTTATAGGGACAAGGGACTTAAAAATCTTTAAAAATACACTCCTACCCACCTATTTAATTTAAGAAAGCAGGACTGAGAATATTCCTGTGTCATGTAAGCACATTTTGGAAGTACACAGGCTGTCAAATATTGACTATAAATTCTATTCATGAGTCTTTACATTCATTCTTTCTACTCAAAATCTTTTATATCTTTTTCTTTCACTCACCTGCTCATTACTCCAATCTACTTTTTTCCTAAATGTGCTTCGTCCTTTCTTTTCCATCAAACAAAAACCAAACCTCCTACTCTCCCTGCACTACTCCTGCTTCCTCCCTCCTCCCCAAAAAAAACACAGTAAATGATACTTGGAATTCTATATGAGTAAACTTCTGAATTTCAGCCGGATTTGTTCACTCTCAAGACAATTAAAATCACTCATCTCTAAAACTAATCAGTTTGAAGTAGTAAGGGTTTGATTGTTTTGAATATTTATTAGATACTATTAAGAAATTAATAAATTAAAGCCAGCTATGTTTGCTGGAAATGTTATAGTGCTGGGTGACTTCCTATTAAAATAAGGAATATATATGAATGAATATATGTTCCAATTCTATATAATTATTCTTTTCTATTCTTTATTTCTTTTTACTTACTAACTGAGATATGCTGTTTTCCAACAGCAGGGAACATAGGAACAATAGCAGAACAATAATCGAGACTCTGGCTAAAAGTACTTTACGTATTGAAAATGTGTGTATATATATCTGACCCAGTATACTGAGAGATTAAGGAAACATGAAATTACTCAGGTTTCATTCTCAGAAAATTTTCTCAGCTTGGTGTAATATATCCAGCTAGCTACATAGGATGTGATCTGGGCTGTAGATACGGTTTGGACAGAACCAAATACTCATCTATGCAAACCAAAGCCATGGGAATTGCACTGCTCTTCAGCACCTAACTATATTTTGTCTAAAGTTCCTCCAAGACAAATAGTGTATTTTTCTCAGCTCTTGTGCTGCACCACCAGAGAGACATCTACAGTTCTTCTGGATTTCAGGGTTAGTTGTACTGAGAGAGAATATTGTTTGGCAAGTTTAAGAATTTATTAGAGCCAATCCATTTTCACCGTATTATTCTCACCACACTCAAGCTGAACAAAGATGATTCAAATTTTCCATGGAAGGTGGCATTATGGACATCCCTGCTGATGGATAGTTGTGTCTGCAGATCAGATAYTGGGGTGTCTGAATCTATACTGTAGGTTTGTGGCTTACTTGATTTTAACCTTCCCAGGCTTAGCTCATTATCTGGCCAATCGATGCCAGACCATGGTTACACAACAGAACAGATGGCCTCAGTCAGTAACAGTATGGATACCAACAGCATACTCAGGAGGATAGCCAACTGATAATATTATGCACAGTCAACAGATAACAGTATGGATGTGCAACAAATACCCAATGCAAAATCCCATAGTGCAGAGGTTAGAGTACGAGTCAGCAGTGTCACTTCCTTTTTACTGGTTATGTTTGCTCATCACTCATAGGGTCATTGGAGGTATAGAGCTCCTCATGGGGTCATTGGAGGTATAGAGCTACCCCACACCACAATGTGGTGACTCCAGCCATGGTACAACCAGGGTTCCTAAACTCTTGGGGAACACCCCAGAGCAAACCCTCTTCTGTGGACTGAATCATCTTTAGTTCCACACTCACCTGTGTGGTGCCTATCAGATCGTCTCCTAATTCGTAAAGAAGACAATGACACTGTTCTGGCACAGGCTTATATCAAATCCTTTCAGCTTTTCTTGGTACTAGCAATGAAGAATTATTCCTCTTGGAAATAAAGCAGGACTTTGGGATTTATCTACACCTACCTTTTCTATTTTCCTATAGTGAGAACACTCCTTACTAGATTGTGAGTGGGATTAAATTTGGGATGGATTTTGCTTCCAGCAATGAAGCCATGGTTTGGTTTCCAGTTTTGCCACATTTTTATTTAAATTGTCAGAAAAACGTCAGAATACACAGTGGAGAGCTTTGCTATCAGCTAATTGCAGCCTGGTTATGGCCTAGTGATTCACACTGATATATTGAGAGGTCTTATATCCTCTGTCAAGCTTCATTTACAGTAAAAATGAGTCAATGACTCTTGTCTATTTTCCTTCTAAGGCTATCAGAACAGCCATCTCCTGATCATGTTTCCTATCTCTAGGGAAGGGCATAATTATGCTGATAATCACTTTCTTGATTCAGTCTGACATGTAATTTCTCTTCTCCTCCAGATCCAACAGGCTCTTTTTCAAACACACTTCTTCCAAAACCTGGTTAAATATTAGATCATATATATAGACATGTATTGCTTAACAGGACCCAGAGTTYACAAATACTGCAATGAACTATTCAAAAATGTTGGTCTGCCTCAAGCTAGTGGCTTAACTTCATTATTTCCTTGTGCTGTATCCTATTACCGATAACATCTTATTGCCTTTCTTTGGAATTGTCTATTTGARATAGAAAGTCCTCATGGCAAGGGTGACTCTCATTCCACCACTTCAGTAATACATGTAGACATCTGGAACAATAAAATTAATGGCTAAGTAATAACAACTAATGAGCACTGTTGGTGTGGGAGTTTTATTATTGTGCTAGCTGTAATAAATACCTCCAGTCGAAATTTCTTACACATAAATGATTTTTGATAGATGTTTTTTTCCTTGACTGAAGGGATATTTTCATGGAATTATACTGCTTTCTTTGGGTGGAGGGTGAACCCAAGGAGAACTTTCTTAGCTCCTAAAGAACCGAAGCTCAAAATTCTCTCTCTGAAAATATAACATTTCAATCAAAACAAAATTAGCACTAATAAGCACACAGGGATACAAATATGCATGTACACATAGGCACAGTTACACTAACCAATAATCTATATATACATATATATGTATAAATACTTGTGATTGCATAGATACATTGGAACTAATTTTGTTCTTCCTGGGATGCAGTTCTTAGCCATCCATGCAGAGAATGGTTACAAACTCTGATGTTCCATCTTCATTCTGCTGCAATATTTGCACAGGACAGAAGAGGAAAGACTTTCTGTATCTGTAATAGATGGATATGGTCCCAAGTCTTGTTCAGAGATGATGCTAACCTTCAAAATCAGTTTTGAACTTTGTAAATGCTCACCCTACAAACACAGCTTAAATTAATTCTAAAGCCTGAAAGAAAGACTTGGCTAAAATCACAGGGATTTTGCCTGGGTTTTGAGCTGAAACCATGCAAAACCATCCACAAATACATTCACTCACTTTCATTTAAAACTTGGACCATGTTCAGTCACGACTCTACAAAGATTCACTCAGATGAATCCAAGGTGAACCTGCCTAATTTGTGACTTTTAATCAAAGTAGGAAACCTGGGGAAGTTTTTCTGTCAATGGCTGGCTTGACTATAGGATGGTGTACATGCTTCTAAACATATCCATTGCTCTTGTCTCTTTCTTTTATTCACAGTTACTAGAATGCATATACATGAGCAATTCATATTTCCATTTTTCTCTCCCTACTTTTCTGCTACAAACAAGAAGCTGTGTCAAAGGAGATTGCTGTCTGTCTAATCTAATCTTATAAAACACATCAAAAGCTAGTGAAAAGTTATACTTTTCYGTTTGGTGGAAAATCTATTTTCTATCATGGAGATGACTGCTTATTTCTGATTTTAAAGGTAATGTGGGGTATACGCAGAGCCATGAAGCGCAGCTACTGGAAGGAGAAATGTCTAATTGGTTTGCAAGCATCAGCTGAGCTCACAGTTCACATCATTTAGCAGCTTAGGATGAGAAGGGCCATGTAGCAAGGCCAGGGATAATTTGTTGCAGAAGGCCAAGAAAAAAATTCTGATTTATGAAATATGCCTTGCTGTCAGTCAGTTCAACAGGACTGTTAGCTATTGTAAATGTCCCATTCTGGATTAGACTGTAGTGATTAAAATGATCTCTTCCACTGCAAGGAAGTGTTTAAAGCTGAATACAAAATGATGCACTTAAAATTTTCAGTATGAAAATTGTTATGATGACATTGTACAGCATAAAACTACAAGGCTCAATTAAATGTGGCATTACCAGGAACTCTAACAAGACATTACCAAGGAAAATATAAGTCTCAAATCAGACGATTCAGCTCTTACCACATTAAGGAAGCAATAAGCTTCTAATATCTTTATTGCAAGACACAGCAAAAATAGAAGAGCATCTCTCCTGTCAGATATTTAAACAGACAATCTAAACATAGAAGAAATAGGAAATATAGCTTAGGCAGAAGCAAAGCAAGACTACTGAAAGATTGACCTACATTTGGGAAATATAAGAACTCCAGAGCAGTGTTTGCTGCAGCTCTAGAAATGTATCTTCAAGTATTTTCCATGGTTCCTATGAAATGGAGATGATTTGTCTGGAATCAGTGCAGGCCACGAGGGCCATGTGCGGTGGACAGGCAGGCAACAGGGTTGCCTTGTTATTCTCCTCCTCTGTGAGGAGCAATAAACCTCAATCAGACTTCATAATTTTTGCAAGTCTGTTAGAGAACCTGCTTTAGCTTGCCCCCTTGTAATGGGATTTGCAAAGCAATTATATATCCCTGTCTCAGTTGATATGGCTCAGACTAAGACCTTACACATGACTGCAGTAACAAATACACTCTAATAGCACACCTCTGCTATCTGTCACAGCAGTCAAAGAAATAAGAATTGCCTTTAAGGCTGATGATAGCCTGCATTTCTAAAGAGCCTTGCACCCAGAGATCTTCAAGTGCTTTGTACAAGGATAGGAATATCTCATTTCTTCTTCCTTGCCCCGAACCAAGACAGAGGTAACCGAGTTCCTCAAAAGCAAAGGAATTGTGGAYTTGTTTTCACGAGCACTTGGAACAGCTTGGTGCACAGAGATAGAAGACTCAACTTCACCTTCAGTGAGGTGCAAGGTGAAGGTACAAGGTGAAGACCATTCTGTAGGATCAGGACATCAGTCATAGGGTTTTTACACCCTAGCAGCAATTAAGAAAGACAGCTTTCKGGGATAGTTATTGGACTGACACTGTTAGTGATTTAAATCAGAAGTGGAAGGGCCTGACTAAATGGATAATGGGTTTTATATGTGTATGTGAAAATAGATACACATGGGATGAAAGCATAGCTTAGACCTTTCTTACTAATCAGTTGTCCTTAGTCAAAAAAAAAGACAGCTTGTCAAAAAAATGAAATTTCTCTTGGGCTTGTATCCAGTTCAGGGCAATGTCTGCAAATGACGTATCTGAGATTCCACTTGATCTGAAAAGATGAACATGTGGCTTGATGGGAGCATAAATTCTTGAAGAATCAATAGAGTGGGAATATTGACTCCTGGATGGGAGCTCATGAGAAAGAGGAGAGCCAAATCAGATACTACCTTGAGCCTGAAGCTCTAAACATTTAACCTGGAGTATAATCTTTTTTTTCACCTTGTTTTTTGAGCATTCATGTRTTGTGGGGAGAGGAATAGAAACGGTTGTGATCTTGTAATGCTTAAAGGTCCAGATGTGGCAACTTCCTAGCTAATGTGTGTTTCCTAGTATTTTGCCTTCTGTCTCTCTACACTACGGTACATCTGTTCTCCTTGATTATTTTCACTGCAAGATGGCAGGATTTGTTTCCCTTCCAAACTAAGTCACCAAAAAAAAAAAAAAAAAAGAGAGAGAGAGAGAGAAAGATAAAACCCTATATTGTGTATAAAATGCATTCTCCTGGAATGAACCCTCTCCTAATGACGTCAGTTGTTTTATTTTCTTCAGACACCACACACCAGATCATTTACTCTGATACTAATTTACAATCAGAATCACAATTGACACCTGGCAGTGCACTAGACAATATGCAGTTCCCAATCTACATCATTAGTTGCTCATGCTTTGCTGTATCTGTGCTCATTAAGCTCCAAATCCTGTCTCCAGTGAAGTCTCAAAAGCTTGTTGGTCACTGGGCAGTTTGTTCTAAAATAAAGAGGTAGGGGGAGTTTGTTCTAAAATAAAGAGGTGGGGGCACTCCACAAATGGTATGAAAAATGAGGACAAGCAGTGTTCAGATGCTTGTGCCTACAGCTTCATCTCTATTCTGGCAGAAAAAGACGCATGATGGAAGATCCATCATTTATACTTTGCCCTTTTCTTAGATGCCCCAAATTCTTGATATACCTTGGCAGACTCAAGTTTTAAAGATGAGCTGGAGATACCCTTTCARTTGTAGCTTTCTCCAGTCAGTGGAGATATGTTGCTATACAGAGATAGSAACAGAGATAAGGACCAAAGGGAGATGTTTTTGAAGATGTAAAAAACAAGTAATTTGGTGTTGAGCAGTAAAACTGTAGTTTTAGAGTCAAGCAGCTGCAGAAATCTGTTTTGCTGCCTTACTGCTTTACAAATTAGCTGAGGACAAAATATGTCCATGACTCAAAGCTCAAGCATGGGACAAATTTGGAGACACTCATAGAAGCTGGTACTGTTTCCATATGTGGTTTATGGCTGTGGAAAGAAACAGAWGCTGCTTAATTGGAAAGTCAGCCTCCTGCTAGATAGGGCTAGTTAGCTTTGTGGTCTAATATTTATCATTGGGGATTGCTTCTAAGAGTAGATCTTGCAGGAACACTGTATCATTCTACCCAGCTGAGACAAGCTATTGGCTTATTCAAGAGGAAATGTTGCCTTGACATATCCAACAGAGGATTTTACTGTGCACAGTATGGCTAGATTAGGTCTTGTATGGCAAGATAAATGAACTACTTCCATGAGGACCAGCTAAGGCTAAGAAGTCTTTCTGTCCTTAGCCCTCTTTAGTGTTTTTTACCAGTAATCAGATGCAAYATGAGTGATAGCAGAAGTAAAACCGGTTGTTGTGATTCATATAATGTGCTAAAGTAAATCATGCTCAGCAGGAAAGGTGGTTATAATAAAGAAATAAAATAAATAATAAAAAAACCTAAACTAAAATTATGAAATATTGATTGCTAAAGTGAAGTGGGATTTAGAACACAGAGAGAATGGAAGTTTTGACATTGATTTTAGAAGTAATGGAGCTACTTAAAGAGTAATGAGCAGCTGCCAATGTTACATTGGTTTCTGTCAACCTTCTAAACCTGACCCTTTGCAGCAAGGAAGAAATTGGTGATGCTAATCACCAATCACAAGTCTTAGGAGCACAGCAGGAAATGATAATTTGATTGGCCGTAGCAGCAGACATATGAAGGGTAGGAAGYGAGTTACTGTGTCTGGGTGTCTGTGTGTTTAACTACAGTTGTGAGAAATTTCCTTAGCTGGTGACATTCAATAATGACATTTAACTTGAATAAAATTAGAATCGCCTATATTGGTACAGACTGGACAAACACTCCTGTTTTTACTACTAAACAGAAGTAAAACTACCAAATTAGTTTGTTGTGATTGTGAAAAGCCAGAAGACAAGAAGAGCAGAATATCTCAAAAGCTGTCTTCTGTATTTTGAAGGGAAATGAATGATGTGCAATCTGCAGTGTGCACGCCACCTGGGGATATGTCAGATACCCTTGGAAGCCACTAGTCTGACTTCCTTTACAAAGCAGATGTAAGTTCAAGATTGGATCCATATAAGTAAAAGAAATCAAGACTGATATTAGTAGTCCATAATTGAATGCAGGAAGATTTACATTTCTGCTGGAATTTTTTTTAGGGCTATATTTACTGGAAAAAAAAAAAAAAAAGAAAAAAAGGAGCTAACTAAGTAGGTTAGCTGAGATACATTTGGGTGCCAAAGCTGATTATTTGTCACAGCTTATATTCCTATGTTTATTTTACCTCTAGCTTTGCCAAAATAATTAGAAAGAATAAGGAAGGATGACTATTCTGTGATTGTCACCCAAATGATTCTAAGATCTGGCTTGGTTTTCTGGCTCTGCTACCACTTGTTAGCACAGCTTGAAGTCTCTCTTTATAACCCTGTTCTTATGAGAAAGCCAAAGCTATGGAACGAAATGCAGTGCAAAAATGCATCACCAACTCCTGCATTACATGGTGGCACTAAATAATCCAAGGCACCAATATGCAAAGATGTTAAATCAAATCCCAGCCAGGTCTTCATGACCAAATCATTATGTTCTGCTTCTCTTTCCTTGCTTCTCTTTCACTAGCAAGAATAAAATGATGCTCAGACATGACTGAGTATCATGATAATGATAGGACAAGAAGAAGGCAAGTTGCAAACAAGAAATTCTGATTATATATTAGGATAACAATTTTCATTCTGAGGATAGTCAAGTACTGAAACATGTTACCTAAAGCAATTGTGGAAACACCTTGGAGATACTCACATCTTGACTAGACAAGGTCCTGCACAGCCTGAGCTACCTAGACCTACTTTCAGTCAAACCTGAACCAAGTTACCTCCATAGTCCCCTTGCAAACTAAGYTAATCTAATATTATGCAGCACTTACAAGTCATAAACCACTTAGAGATAGACCCAGAGAATAATTAAGATTTGATTAGAGCCTGTGGAGGTCACTGATCTGACCTCCTTCACAAAGCAGATACAAGCTGAAAGTTAGGTCAGATCATTCAGAGACCACTTAGGTAGTTAAAGATCTACTTTGTAAGCCAACTGTTCCTTATCCCTAAAATGGATATACTATTGTTCTCAAACTCATTTACTCTTGGATGACAAGTTTGCTATGGAAAGAATTTCAGGCCACATCCAAGAAACATTTTAGAGCCCTAATTTTCCACTTGTATCAKCTATCAAGCCCATATACTAGGCAATGCATATACAAGTGCATATACATTCTTAACCAGGGCTTGTGARACATCATTGTCATCAAATGAGCATGAGCATGAAAGAATAATTAATATGAAAATAAGAAAAACATACTGCTTTGAGAGAACAAAAAACACAGTCTCTAGTAACACAGAGYTGTAAAATACATCTTAGCATTAGTATTAGATTTGATAATATTCTGTTTTATCCTCGTAAACTGGCTTAGTATCTAAAGACAAAGGATGTCAGAGACTGAAAATAATTCTAAAAATGAAGAAGTGATCATGCATTGCTGCTGAGATCATTACGAGTTCACTGGTTTTTTTTTTTTTTTTTGCTTTTTTTTTTTTGCTTTTGTTTGTTTTCCAGTGAGCTGATAATTTTTGAAGTTGTGAGATAATGCAGGAAAATAGGAATATGAAGCAGAAGAGGAACATTCCCAGACCTATGTAAGGAGGAACAAACAAGGGAAGAGTTTTATGGAAGGTTGTAGCCTGGAAACGAACTTGTTGATTGTCAGTGTCACAAGTAAACATATTTACCAAGGTTTAAAGTTAGTGTGCAAAGATCAGAAAGAATATCAAGGTGTTCTGGAGGACAGATCTCCAAAGTTTTCAGCCCAACACTTAGAAAAGGTAGGGAATTAAAAAAGCCCTAGGGAAGAATCTCAGGAAGTGATTGTAAACTTCTGTAGGGAATTTGTGATACAATTGTTATAGATGAGGYGAGCCAATTTCTCATCTACATTTTATTAAAGCAAGCTGGATACAAAGGGTGACAGCGCTGGGGCGGCCTGGAGGTAATCATTCTCAGGCCCCAACCAAGTCCCCAAAGTCTTGGTATTTATATTGAGTCCAGGTCACGCCTTTGGTGTTTTTTCCCGAAGGTTCCGTTGAGTCTGTGCTGTGTATTGTTAGGTTGCTCAGTCGGAATGTGCTTGCGCCGGCTGTTGCTAGGTGGTCGTTATCTGCCTTCTGATGATCGTTTTGGAGGAAGGCAGATAAGTCTTCCTCAGTGCCCTCTGTTTCCCATTGCCCTCAGTGCCCATTGTATGCAAAATAGTTGGCTATCTCTTGGTCTTGCAAACTTGTTCCTATGCAAACAAAGCCTATTCATGGTTAACATCTTGTGGATCATTAACAGGATGTGGTTACTTTAACAAAATCCTTCGATAGCCTTAGTGAACAAACATGTTTATTACACAATCATATTCCACATAATTATTAGAAGAAAATTAACAGTTAGGGAAAACATACTGTCTATGAGCAACTAACACAGAACATGTACTCCTTAATACTTTTCCTATGGAGATACTGAAAAATCTTTCATAACTGACAGTTATGCTGAATTTTCCCATCAGCTAGCTGGAATCAGAAAACTGAATCTCTGGATACCAGTAACTTGTTGCATCAAGAGCTAAGAGGTCATCAGACCTTCTCCCTCATAGTAGGGAGTCTAAGTACCATGGCTCGTATGGATTTTCAACATCCTTAAAAGTTATAATAATCTGATAGCAAGTATTCTTGAAAGCTTTCAGGGCTTCACTTTCTCCTCTGAGTCCCATATCCCACCACCCAGCTTCCAGTATCTTCTCAGGCCTACTTTACCTAGCTAAGGTAAATTATCGACTAAGATGCTAAATAAAATGGTGAAATAAAGCGCTGCATGGACTTGTGATGCTTGATGTGGATGGTCTCCCTCTGGTCATTTTTATTTATTCCATCCACATTTGCACATTTCTCTTTCAACTTTCTGGAGTAGCCAGAGCTGGCAGTTGGTTCCATCTCAGCTGTTGATGTACAAACATTTGAAATACTTGTTGCACAAACTGACAGAGACRGCATTTTTAAAAATACTACAGTAGTAGCAGATGCATCCTTTCTCTCAGTCATTTCTCCGGTCATTGTTGCTATCAATGGAACAGACTCCTCTTGTGACATTTCTTTCCTTTTTTTTTCATCAGTCTTGGTCTTTAAAATGGGAGGTTGGAGTGGTTGTATGTCACACTATCGCTACTGTAGGGTTATAATAACCCCCTACAGATGCAGAGATTCAACCGCCTACTGGGACTATTCCAGGCTTTTTTAAGGCCTTTAAGAACACAAGATAGCAACACAGGTTTCTGGAAGTGCGATTTTATTAAAGCTCCAGTAGAGTTATGCAATACTCCTGTTTTATTGTACATTGGACTTGATTCTAAAAGAAATATGTCTCTAGCAAACTCTAGATATCTAGATAAGATTTTTGTAATCTTATCCTCTACTACAACCACGGTACTAAATACGGGGACGGATATGCCCCTTTCCCAGCTCAGCCTGGCCTGTACCTTACATGCAGCCCTGTTCAGTTGCTAACCACCAGCGATTTATCTAATCCTGGTAGGTGCCACCATCCTGATTTCTTCTGCCACTTAGACTCAACACAACATTCCTGAAGGCTGCATCCCAAAGGGGCGGTAAGGCTAGTGCACTAGCCAATGGGCYTCTGAAATGAAAGAATGACTATAAGTCAATCATCTGATCCTATAAATATGCAGACAGCCCGAGAGCCCTTTGAGCTCTCCTGACACKGCTGCGGCCTGCACAGCAGATCTCCCCTTGAGCAGGGACGCCTCTCAAGGTTACTCCTCGAGGTTGAGAGACCCCCCTTTCCACAAAAGATTTGTGGTAAGTGAACATAGCGCACTCTCTTTAACTTTACTTTGTAACTGTGCACAAGAACCCTTAGTCATAAACCGTTGACCAGGTCTGGGACTAGGATTGGATCCAGCCGCACCCAGACTCCTCTCAGAAGGAGCCTGGAAAGCAAGGGGGTCCAATCTGAACCTCGTGACCCAACGGGAGGGTATCCCAAGATAATTGTGTATTATCTTGAGCCTCCATGCAGTGAATAATAAGTGACCTTGCCATAGAATCTCGTGAAATCATTGTCCATATTAAYAAATCCTGTTATTATTTCTTTCATACGAGTGAAGTGCATTTGTCACTCACCCCTGCCACCACTCGTTCCGTGACAGGGGTCAAATATTTCTTTATGTCTAGTTTGGAATCCATATCTTTTTTTTTTTTTTTCCATAAAACTTAGCCGCCTCCTCCTAGTCATATAAATCCAATTTTTCAATAAACCTTATCTTTGTTCTTTCACAACATATGAAGATAAGTATTGCAGTTTGAAAACTGCGGGAGGGGGATGGGGGAAGAAGATATCAAATAGTGTGTTAGCTATATGCCCGACTCTGGCAGTATCGAATTCACGAACAGTCTGTCGACTGTAGGTCCAATCATCTTCCTAGGAGCAAACTGAGTTCCCCAATAGTATGATCACCTATAAGCTCGACATTGGCATTATCGGATTCACAGTCTGTCAACTGTAGGTCTGACTGCCTTCCAAACAAGTAGTTGAGTTCATGAATGGCATGATTTATTCAAATGCAACGTTTACAAAACAAGTTTTGGATGTCAGTACAGGAAATTCTCTACTACAGTGTGGGATTTTTAGCTAGCTCTGGTGTACAAAGGTGCAATCATCACTCACCACAGAAGATGAGAGAGGGCTCTCAGTGTCAAGTCTCGGGGCGGGGGGATCAGCCCATCAACTGATCCAAAATTTATGATGGAATCTTCCTTCTTCCTATTTCCTCTTTAGTTCATCTTTTATACCTTTTCTTTACATTTAGGTAGAGCTTGAGTGACTGTAGTCATACTTAATATTGTTACTGATTGATGAAAAAGCCTCTCGCTTTCACTTACAGGTATAGACAATCGAAAATCTAGGGCGCATGCTCAATGAGGGGTGGTCGTACCTCGGAGGCAGGTCACTTTGGGAATGAAGGTGTGTTTTGACATTATAATGAGCTTAGAATGAGCAAAGTTCAAGCAAAGTTCATGCAAAACTAGTGATTTGCCACCCTTGCTGGCTCAGCACCGGACATCTCATCATATATCTCTCATTGGGCAGCTACTGTGCAGATTATCAGCACCTCAGCACATGGAGTACAACAGAGTTTGGCCCCAGTGTCTTCACTCTACTCCATCCTCCCTTACTCCGCTTTGCAGCTGCTTGGAGGGCAGATTGTTGCCTAGGGAACTGTGGAGGAGCAGAGTCTGTGCATACCAACCATCCTGGAAGTGGCAACTGTGTATCACCCCAAGCAAGCTTCTGTAATGCCAAAACTTCTGTCTGGCCTTAGTTCTTCTCTAATTTCCCCCCTTTCAAGCAATTCTTCCACAATAAGTAATCCAGTTTGGATAGGAACCTTCYTCTCCACAGAATAGCCATTCCTGAAATCTTGGAAAAAAAAATGGAATGTCCATCCTTGTCCCTTTCCTGAGCTGTTCCTGGGACTCTGCCTACATGATGGTATCATGATGCAATAGAAACAGCTATGTTGACTTTCTCCTAAAATTMTAAACTTCTTAGGGCAGAGTATATGCCTTTGATTCCATGAAGTACCTTGTGTGGCCTGACCTACGGCTGTGCCTGATAGCTCTAGGTAGTATTGCATATGAATAAATAATACTGATCATGTTTCAACAAGAATCTATTAGCTCTGTAGTTGAGGATCCCTTCTACATGACCAACTTTTTTTCTGTGTTTATCTACTGTATCAGCATTTGCACTGTGTTTCCTCCTTTCCTGATCAACCAGTCTGTTCTTCTTGTAATGATCTGCTTGCTATCTCCATATACCCATTAGGATTACAAAGCTAGACTTGAGTTACACACAAATGCTAAAGAATTTGAAGTGTTTGCACAAGAGTTACCAAAACCTTGGGTTCAGGAGATGAAATAATTTGTTCAGGAGAAAAGAACTAGGAGGAAATAACTGCTTTCCAAGGAAAAAAAAAAAAAGTACTGAGAGACTACTCTATTTATTTATTTATTTAGGATACTCTTCCTAGTCCTTAATCTCTTCAAACTTCTGGAGAAGTCCATAGATTTACTCTTTTGCTTATCTCTTGTCTTGTGCTACTAATTGGTTACCTAGGGAAAGCATTTTAGGATCTATTTTAGAACTTCTTGTTCCTGTCCATCATCCCAGTATCTGAGTGTAACCATCTAAAATTGATAACAGAGTCTCTTGTGACTGTAAGGATATGGTTAGTACAAAACTGCTTTAGTAAAGGAAGTTGCATTTTTGTGTTCTCCTGAAGGATAATCTTTTTTCACAGGAATTTTTCAGCACAATAATTGTGTGTCAGATACATATAAAAACAGTCAATCCAAGTCAACTGACACAGACTCCAATGGCACTAGGCTCAGACAGAGTGGAGATGTGATTATCGGACTGAGAATGTCAGGACATAATTGCAATCACTTGCTTGTGGGGAAGGCAGAATAGGGGTCACAAAGTGCTGCCTATTAGCAGCTGAAGTGTGGGTAAAATATCTAGATTCTAGAATCCAGCCAGAGGCAGGATACTCCTTACAGAAGCGAAGCCACAAGCCTAGCCTTCAGACTGTGATAATTAGGATTTCTGTTGACATAATTACATAGGATGGTCAGTCATTGACTTTTCTCTTATTTCTAGGATACATCAGTGTCATGACGTTTTCTTTTCTCTTTGTTTTTTCTCTGTCTTTTTTTTTCTTTTTGTCTTCTGTCTTTTTCTCTTTCCCTTGAGAAAGAATGCTCTGTCTGAGGCAGCCTTGTGTATAATTAAAACCAGACCCTTTCTTTCAAATAACTTACCTGACTCATACAAAAGAAAAAAAAAATCACAGCAGGTATGTGAAGAATGTCAAGGAAGACTTTCATAAGAATAAAGAGTATAGTTCACTACTTGTAATTTTACTTAATTTGGCCCTGTAATCCTCAAAATAAAACTTTCATATTTGTCACAAATCAACAAATTCCCTTAATCATGAAATTAGATTATAAGCATTTGACTCAGTCCCTATAGTCAACAGGACTTAACTACAGCTAAGGGCATATTCGTAACCTTTGCTCAGTAAGGGATATAGCTAATGATTTCATTTCGCTCTCACTGTTTAAAAAGAATTCTTTCTTTTTTTTTYCCCCTAAATTGTGTCATTAGGCAGTTTCAGTATTCATTTTTATGATTATAAATAATAAAAGGTCAATTTCATCATTTTTTTTCCATACACAGCTATTATAAATAGAACAATTTCTTTGTAATTGAGGAGGTAAATTACTATAGAGATATTGATACTGCTTCATTTCCCTTCAGCTTCAGCAAAACATTTTGTTCTTTGAACAAATATCTCCTTTAAACTGATAAATGACACATCCATTGATATTATTCTACCATTGCTCTTGGAGTTATTGCAGTATTTTCCAGGTCTTTGGCCTTGAGACATCTCTTTTGATAATACTGGTTTATCTCTTTAACACTTCATCTATTTACCTCCTAAGTCACTATATGTCATAGCATGATGATATAGGAGCAGGGAATACGCTCCCAGTTCATAAACTGTGTCTCAGCTCAACTCCAATCTTTAAGTTATCATCCTGTGATATTTGAATACTTAAAAAAAAAAAAAAAGACAAACAATGCATTTAAAGAAGTGAACAATTAAATAATAGTTTGGAACTCTTCTTCCAGAACTTGATTGGCAACATGAACTTGTCTTTAATATGAAGATATCATTATTAACACACTCATTACAGTCTCCATATAGTAACACAAGAAAGCTAAAATAAGATTTCTGGTGTTTACAGGCTTATTTTTCTCCAAGCTCAAAGATTAACTAGTTTAAGAAACAATAATTGCTTTAAAGGGAGAAATCAAACCACGAACAAGATAGATATGCAAGACAATATATAATACTTAATTCATAAACTCTAACTGTAATATTTTGCAGAATTTCTGTTCAGGAAGGGAACTGCTAAGCAACTATATAGGCCACTGTTTTTTCTAATACATAGGAAGTTTATATGTATATACTTGGAAGAACATCATGAGGGAAGGTCATGGAAGAATGGGGCGTCCAGGAGAGGTTGATTTTAAAGGACCATCTCCTCCTATCTCTATCCATTGAGAGGGACTTCAACTGACTRGAAAAATGGGCAGAATGGAACATTATGAAGTTCAATAAAGGGAACCTAGGCACCAGTGCATGCTGGAGACAACTGGCTGGACAATGGCTTCGTAGAGAAAGACATAGGGGATCCTGTGGCACCTTGGGCCAGCAATGTGCCCTTGCTGCAAAGACAGACAATAATTTCTGGACTGCATTAGGCAGAGAGCAGCCAGCAGGTCATGCAACGTGGTCCTTCCCTTTTGTTCAGCATTGATGAAGACATATCTGAGGTGCTGTTCTCAATGATGGGCTCCCTGCTATGAGAGACATGAAACTCTTGGAGTGAGTTCACTGAATGGTTACTAAGATAATAAAAAGCCTGGAGCCATGAAACTCTTGGTGTGAGTTCACTGAATGGTTACTAAGATAATAAAAAGCCTGGAGCATCTCTATACTCACTTTCTATGTTCACTTTCTATGAAGAAAGTTTGAGAAAGCACCAGTATTGTTCTGCCTGAAGAAGAGAAAGCTCCATGGGGTTCCTATAAATGTTTTATGAATACCTGGTAGAAGGAAATTAAGACAGAGCTAGACTATTTTCAGTGTCTTGTCCAGTGACAGGACAAGACAGAACAAACAAATACACAGGAAATACCACTTAAACAGAAAAAAAAAAGGCAAAAATAAAAATAAAAAAGAACAAATAAACAACCACTCACCTAATCTCAATTTGCTGTGTGAGTGGTCAAACACAGGGACAAGTGTCCAGGCAGTTTCTGACCTCTCCATCCTTGGAGTTACTCCCACACTGGCTGGACACAGTCATGAGCAACCTGCTCTGGCTGATCCTGGTTTGAGTAGGGTACTGCAATGGAGGTCTCTAGAGGTTCTGTCCAACCTCAACTATTCTGTGATTCTAAGACCTAGAAAAGAAGTTCTCTTAGTCGGAAACTTCACACAATTTACCACAATACAGGACACAGGATTGCACCTTTTCCTGCAACAGGAAGAACTTCTAGCATAGTATATTCGGATAAAATTAAGGTGGAGAACCTGGATTGTGAACAACCTCAAAGTGCTTGTTTCTGTTAATATCCCTTTTTTTTTCATTTTTTTTCCCCTCATGCCACCATACCACCAGTAGAAATCTGGTGGTGTTTTCTAGGGGAAGCAGAGTTTTCTAAGGGATTTAGACTTCTTTAGGATTAAACAGGGAAGCTAAGACTCCAGTTGTCAGGCTTTGTTTCTCAAAGTACTTGTAATCCATTTGTAAAGCTAGCAGCTTTTAGATATGATAACAAATAAAATAAAGAGAGAGGGAGAAGGATTCAGAGCCTCAGGGCTGTATATAACAGAATTTCCCATATTGGTTTATTTGTACTAAATCTTGTAGTTTTATCATTAACTTTAAATTAGCCAGCTGTTGTGTTTCTTGTTGAACACTATTGTAAAGTGGCTGATTACTTAGTAGGTCTAGATTGCCTCTGATAGATTTAAAGAGATGGAGACATTCACCTGGAAAGTTGTGTTTATATTTGATAACTGACTGGTAGAAATTATTACATATGCAATGTTATTTTGTTCCTATCACTGAAAGAATCTATCTGCTAAGTTTGGTTGTGCTACAGCTTTCTTGTACCATTTCTTTATTTGCTTAAACAAAGAAAGAGTAAAGGAGAGACAATTTTGTTTGCCTTGAGCAATACAAGAAAAACACAATACAGTAAAGTAATTCCTAAAAAAGAAAAAAAAGAGGAGAAAAACTSAGGGCTATTTTCATGATAAACATTTCTATATACCTATTCATCTATTTGGATATGCATATTAAAAATTGCATATGCACAAACACATACACGTATAATTCATATGTTAGAAAGAGAAGAAGGAATCTTGAAACTCTTATAGCAGTGAGTGATATCTTAATCCTGTTAAAATTGATGACTGAACTTCTATTGATTTCTTTGATGACATAATGTCAACATAGAAAGGAATAAGAAAATAATGAAAACTTATCTCCTATTTGTTCATAAAGATCAATATACAAATAGAAATGTAAAAGGATGAAAGGTTATTTTGCATTTGATTTTAACTTTGGTATTTCAGGAGCTGGGCTAGATCCGTTCTTTCCCAAAACACACTGTATTGGTTTGTCCAAATCTGAATAAATCTACACTAGTAAGGTAAGAGAGTAATAAACCTTGGGCTAGATACAGTAAACTCAGCTAGAACTCAGCTGTGTTAAGCACGACTTAGTTGGAGTTTAGGAAACTACAACTAGCACTGTGTGCTACAGAAACTCATGCTCAGCTGGCCTTCAATCTATGACAAGCCTATATACCTTTGCTCATCCGCTCTTCACTTTATCAGATCACATTTTACTTCGCAGTGTACTTTCTACAAATTTCTCAAATTAATATTTTCAAAAGAGCTCAAAATTTATAGAAAGATGTATTTGATTTTTCACTGTAAAGTACAATATATATAGTATATATGTAATGTATATATTTA
Source organism: Nothoprocta perdicaria (assembly GCF_003342845.1). Classification (NCBI taxonomy): domain Eukaryota; kingdom Metazoa; phylum Chordata; class Aves; order Tinamiformes; family Tinamidae; genus Nothoprocta; species Nothoprocta perdicaria. The sequence goes on from NW_020455459.1 coordinate 1,011,251, forward strand.
TTATACATGCTTCTATGTATTTACTATATGTCTATTTATTATATATGTATTTACACTTGGAATTTAATTTTGAATTTGAACTTTCCTAGTTCACTCTCAATCTACTCCTCTTAAGGTACATTTCTAAAATAGGTTTGATAGGTTGCACACTTGAGATGATCTTTTACTACTGGATATAAGGTGCAAGATCCAGTTGTTGAAACAGATCCATCCTGTGCCATTTGAGGTTTTCCTAGAAACTGAGAAGTTTATTTAGGAATATTAGCTATATGCAGAATTTAAGGGAGATCTGCAGCTTTCTGGAGCAGTGTCTGGAAGCCAGGGCAATCTGAAATGAAACCTCTTACTGCGGAGGTGGGTTTGACTCAGATATCTAAGTGAATTGGCCTACCATTTAGTTGTCCACATGTTGTGGAAGTTTCTAAACTTCCAGCATCTCATAATTACAGAATCACAAAATGATTGAGGAAGAGACCTCTAGAAATCATCTTGTCCAACCTCCCTGCTCAAGCAGGGACACCTAGAGCACGTGGCACAGGGTGGCATCCAAGAGAGTTTTGAAAATCTCCAGAGAAGTGAACTCCACAATGTCTCTGGGCAGCCTGTTCCAGGGCTCTGTCACCACTGCAGTAAAGAAGTTCTTCCTCATATGGAGATGGAACTTCTGTGTTTTAATTTATTGTCTTTGTCCTGTCACTGGTCACAACCGAAAAGAGTTTGACTGCATCTTCTTTACATTCTCCCCTCAAGTGTTTATATGTATTGATTAGATCCCCCCCTCTCAATCTTTTCTTCTCCAAGCTAAGCAGGCCCAGCTCACTTAATCTTTCCTCATAAAGTTTACTGAGGTTAGATCCTCAGTAGATATCTAACCGGTACATAAAGTGCATCCTAGAGGTGTATCACAGAGATTTATAATATATAAATACTCAAACTAAGTTGTTTGAGTCTTGTCCTTAGTATCAATGTCTGCATTGTAGATAACTGAATTTTGATTAGATTAATCTTGTCTCATGTGTCACCATTAATAGTATACAGTTTTCATGGCCTGAGTGAATTCAGTCTCCTTTTTGCCTATGCATATTAAGTTACTTCAAAGGTAGTTGTCCTCCCAGCACAGGAGAACCAACCAGGTTCTGACCTGGGAGATAAACAGGACTCATATCCTGCAAGAGATCTTCCTGTCCTCACATTATAACCAGTGGATGTTGCTAGTTCTCCCAAGTATCTTATTTTTAGTGAACTTTCCATATAGGACTGCCATGTTCAGGATTTATAGTCTGCAGAGTGCCATCACAAATTAGTAGTGGAGCTACTCTATGTAATACAAAAAAACATTGAAAAGATTATTAAAAATATGGGCTAAAAATTTGCTTTTGCTATCAGCCAGGTTATTTCAAAATAACCTGGTGTTGTAGAAGCAGTAAATTATCTCATCTCACAGAGCAGAAGCAGAAGTTCTGATAAGACAAATTGTGAAAATATATTCAATGAGAGCTATTTGACACTGAAAGCTGTGTTTTCCCAGAGGAGTCTATGGACATCACTCTGAATCTGTATTGGTAATCTCTTTTCTGTTGAACCTTCTATTTTGATGCTATCTAGTTCTACTATTCCTTCTAAGGCTGCCTCTTGCTAGCTGCTGGCTTTGATGTGCAATGCATTTGTTAAGCAGCTTTGACTCTTGCCTTCTCTTTAATGAAATAGGTTACTTTGTTGTGGGATGTTTTTAGCTTTCCACCTTTCCAAGATCTGTGGCTTGGCCCATAAACTGCAATCAATGACTTCATTATGGGCCTTTTCATCTGGTACATATCTTTTCATCTGAGTACCCAGGCAGGGTGCTGGGACGGAGCTTGTTTAACCTCACTGCTCCAGCAGGGCTTCCCTCCTCCTTCTTCCCTTCCTCCCCTTCTCTAATTTAATAGCCATTTTTATTACAGTGTTTGTGTCTCAGGGAGGATTTTGTATGCACTTCAGCCAGACATGATGCTATTTTTGGCACATTATTCATCTGGTAGCTTGTCTAGACTCCGATGTTTTCCCTTTACTGAGGGTTGTTCTACATTTCCAAAGGCAGGAGCTTACTTAGGATTTGAAGYGTGAGACACTAATCCAGATTTCTGTATTCTAGTGTTGATAGATTTTATTTATTTGTTTTCTTAGTGTATTTGTTTGTTTTATGGTTTATAAATAAGGTATGTCCCCTTAAGTACAGACAACAAGCTTTTGATAAGTCCTGATTTTGCTCTTAATTGAATCAAAACGTTCTATAGCAAAATTGCTTTGCAAATGATAATGCAGCTCAAAAACTGAGCAAAGAATGCCTAAAATAAAAAATAAAATCAAAAACAAACAGCATCCCCTGCCACCAAACCTTAATGTGAGTGCAAAAGAGATACCCAAGAGTGCAAATGGGTGTATTTGGAACTGTCAGTGCAGATGCCATGCACAAACCTGCCACTTGGGGACTTCCAGGAAAGAGATACTGCATGACTCACTACCAAAAGCTGTGCATTAATACTGGATTGAAGCCAAGAAATACCTGCAGCAATTACTTGAAAGGAATGCCGAATCTGTGAGGGCAGAGGATAACAAGATATTTAAAGTCGATTAAAGGAAATGTGTTACCAGCCTACAAAATCTCCTCAAGAGTTAAAAAGCCTTCTGTGACCCATGAAAAAGGCCACACAGCCAAAACAAGACCAAAACAAATTCTCAATTAAAGCAGAGGAGACCAATTATAAGGTAGAGAGGAGACTGAAACAACAGCTGAGAGTAGTGTCATGCTCCATAACACAAACAGAAGAGCAACGGAAAATTCCTATCCGCTTTCCAAAGTGTTCTTTTCTCAATTTTTATATTTTTTGTCCCTGTCTTTAAACACAGCTTTCCAGCCACTTGGAACTTTGTTTTCTGTATCCCCTCTCCATGAACACATCACGTGGTCTTCTGCATTCCTCATATTCGGAAGAAATATATAACATTATACTTCAAAACATAATTAAATGAATGATCTCAGAATATCTACTCTGATCAAAATTTGTAACAATGAGTGCAAGAATTATGTTATCTCTCTAAAGTATGGTAGTTTCTATGACCAGTGGTTTGCAGCATGATACTCCACCTGAGACTTTCTTCAAGGTGCCATGAATGTCCCCTGCTGTCCCTCTGCATGCCATAGGCACAGAGCATCATCCTTGTGGTGGGATTAAGTTGAGGAAGAGGTTTTCATAAGATGTGGAGATACAGCAGGAACTTTGGGCAGTCCTTCAGAGGAATGTGCAATAAATGGCAACTATTCCTGGTTTCATGTATTCTCACAAACAGTTCTTTAGTTTAGTCATTGCCAAGCAAAGAAGGATTTAATAGAAGACTCAGTAAAAGCTACTAGTTCCTCATTGCTATATTTTTGTCATACTTTTTTTTAAATTTATCTGTTATATCAGCATTCCAAATGAATACGGTTTTTATCTTTTACATGTCATGCTTTGTTGACATGGATTGAAATATTTATTTTTTCTATTGTAGGTAATAAATAATTGATACAAAGTTTATTGGTATGCTATAAACTTTAAATTTCTCTTGCTATACTGAAACTCACTTTCAGGCTAAAGCTTATTTTAATGGTATATCCTTCTTTCTGTTTTTTTTTTTTTTAATAAATTTCCACGTGTGTTTTCAAAGCATGCAAAAATATAAAAGAATGTGATTTATTAAGACAGTTGAGAAAGTCTGAAGTTAAAAAAGAAATCTAATTTCTGATTTGCTTTAGGTGGAGGTGACTAAGTGCTGTTTCTAGTTGTGCCTGTATCTCCAGGTGAATTCTCATGACATCTGGAGGAGAATGTGAAGAAACCCATTGTTTTTATTCCAAAAGTTTTTTCATTCTGCATTTTTTTTCCTAATTTTGTATTTTGTTTTGCTTTTTCCTTAATGGTAAAGAAAAGAAGAGATGACAAATTCACTGTGACTGCAGTATACTCCTTTGTATTTCGTTTGACAGGAGTGTAAATAGCCACCCTATAAAAGCTGTAGTTGGATTAAGTCAAATGAAGCATTAGACTAAGAGGGATAAATGATTTCTCAATGGCCTCTATAAAAATAAAAGTCATCTTTTTGGGTCGCAGAAATACTACTCTAATATACAGTGTATGTAAATTAAATGAGATAACCAAACGTATACCTGCAATGTATGCAGCCAGCACAGCAGAGAAGGCGGCACTCAGTGAAGAGGTTTAGAAGCTGTCTCTTCAGGAACTCTGGATCAGAGGTTTAACATGTTATAATCACTCTTTGGCTGGTTATCACTCTAGATGTTCCTGATAAATAAATAAATAATACATACATACATAATGGCAGCTACACTGATTCCTCTAAAGGGAATGAGAAAAATTGAAAAAGTRGAAATTTGCAACATAACAATGCAAAAGAAAAAAAAAAAACAAAATCATAAAATATGAAAGACATCATATGGTCATTTCTGTTCTCAAACTCATTTAAGCAGTTTGTTTAAATGAAACATATTCAATCTGTAGCATCTGAATATCTTCCCAGAACTTCCTGGGCACCAGTAATCTTTATAATGTCTTGCAAATTGTAAATAGGCCACCTGAACTAAATCTCAGTGAAAGATATTTGGGAGTGTCTAAACCGACATGGTCTTATTTTTATTGCCAGGACATCCCTTAAACCACTCAAAGGCTTCATGTCAGCAATTCCTTTACAATCTCCAGTTTCCAAAATTTAATACTGTGTTTTTTTTTTTTTTTTTTTTTTTAATTGGCTGGGTTTGAAACTAGAAATATGTGTCAGTCCATATAAGATTTTTTTTTTTAATTTAAAAGACATTTTAAAATCACTATTTGAGGAATTCAGCACACTTTCTGTTTTTTTTTACTTAAGAGATTTTCTTCTGGCCATGCTCTAAAGAAGTGATAATCTGTTGTTAGGCAAATCGTAGAGAAAGTGAGTCTCAATCCCTTTCAGCTTTTTCCATTCTTTTCCAGATAATGAAACTGCAAAAGTGACAAAAGAAAATTGTGATGTGTTTGACAGGGTTCACAGGGTTAAAAGCTACTGCACTTTTGTGCCTCATTTCTGCAACATCTGAGCAACACAGCTTTTAATATCTTCAAATGCAGAGCCCTTCGTGCTTGGAGATCTTCAGGAGCAAACAGAGTTGATTAGAGAATTCTTCGTTAGTTGGCAGCAATTCTTAGAAATTTTGGAAGCTAAGGCTAAATCTTATCAAGTTGGCATCAAGTTCTTCATGTAGTTGGTCCAAGTGATGCAAACTAGTGCACCTATGTATGTCTTACATGGTTTTGTACAAGATAAATAGCTGCCCCCAAATATTGTTTTTGTTTTTTATTATTCATTATTTTGTGGCTAAAACAAGTGTTTCCCATAGAAGATCACAATGCTTTATGCCTGCCCCAAAGAACTTACAAATGGATCTATAATTACTAAGAAATGGCTAAGTCCAGTAATTACAAATTTTTTCAAGAGACACTGAAGGAAGGTCTTCAAGAGAAAGAAGCTGCACAGAGGGAGGAGATGCAACCTAGAAAATTACTTAATCTGATCTGGAAAATGATTTAATCTGAGTGGGCAAATGTTTAGTTTCAGTGCAGAGCGGTGGAGAGTGTGGGGGAGGAAGTTGATTGTTGAGATTTATTTATTTATTTAGCTATGCATTTATCAGTGCTGAAAAAGACGAAGTGATTTCTCTACACCATTGAAAATTCTTCATTCTTTTTAATCTCAGCAAAAGCATGTCTTACTACTTAGTTGAAGAGCTAAGTACACTGTGATTGCTAGCATGCCCATTAGCAATTTACAGTCTTCCTTGCTTTAAGCTTCACAAAGTGAAATACACAGAGAAGTGCCTGGCCCCAGACACCTGACTGTGATCCACTAACTAAATAATGTATTTGTGTTGTTATCCCACTGGCACCAGAGTGAAGGCTGTGACAAAGTTAACTTTTTAAAGATCACTTGAGATATTGATGCTATTTCTCAAAAAAAAAAAAAAAAAAAAAAAATACAGAAAAGGAAGTCATCCTTTTTTTTTTTTTTGAAATCAGCATCGTCCATCTGAAAAAGTTCTGCATCTCCATCTCTCCATCTTCACTAAGTCACATCCTTGAGATAAAACTAAGCATACAAAAGGTTGAAAACATTTTTTTTGGGGGGAAGAGGGAAAATTGATTTTCAGCTGCTTTCCCAATAAATAGGCTAGCTCTTGAAAAAAAAAAAAAAAAAAAAAAAAAAGGAGGTATGTGCTAAACTGTGAGAATAAAACCACAGCAACACAGTCAAAAACAGTCTGTTCTTTTGTATTCTTATTGACACTTGCTTAATTTTCAGAGATTTTGGTCATTGTAATTATTCTGTATGTATGCAAAAGACTGCTCTTTTCCACATATAATATTATTAAACTGTAGGAAATGATATTTTATTTGGGCTTGAATGTATGCAAAGGAAGACCAAACAAAAYGGCTGTAGATGCAATTTTGTTTAAATAAGGAGTTCACACAATGTTATCTCTCTCACGCACGCCCATTCTATCCTCTTTTCTCACTCCTTCCATATCATTGCAAAGACATGTAAATTCAGGCAAGCCCTAGATTACTACGAGCAGAATACTCTAAACAGAGATGTGAGACAGTGTAACACAAAAGCATTAGTGATACTGTGACATAGAAAAGACATCCTAGATAGAGACTTTTTCAAAAAAGAAGTTAAACCTGACAGAGATCAGTTCCACTTGGATTCTCCCATGACAGCAACATTTAAATATAGTCAACTATATTACTAGTAAACTATAATAGTGCTGCAATTTGGGAAGAGAAAGCATTATATGAGCCTGACCACAAGCAAGGTGGGAAGTGATGACTGAAAAAACATCAAACAAATTACAGGAATCTCCCTCGTCTAACTGGAAGCTTGGCCAGCAAAGCCATGAGCAAATTACTCATCGTATATGCGATGTATATTGATTTGTTACTTTATTTTATCTAATCTGGCAATAAATTAATCTCACATGACTGCAACAGTCTGCAATCTCACTTATTGTTACTGCTCATCCACATAAAATTGCTGCTTTAACAATAGACAAAGGAAGTTTTACCACTGCTGTATAAATAAAGAACTCAGGCATGGAATGCTGAAATATGTGCTCTGCGCCTGCCAAAAGCTCAGCAGAAGTCTTCATAGTTATATTTTGGTCTAGCAGAACACAAAATACATTTCTTATATTTGCATGGCTATTGACTGCAGCGTAAACTAATCTTTTGTGAATCATGGTAGAAGCTGCCCATTTAACGTCCGCCATCTTAAAATCAGACACCTACTCCAATCTTGTTATTCATGTTCCTTGGCTTATCAATGAAGGGGGAGTTATTGTAAAAGCTAGTCAGGTCAATCTAATATAGAATGAATCATGATAAGCTTTTACTTCAGCAATACAGTCACTGAACATTTACATGATTTAAGTTATTTATTTCCACTTCACTAAAAATTTAACTTATCTTTTCTAAGTACTTTCCTGAGTACACCATCCTTCTCTCTAGTGGCAAAGTGTCCAACATTCTGCTGTTCATCATAATATGTTTCAGGGCTGGATGAAATTTGGCTAAGAAGAGCTGTTCCAGGATGCTGATGTAGCTTCCTTGTCATCTCCTTCACGGTGTGAACCATGTGATCCCACAAAACAATGGCATTAATTCTTTTAGCTCCTCTCCTTTCCTCATTAAACAGTCATCTCAGATGCTTCTAGAAAGCTGAAGGGAAAACTATTCCAAGTGGTGTAAAATGAGAGTTACATGAGGTAATATATAAAATGTCTCCCCCTTGACAGCTTTGTCTACAGCACTTGCACGGTGTTGCATAAATTTTAAATGCAAATATTTTCATTCCCAGTTTAGTCACAACCTACTCACTTGTTAGGTACAACTAACATTCTAAACTAATTTTATTATCTGTTTTCCTTTCYGAAATATATACCTGTACCTATATCATTGCTGAACATACGGAAACTCAAAAGGGATTTGCTCACACACAGACTGCTAAATTGTAATGTCTACTTTTAGTCAGTCAAATGAATCACTCAGTGAGGAATTTATTGGTCAGATTTCTGGATATGGAGAAGGGAACACTCTTCGGTCAAGAAGTAGAAGCTACTTGCCTTGTAGCCAAAAGCAAAACAAAGGAGGAACATGTTAACTAGTATGTTTTTCTGCTGGTATGGGTTATTATTTTTAATTCTCAGACCCCTTTCCTCCCAAAGTCTGTCAAAGTCACTGGGATGTCACTGATCCTTAAATGTGTTTAGGCATTTCATACAGCTATATAATTCTGTGTTAACATTGTGGGTAGTTCAAGCTTAGGTGCCCAAGTTTTCTCCATTCCTCTCTGACCATTGGTGCCTGCACATTTCTTATGGAGTCTGTCTCTGACCTCCAAAAATTCACTACCCATCTCCTTTGCAGTTTCCTAGGGGAAGTCTGAAAACTTAAGGATCAACCGAGATTAATGAAAGCCTTTTTGTGAACCTCGATAGAAACTTGATAACATGTATGGTAAGGAGTGTACATAGGACACTCCAAAGCAGTTTGAACAGAGGCTTTGCCAAACACCTTAGTGAATCATTACTTTATTMCACATGGATTTGTTATGGAAGGTAAAGTGAAAACCACTTATAGTACAATGTATTTGTACCTACAGTGTCCAGAGAGATATTCTTAAAAGTTTATGTCCCGTTTCTGCAATGATTCACATGCAGTCTGAAGAGAAGTCTTTTTTGCTTATGAGCAGCATACATTCAACTTAATTACTGCAAATCACAGGTAAGAGAGGGAGACAGAGARGCGTTATAGGAACACGAATTATGTACATATACATACATATATACATACATATATGCAATGTGTCTATATATATACAGATCACTGTTCATTTTCTCCAACATCTGGTTTTCAGACAATGCATTTAAACTGAGGATTAACAAACCTGACCACAGCTCCTCTTCTTTTATATAGGCTACTTTATACAAGCTGCCTCTAACCTATCTTGCATTTTAAATAATAAACAGTAACTTTCCACTTCACTAGCTAAAACAAATTAATTTTTCCTTTATCTATTTYAGCAAGTGGGCATATGTAATTCACACTTTTCTTCATAGCTTAGGATTTTCTCCTAAAAAGTGTTATGAAAAGATTGCTCTGTGGCAAATCACCTGTGTTTGTTGTATAAATTAGTCTGCATATTATTAGCCATGGCAATTATACACCTTTGATACAGAAAAATGTGAATAAAACTGGACACATTATAAGAAATGCATAAGGGGGACCCACAATGGTATTGTTTTTATATTCTTTTAACATAGATTTTGGATCAGAGAGCAGGGGCTTGGGGAGAATGGTAAAAGTTACATTTACTTTTCACTTATATTCACTCATAAAAAATATTTTAAGATACTTATTTTCTAACTGTCTAGACCTTATAAATTTTCCATTATTTGACAAATACCTGCTACTGAGAGGAACAATGTTTGATTATGTTGATTAACTTTACCAAGACACTTTGGGCCACAGGCCATTACAGTGAATTGCAATTACTGTTCATTGCTTTTATTATGAGTGCTCAAAAAATAATGTGGTGTGTGAATTGCACTACACTGTTAGTTGATTATTTAGCTGCTATTGCATCTAGGAGTATGACTTTTGCTCCAGGCTGGGCGTATAGCAGTGTAAAATCAAAAACAGCTATTGAGCATTTCAAGGGATTTCTCATACTTTCAGAATACAATACAAATAGAACATGAAAAAAAAAAAACCCAAAAATGTGGAATATCACAGAAGTGATCTCTGATCATCATAGGAGCTTTCATATTCCATATCTTAAGGAAAGTTTAAACTTATTTCTTATTTTTGGTTATAATAACCAGGTGATAAACTGTGCCCTGGATATTTTCATGCTTTTGTTCTTATTGCTGACATTATTGACTTATTGCAGATCAGCTGACTAGGCCATGATCAATTCTAGAAGTTCAAGGATGAAGCTAACATTTCGCTAATGCGTAGATGCTTGGCTTAGCCCCAACAGCACTTACAGTCYGATGCACAAGCAAGTCAGATAGGTTTTTCCACAAAGTTTCTGATTACCAACTACCTCAGGTTCATTAGTATCCTCCTGAACTGAAAATCAAGTAGACCTTTCAAGTATTTTTACTCTTCTGTATATATGTATAAAAAGGTAGCTTTTCACCATCCACATCTGGAATGACAGTCCCAACTTGTCCTGTTGCTAAGAAAAAAATGGTGTGTTTAACATTATCAAGGCAGAAAAATATTTAAAGCTATGTCTGTTCTCTTCCTTCCTATTTCCAAAGCCCTTAATAGATAGATCTCTGAGTTTAACGAATTTACATTATCCTTTAGAAACATCATCTTTACACCTATCGGCAAGTTTCTGTGCCATCTCTAAAGTGTTCATTGACAGAAAGGTACAGACATCTGAAATATTATTTGTAAGAAGAGCAGAAAAGGTGCTAAATCCTATATTGTAAAAGCAAGTAAAAGGAACATATCAAAGCATCAATGTGATTAAACATCATAGCATATGTCAGCATCTTCATGCTGAAATGCTAGTGAGTTAATTCCATTCTATAGCAAGAATTAATATTGGGTATATTACGTCRTAACATGAGTTACTATGGTTGGTTGAGTGTACCATCTATTCCATTAAATCTATGACTTAGGTGCTTCAAATAATTGCAAAATCTTCTAAAAATGTCCATAAGATCAGATCGCCTTCACAAAATGAGCAAACATTATAAAGCTKCAAAGCTTGAGTACAAGATGAGCATTGTAAATATTTGGTGCATCAATATGCTTTTCTTTAGATATATATCATTGTGGACTTAGCATCTTTGTCACAGATGGTCTTAATGGACTTCAAGAAAAGAAAATGCAAACCAGGCAATTTCAGAATTGCCAAGCTCAGAGGAACCTTCACCTTAAGTCTAGAATCAAATCTTAACTCTACTAAACTTAATGGCAAAATCTCTGTTGATATTAGGAAAGCCAGATTTTCAGCATTAGCATGAGTTGTCCTGATATCCAGGAGAGATTTTAATAGTTATTCATTAGACTTATTTGTATTTGAAGTATAATTTTTCAAAGCTCTAGATGATTTGCTTTGCTTTTTAGCTCTCTGTTTTCATTTGGTCTCAAAAACTTTGGTTATGTCCATATCATTTTGTGAGAGAGAGATTTTGATAGATTCGAGGCTATATTCTTTGAACATCTACACTGGCATCCTATAAGAAAGCTTTTAAAAATAATTTAATAGTGAAATCAACATATTTAGGCAAAGGGCAATCTGAAGAATACCCTAAAACCCAGACTGTGCTCAAATGAACTGTGGTTCGTCCTGCATATATGTTCCATCTGCTGTTGTATTGATGCTAAAGGATAAAAAGAGAATAACAATTCCATCCTAACAACATACGGTGAGTTTTTTCCATGATGCCAAGCAAGCATACAAACAGTGCTTTAATGCAAGCTAATGTATTTTATATTCTTTCATGTTAAGATCAGACTAAAAGACATTACCACTTTTTGCATAAAACTTAACACTATTTAATAGTGCTGTCAGTGTTTTCAGTTAAAAAAAAATGTTCCTCCTGTTATGCCAAATATAACCCATGCAGCAACATCTGCTGGGCATAATTGACAAACAAGAAACACATCACGCAAAGAGATGTGAAGASACCTAGCTGATGTTCATAAGTTTCTATCTTGAATAAATGTTATCCCAGAGRGGTACTCACAATACCCGCCCACAACGTCCTAGCTTCAGCTTAAGACTATTGGGCTCATCTTGTTAAGGATATATCATGATTTTTATGAAATTATCCAGGAGATGGATAAAGACTAAATTATCTCAGATATTTCCCAGTTGTCTTAGATATGAAGAGAAATTTGCATAGGTATATTTTACATAGACATGGGCAAAATGATGGATAAAACTATCTGTGAAAAATGACATACACACAGGGCTATGCCTTTATCCAAAGTATTAGATCTTACCTCAGTGAATTGCTAATGTCAATATTCTCTTATGATTACTGAACAAAGTAATATTAGAAATCTCCTGTCAAATCCAAGGACACTAGAGGTTTTCACAGAAGGAAAAGGTGACCTCCCTGCAACACAGCTCACCATTTGTATATCTAATTTATGGGATACCATTTTCAAAACTGAGGGTGGATAAATGCACTAAAACCCTCCCAAGAAGCTCAGTTTTAGTAACCACTAAATTGATTATTAATATTTGCCATCAGTCAAAATTAGTCCTTTTGTAAAATTGAAAACCGTGGTATTCAGAAAGCTAGCAGAAATCGATAGCTAATCCCTCCTAATCAGGTGTTGGTCATTAACTAGCATTAACTGTCTATGAATTGAAATCTTGAAACTATTTGTTGTCCCTATTCCATAATAATAATAATAATTAAAAAAATCATYCCCTGCCAAGAAACACTGTTGCTGATAAATGAGTTTGATGAATTGGGATTCTACCAAGTTAGACTTTGACTATCTGTGTTTTGATAACTGCAGCTGAAAGAAATGCTGGAAATGGAGGGACACAGAGGCAAGCCAAATCATGTAATGGTACAGTATAGAGTCAATGGAGATGAGCAAGCTGGTGAGTAAGATTGGATTGGACTGGAGTAAGTGAACAGACTGGGATGAGCACTGGGATGAGCACAGATTATTCCTAGGAATAATAATAATCTGTGATTATTCCTAGGAATGTGATTTCTAGGCTGAAAAAAAAAAAAAAGAAAAAATGGTTAGCTTTGCAGGGTTAGCATTACCTGAAGCAAACAGTGAGCTTCTGGGAGATTTGATGGTTTTTTTTTTTCTTTTCCTGATTCATTTTCCTGATTCATTACCCCGGTAAACTACCAAAAGCTAAAGATAAGCTTCTCCTCCAAGTCACAGAAAATCCTGCACTCACTGTCAAGAGAACATGTAAGCAGGAATACCAAAATGTCTGAGACCCTTGTTAAATTGGTAATTGTTCCGCTCTTTCATTATGTCTGAACTATAACTAAAAGACATTTTCAAGTAGCTGTCTGTCTCCTGAACTGTATCATGACACTTCCTTAAAAGAAAAGGGGCAGAAATACAATGAAAGGTTTTAAATGTGACAGATTCAACTGTTACCTGGTAATTTTGGTAAAGAGAGCAGAGGAAAGAAAAATGTCCTTTGTCTTGAGAAACCTACTGAGCCTTGTGCTCCCTGGTTCAGCTTGAATTAAAAGCAGCTTCTGGCCCTTGACTGTTACAAGGATATGCACAAAGTTGCCTYAGTTTTGGTAACTGGACAAAACTATGAAGTGTTGGTGCATTTCTAGTAGGTATCTAAATAAGTGTGTGATATCCAGCTCTCCTCAGTGAGGCTGATTTTTCATGTTATCCAAATATTTTCAACAACTGTTTAATTTTTGTCATTCTAAGTACTTCAGTGATAATTCATCCATCCTTAGGCTGTGTGTGGAACCAATGTTCCCAAGTCTGAATTATGTTCTCCTGTCATTTTGTGGATAACTATAGACAAGTTCTGTTGGTATACTGAGCTTTGTTAATCCTAATTCTGTYGTGACCAAGAATAAAATTCTTACAAATGCCTTCAAGGATACAACATCAATTTTCAGTCATTTTTTTAAGATCTTGTAAATGAATGAGTTTTTATTTTCGCTTTCATCTTCTAGTCTTCTTTTGGGCTCTTTTACATCTTACAAAGAAATAATTAGGTCCTATCACATGTCTATGCTCAAACCACACAGTGGTTAAAAGGTTTGAGGACTTCAGCTTGAGAATAAGAAAAGAACAAATTCTTGCTGGTGACTTATCAATTGTTAATATTTGGTCTTGCAAAAAAAATCAAATTGTTTTTAAATCATATCAAACATAACACAAAATGTATTTGCAAAGACAAAACTAGAGACATTTCTACTATTGCTACTATGAAAATTTGTTTTTTTATACATCCTTTGCAAGTGCCTGAAGATTTCTGTAGCATGAAGTTCAGCAAAAGAAGTTTGAAAATAGAAAAGTCTATATACATTTAAAATTATGGAAGAAAGCAGTATTATTTTTCTTTATTTCTTTAGGAGGTAGATTCCTCACAGAGCATAATTTAGGAAACCAACAAGTCAAATTCCATGTCAGACAGTCCGTGATTCATGTAGAAATAAAAAGAAAGGAAAAAAAAAAAAAGGATAAGAGAATTTCAGGAAGATAAATGTTGTGCAGTAGTTAAGCTGCCAGATTAATATGGTAGTTACATTCCATGTCTTCAGCATCACTATTCTCCAGGAAAAAAAAAAAAAAAAAAAGTTCCCCTTTAGAATTCAAGGATACTGAAAGTGTGTTCTGTGGCTAAGAGCCAGAAGGACTGATAGCGCAAAATTACCCTGTCTCTCAATAGCAAGCTATTATATTCTTGAGGGCAAGAGTCGTCTTGTGACTGCTTGCAGGTCTAGACAGCCAAAGACCAGGGTGCAGGGTCTGGGTCTACAGGACATCTACAATATTTTTTGTTGCATTCCTTTGTGCCTTTAAGACACCCAACACTCTGGTGCACCAGCTGTGGCTTGCTGATAGTCTGATGCTTTCTTTTTTTCTTTCTTTTTTTTTTTTTTATTTTTTTTCATTATTAGGAGCTAAATGCTAAATGTCATGATTCCAGATTCCCTATTGTATCTGTCTCTCAAACCTAAAACCCATAAATAACACAATCCTCAAATGCGAGCTTTCAGAAACCCAGGTCATTTCAGAAAGCTACATTTTAAGGGGATTTTTTTGTTGTTGTTGTTCAATTCCCAGTGAGAGGCAGTTGAAATGAAGCATATTTGCTTCCAGAGAAATCCTACCAAAGCAAAATTACAGTACTACTCACTTTTAAATTTCACAGCAAAGTAGCACTTAAGGCTTATTGCAGTGCATTAGATTTAAAACCAATTAAGTACAATGCTAAATCAGTGTAAACCACATTTCTGAATTTATCTACAGCATAATGAATAACATCTGCATCTGCAAAGAAAAGATTTATACTGAGCTGCAAAACAAAATGTGTTGACAATTTGAGCAGTTTTCATTCCCTTATGTCATATGTCTTCATTATTCGGTAAAGCTTTACTATAATCCTTCATTGTTAGAGCAGTAAAAAAGGGAGGGGGGAACACCCAAGTCGCAGCACATTTGGGTAGACTCTTCCTCAGTTCATTTCTTCTTCTCAGTAAAAGTACGTCTTACTTACTTCAGGAGCTTTTCCAATAATCAGGATTTTATCAGTAGCACCTTTCTTTGAAGAGTGCTAGATGACTGAAGATTATCTTCCGACCTCTGATGGACATTTCAAGTACTGCTCTCTCCAGAAACCTGACTTTTGGGAATGCYGTAATGATTCCCAGAGTGACAACAGTCAAGAATTTTGATAAAGAGAACCAAAGGCTCCATATGCTCTTAAAAGCATCAAATACAACCTTCAACAGAGCTGAGCTCACTTCCCAAGTCTACTTGAAATTTCATGTGCAACCTTTAACTCATATACTGACGAGGAGACAGATTGCACATTTTTTTTCCCCCCCAGGGTTGACATTTTTTTTTCTCCTATAGCTCTGCACTTCTAAAAGAAGATAGGAATAACCACCTATTCTATTTATTTGATTTGTAAAGCTGTTATTTCTGGGGTAATCCCTCTCATTACAGACACTCATTATCCTTGAAAGAATGGAAAGGGAGCTTGTTCTGGGTGTCTGAGTCCTGTGTGGTGCAAGAATCATCATTTCATGTTTGTGAGTATTTTATCAATGCCTGACTGCCAGTTCAGTGGTACTGAACCAACCTATTTACTGATAGTACACATTTTATATTGCACAGACAAAGGTAACAACAGTGAAAGCTTCTACTGCCACTACCTTTCAGCAGACCTGCAACTTATTTCTCTGCTTAGAAGGAAAACCTTACTCCCATTCAGTTTTCTGTCTCTTTTGTGATGAACTGGAAAGTTTTTCCTAATGGTGATAGTCTCTGAGAGAGAGAACTTTTGTTCACAGAGAAGTTCCTAGGAAGCAGTTGTTCAAAAAGGCACCTCTATATTCTGAGGATAAGTTGTTTATGTTCATCAAAAAGGCTCAGAGTTTTTTTGGAGAATAGCTCCTTTATTTATTTAACAAAGTGGGGTCCTCCTCCCTTTATTATTGGCCTAAGTCTTCGATTAAAATACAGCTCTTAATGATGATAGTTTGGTTGATTGAAATTTGTGTAAGATTTTATTGTTAAATCTGAAATCTTCCATCCTTGATGTTTTACATCTGGAGTTTTGATTCTATAGGACTGGGATGTAGCTCAAACTACACAGCAGGAGTTTGTRTTGGCACAAAATAGAAGATCTAATGTCAACAGCAGGTTCATTTAGCAATCTATTCCTCCTGGATGACATTCTGCACAGAAAATGCACAACAGAGGAAAAGAGAGATTGTAGCACATCTGAAACCCAAGAGGGTTCCTGAATATACAGAGGAGACAGGAAAGTGACAACAAAATACAAATTCCAAGCAACTGAACCAATAGAAATTGTAGGGAAGAAAAATAAAGTGAGTAGAAACCTCTTCTTCCACATGGTAATGATGCTGGTGCTGCAAAGGGATATATAGCTCTACTCCAGAGCTGATGACATACGGAGCTTTCAGGGTAGGCACCATACAGTGCAGTCTGGGGCACAGACACCTACAGTCTCTGCAGAAATCCTTTCTGCTAACATTGGATACTGTACAGGGGCAGTAGCTCTGGGGCTTTCAGAGCTTCGGCCTGTATTTCTGCCTAGGGTTGCATTGTGCTACACAGATGTAGCTGCTTTTCCAGAGCTTTTCAAGCTGGCCCTGAATCAGTGCTGTATTCCTATGCAGAACCATTGTGGACCTGTCATGGACTAGTTTGAATGAATAGAGACACATTTATGTCAGTATAGTTCTTGTTTGTTTATCACACATAATGACACAATGACAGAATGATTAAGGTTGGAAGAAACCTTTGGAAATCATTTAATCCAAGCTCCATGCACAAGGAGGGACATCTATAGAATGCTGCACAAGATCACATCCTGGTGGATTTCTTATATCTTCAGAGAAGGAGACTCCATAACCTCTCTGTGCAGCCTGTTTCGGTGCTCTSTCACCCAGTCAAGAAGTTTTCCCTCAAATTCAGGTGGAACTTCCTGTGCTTCAGCTTGAGGCTGTTGCCTCTTGTACTATTGCTTACTGCCACTGAAGAGCCTGGCCCCATCCTCTTGACATCCTCCCTTGGCATAGTTGTATACACTCATAATATCAACTCTTAGCCTTCTCTTCTAGAGGCTAAACTGAAGCTGCTCCTCAGAAGAGAGATGCTCCAGTCCTCTATTTTTTAAGTCTATGCTGGACTTTCTCCAGTAGTTCCATGTCTCTCTTGTACTGGGGAGCCCGGAACTGCACACAGCACTCCAGGTGTGGCCACAGCAGGGCTGAGAAATGAGGGGGGATGAGGATCACCTCCCTAGAACTGCTGGCAATGCTCTTCTTAATGCACTCCAGGAGACCATTGTAGGATTCCCCAAAGAACACTGCCTCTTTGGAGGAAACCGCCTTAAGTGTTAGCTCTACTGTTTGAGTTTGTACTTCATACCATGGAACCTCATTTGCAAAGTACCTGAGGGGCCTAATTGCTTTTATGAAAAGGCTTACACTTTGAGTTTACTGTCTGCAAATGTGCAATCAGGTTATGCATCAAAAAAAAAAGTTTTTAAGTGTTTTTTTTTTGTTGTTGTTGTTTTTTTTTTAATTCTGACCCAGAACAGTCTCCTGTGGCCTGTGAATAAGACTGTACATTTGGTCTCACCGTATGCTAGTCTATTCAAAATATTATTAGAGACACTGATTCTTTGTTGAGCTTGAATAGGGATCAGAAACTTAGTTTTCCTAGCACTGTTTTTTTTTTCTTTTCTTGAAATGTACTGTTGTTTATATCACTGGGACTTAAGAATAGCTTGTTTTTACCAATATCACGTAATTGCTACTGAGGCTCAGTAAAACTGAGCAGCTGATATGCATTTATGCCTTGATAAAAGATGGTTATTCTTTCTAATTTTCCTTCCCTTGCTTTTGTTTTTGGTGGCCATAGCTGGTATCATGGGCTGTTGATAACCAATGTGTTACTTGACATTGCTATGAGAGTTCATGCCAAGTTCCTCCCAGTGAATTGAGGAATAATGTAGTTTTAATTTTAACTCCAATTATTTCTGGGAAGATTAATTGTTGAGGTCAAATCCTTATGTGGGGCCAAAAAAGGGTTATAAATCATTCAGTTAGATGATCAGATAATTTTAAATTCTTCTGGGTTTCAGAAAATGGACARTAGTTAAAACCTGCATTTTTCACAAAGAACCAGTAGCTGGTGATAAATTAGAATCTGTCTTTTTCTTCTCTCCAGTGCTCTCCTTGGATGTGGATGAAATGTCCACTAGCACTAATTTAATTGCAAGTGGAACCCTCTACTGCCTCCAAGTAATTCACATTTTTCAGTAGGAGGTAATGGCAACAGTGAAAGTGTCTCCTTGCTATCAGGTCATTTTGCTTTTAAGTCAATGACAATGGAACTATTATGTCCCAGCTGATGAGAGTTTAATTTGTTTAAGTAGGAAGAGGATTTATTAGAAGTAATATGTTAGTTTTACTCTGGCCTTCTACTTGTGGCTCTTACATATGCATTAGACAATTTCTCCTAATCTAAGCAAATCTAAACTAATCTAAGTAGATGTATAAATATGGACTTCATTTTCCTTTCATTGAGACAAGTGTTAATCAAAAGGCACTTATCGGACATAAAGCAGAGTAACTGAGTTGAATTTCACTTCTTCTGCCTAATTTGAATACTGTGTGAATATAATCATGATTCTAGTCTTAATTAGGGTCATGTAATACGACAAACTGCTCCCACAAAGGTGAATTTCTCCCGTTAGGAAAGAATGCATCCACATTAGTTATTAAATTTAGTATTGAAGAACATACATGCTGTAAGCTGAATATTCTAGAATCAATGACTCTAATGYCCCCCCCTTAAATAGATATGAATCAAAGGAAAAAAGAACAAAAAACACACAACCAAAATCCAGGAAAATTGGTCCACTATTAAACTGACATAGACAAGACATGGTGCAGCCTTAATTTTAGTCCTGCATCAAGTCTTACTTTAGAAACATTTTTATTTAAAAGCTTACGTATTGGAAATTAATATTAAATTTTAGTTCAAAAATTGAAATGAAACTGTGTTCTAAAAATATTAACCAATCAAAGTCAGAGTGGATGGCATAGTCTAATTGCCTCTCGCTTTAGCAGTTTTGTGAATATAATGTCACATATCTGATCTGTATCCAGTGTAACTGATATCTCCTTTCCACTCAACCCCGCAACACCAGGTTGCTGCAACAACCTGACAATTAAATTCTGTCATAAAAGAGAGTCCTTCAATAGTCTAAATCCTAAGAATAACCTTGTGCAGTTACCCTATGCAGAATATATTCTCATTTTTCTTTACATTCCCTGCCTGTCTTTTTCTTGGCCCTTTTTTGYAGTCAAGGTCTCATCAAGGACTTTACGGAAACTTCATCCAGAACTTGCACATTCAGAACTTGGAACTTCTTTGTTTCTTCAGCTTCTCCTTCACCTTCCCACAGGCTAACAGCTAGAGCCTTTCCCAGCCACCAAGACATTATGGTTTGACCTCTCCTCCCATCAGTAAGAGGTTTGAGGTGGCCTCATAGTAAAAAGACATGGGTGCAACATCTATGACCAATAGTTATTGACCAGTTGACCAGTATCAACTTTCAGAGTATTTTTCTCTCTATTATATTCTTATGTCAGTGGAAAACTGTTGCCTCTCCTTTTTTATGTAACATATAATTTGAAGAAGTTTTTGTTTTGTTTTGTTTCTTATTTTTTCTTTCTTTTATCTAAACTTTTAAGACTAGGAATAAAGTTCCCTTGCCCTTCCTTGTGGTTGGTAAGTGAAATGATGGTGCATGAGCAAGAACAAAAAGGAGTTCCTGCACCTGGGGAGGTCCTGCACCTGRGGAGGAATAACCCCAGGCATCAGTACCGATTAGGGGTCGACCTGCTGGAAAGCACCTCCACGGAGAGTGACCTGRGAGTCCTGGTTGACACTAAGTTAACCATGAGTGAGCAGTGTGCCCTCGTGGCCAAGAAGGCCAATGGGATCGTGGCCTGCATCAGGAGGAGTGTTGCCAGCAGGTCAAGGGAGGTGATTCTGCCCCTCTMCTCAGCTCTGGTGAGGCCRCACCTGRAGTACTGTGTGCAGTTCTGGGCWCCCCARTATAAGAGGAATRTGGAGCTTCTCGAGAGGATCCAGAGAAGGGCAACCAGGATGATTAAGGGAATGGAACATCTCTCGTATGAAGAGAGGCTGAGTGAGCTGGGCCTGTTTTCTCTGGAGAAGAGAAGGCTCAGAGGGGATATGATTAGTATGTATAAATTCAGGAAGGGAGAATGCAGGGAGGAAGGGGACAAGCTGTTCTCACTGGTGGCCAGTGATAGGACAAGGGGTAATGGCCACAAGCTGAAGAACAAGAAGTTCCGTCTCCAGGTGAGGAGGAACTTCTTTCCTGTGGGGGTGACAGAGCAGTGGAACAGGCTGCCCAGGGRGGTTGTGGAGTCTCCTACTCTGGAGGTCTTCAAAACCCACCTGGATGCCACCCTGTGCCACATGCTGTAGGTGTGCCTGCTTGAGCAGGAAGGTTGGACTAGATGATCTCTAGAGGTCCCTTCCAACCTTAAATATTCTGTGATTCTGTGATTCTGTGATTCTGTGAGTTCCTGGAGTGCAGAAAGCTGTTGAAAGTATTCCTACACTCAGATCACTTGAAAGAAAATGTTGGAACAGGTAAACAGATTTGAACAAGTTAGACCAGTCAGAGAGGTACTAATAGAAATAATGGCTCCTTCAGTGTGCAGTGGACCAATCCTTTATGGCAGCATATCTTTTTGATCTCATCCAGTTACACTTTGAAATTTGATAAAGACTTCTGTCTGGAAGTCAGACATGACATGATATCATGAATCCTCTTATTTATTTTTGTTTTGGTCCACTGTTAAAGACTGAGAAGCCATAATAACAGTTAAAAGGTGTGCATATATATATATATATTTCAGATATTAAATTTTTCAGATATTAAAAAAGATTTCAGATATTAAAATATAATTTCTGTTAGGACTGTTTTTTCCCAAAAAGGAATACAAGAGAGAAGCTACTAAGAAAGCTCTTTGGCTCATCTGTATGTCAGGGAGACTATTTTGATGCAGAATTGGTAGGCCATATTTTGATATAATTTACTGTTCAATGAAGTACCTGGATTTATGTCTAGTGACTCTGATAAAAATAAGATATGAATCTGTATCCAAATTCTGTTGGCAATGAATATTTTAGCCTTTTCAAAGATGCTATTTAAGTTACACTGCTATGTCTATTGTCTAAATAAGAGAGAAGCTCTTTATTCTATGTTGTCATTCCTGTCTTTCACATGATAGTCATTTAAAGAGAAAAATGAGGACAAGGAGGACCATCTTGCATTCCTGATATTTTCTTTTCTGGTAATACAATGGATTTTAAAAAGAAATATATTTATTCTGATGCAGAATGAAACAAGATTACTGAGTGATCTTTCTGGGTATCCAAGCTTTAGAGTTTTGGAACCTTAAAAAGATATGTAAAGATCAGATACAATATTTCTGCAGCTATGAATCTGAAAAGTAAATGGAATAATGTAGTATAGAAAGCTAGTTTTCAGTTTTACATAAAAGGTTCAAGTCAGAGTACAATAGACTTTAATATAATTATGATTCATTTACAGAAAATAATGAATTTGCTAATTTGTAACAGGTAATCTTAAACAATTGGACTCCTTTTTTTTTTTTTTTTTCCTTTCTTTTAATCATCTTCATACCTTTACATGTTTTCCCTGCTATAAACTGATATGCCTGGGGATACCTCACTAGCATGGGAACCACAACATGTTACTTTTTAATTAAAAGTCCAATATTACAGGCTCATTTGAAAGTTGKTTTTTTTTGTTATTGTTGTTTTTCCTGCCATAGCCAGTGATTCTTTGTTCAAGAACCTAAAATGTCAAGTATTTAATTTCAAACACACAGGTAAAATTTAGTAAAATTTACACAT
This sequence comes from Nothoprocta perdicaria, assembly GCF_003342845.1. NCBI lineage: Eukaryota > Metazoa > Chordata > Aves > Tinamiformes > Tinamidae > Nothoprocta > Nothoprocta perdicaria. The sequence continues at coordinate 1,033,555 of NW_020455459.1, forward strand.
TTTAGATTTATATCGAAATCTCTTTTCAAGCAGTAAAATGGACTTTCACACCGAACAGCCTCTACGAAGAAGTTGTTCACTAAATACTAATTGTTTGGGGGAACAAATATGTGGACATGTTATTTCTACTTCATGCTATAGTCAGTCATGAAGAATGAATGTGCCTTCTTCCTGAAAGGAACCAAATTAAATTAGTTTTGAGAAAACTAATTGATCTCTTGTGTATAAGAAGATATTGTCCAGAGAAAATGAAACACAGACCAGGCAAAGACTTAGAGGCTTAGTTGCTTAGAAATTTTCAGAGCATTTCTTTGTCAAAGAATAACAAGAATGATTTCATACCCATCTGAAAACATGCTGTCAGAGTGAAATAATAGTTTTGTTACATCCAAGAGTCATTCCTTTCTCTAAGTGGTGATTATAGCTTGTAGTTGTTCAGAAACTTCAGTCCAAGATCAGTCTGAGAAACTTCAGTCTGAGCGTAAGCTCAGATTCCTATTTCCTTTTTCATTTCTGATGTTGATACTCCAAGTTAGATTCTAATTTTCCCTTCCCTTCTCTTCCCTCACATAATGACCCAAAAATACAATCGTAGAATTGAAAGCCGGTGGATCATTTTGTTCAATACGATAATTTACATGTATGCTATTCATTTTTTTTAGTGCCTCATAAAATATTTTATTTTATTTTATTTTATTTTATTTTATTTTATTTTATTTTATTTTATTTTATTTTATTTTATTTTATTTTATTTTATTTTATAGTAGTTTCTTCCTTTTAAAGAAACTACTTTATAGTAGTTTCTGATAGTTTCTTCCTGCTGCATGTAGAAATATATTCATATTTATGTACAGACCTCCCTCTGCTGTCAGTGCTTCATCAGTAACATACTAACAAAAACAGAGTAATTTTAGTAACTCTTGAGATGCCTTCTTACAAACATCACTCTGAATTACTCTAATCAAATATGCTGCATAGAACTCCACATTTGTTTTCAAATGTCTGTTGTATTCTGAAGAGAAGAAAAGCAGGTAGAAAGTAAACCAGGTTAAGGATTCAGATCCTTTGAATGGTTCAACTTAAATGATAGATATGTCATAGCCAATAAAAAGGTTTGACCTCAATTCTAATTCTGTGTGTGCTGCATTGTGTCATTTTGACAGCATTAGCTTAGTTTGCACTCCACAACTCTCTTTTTGCTTAGTGCATTTCAGGGTCAGTGTTAGGTCAAATTTGGCTATTTTTCTAAGGCTGAGATTCAAATAAGCAAAACTGGAAGAAATTGTATTATCGTCTCCTAGCGAACTGCAGCTCAAGAATCCCAGTATGACAAAGTGAATAGAGGAACAATAAAAAGTTCAGAGCTCCCTGTCTGGGATATCATTTTTTGGACTGATTTATATATTCATAATCCGATTTGGAGTGTGGCATATGTCTAATAGAAGGAGATAGAATGTAAAAGCTTTTTAAAAGGATTAAAATGATGCTTTAAAATGCTAGGAATTGCCACAAATGTAACTCACATTTGCAAGTATTATAATTTCACACACAAGTCCACATTTCCATGCGAGTGAAGGGAGCCAGCCCTAATTCCAGTTAGGAAGCGATGATGTATTTTTAGGACATGGTCTTACTAAGTTATGTCAAGCCAGCAGTGATACATAAAGAATATTATGTGAAATAATCAAAAAAAAAAACCAAAAAAACCCATACTGTGAAAGTCCTTTATTACCCTTTTTGGGAAAACAAACAAACAAACAATCAAAGCAAAACAACAACAACAACAAAAAAACATGGTGTGTCTCTTTCTTCTGCGGTATTCCTTTCCACTAAGGAGGAACATTTTGAATTCTTTCTCGTCTGTGCTGACTTAGTTTGGCTATTACCTAAACTCAGAGTTTAGCAAGTGGTATTTTAACTTCTAGCAAATAGAATTTTAACTTCATCCAAAACAAATTTGGATGKTGCCAATTGCCAAAGCCTCCAGCTTTGAGGAGCTGTCCATGGTTTCTACAGGACATTGTCAAGCTGTGGCTTAAAAATCTACTCTAAAATATCAAAATACATAAGCGTGAATTAGTCTATTATTTCCTTTGTGTGTTTGGTGATGTTGTGCTTACCAACCTTGTGTAACTACTTTGTGGTGGATATTAAGTTGCACATAGCAGAAAGAAGACACAGACACACAAAGAAAGAATAATAAAAGAATGTACAAACAAAAATCAATGTCCAAATGCTGCCAAGGGAAAAAAGGATATGGGAAAAGGCAGGAAGGGCAGAGAGAGCTGATTTATTTTCTAAAACAAATAAACATCATGCTTTAAATAAAACTTCTGTTTGTTCTAAATCATAAAAATCCACAAAGCATTCTGATTTAAGGATAACATAATCATTTCTATAAAGAAACTTAGAGCAATCACATGACCTTTTCTAATCTATTGTATTTGATGTTTTTATAATCTTTAGCCATTTAATGCTATTCCTGACAGATGTTGTCTAACTTGCTCAGAAAGGTATCTGCAGGGAGCTCCACAACACCTCCAGGCAATGTTTTACAATTTTACTGCACCTCTTGTTAAAATCTTCCTTTCTTGATGTCTATTCTGATTTGCACCTTCTGCAATTTAACCTTACTGCTTCTTCCTTTACTCACCGTAGAAACAGAAATCAGGATTTTTCTTTATTCAGTAGTAACCGTTTGTAGCAACAAGCATTTCAAATGCCTTATATGATCTCCATCTGGTATTCTCACATAGATTAAGTAGCTCAAGCCACTTTAGTCTATCCTGATTCTCTTGATTAAATAGTTCTCTGGTAATTCTTGCACTGTTCCAGACTTATCCATATCCATCTTGAGCAGCAGGGCCCAAAACCAAAAAATCTACTTCAGCTGTTGTCTTCCAGACAACATTTCCAATTGTGTCATGGATTGTTTTGTGTCATGTCCTTGTTTCATGGATTGTTTGAACTTGTTAAGTGTTTTTATTGCTTTGTAAAATTTTCTTTTCTTTTCTTTTTTATTGTTATTTTAAGATTTAATTGTAAGAAATAAGAATACTCTCACTTTTACTGGAAACAAAGAGAGTTTTGTGACTAACTAAATTCATATTCAGATTTAGGAGAGATTTTTCCTATCACAAATTCTGAGCACAAAAATCTCTTGGCAAAGTATGAGCGATCACAAAATCTCTAAGCATCAGTTTTCCCACTATTTTTGGTTCAGTTTCAACATGTCAGTAATGGTGATCTTGAAAATATGTTTTGCTTGCTGTCATTTTACTTTTATTCTGCAAACTGGCATCTGTGCCTAGGAACCTTGCCTTGCCCTTCAGTAAACTCTAACATAGATTAAGGAGTTGCATATATATTTTTTTTTCTTTCACTGCTCTTGTTTGTATTACCTGCATCCACCTCATTTATTTCTGGAGAAATCATTTYAATTTTTAAATTCTATAAGGAGGTTTTATTTGTATCTGTGATATTAGTGAAACAGTACTTCCACTATAATCCTGTCCTATCAGAACTGTTTGAGAGGATCCATTCTTCCTCAGCTGCCCTACATGTACAGCATCTATCTTATCTTTTTTTAATAATTGTATTTTAAATTATGGTTATTTGTCAAATACTCTTAAACCTGTAGCTGCAGATCTATAAGTATCATGATCTGCCTCCACTGGAAAAGGCTGATGTAATTAGAAAAGGGCCTATATCAATCACTGAGATAATGGTTTCTCTCTCTCTCTCTCTCTTTTCTTTTTTTATCATCTGTTACCCTGAATATTTTAGAGAAAAGATCAGATAAACCTTCTTTTAGCTACAGTGCTGCCATTTCTATTGGCAGCATTTTAAATCTTCTGTTAAAACAAAGGTTCCTGTGGAGAGTATTTTGCAACTACCAGTTATGTAAAGACTACTTCATGTCATGTCATAGAATTAGCAATGGATTAAAGAAAAGTGGTAAAAGTTTATTTGGCTGGTATGGAGGGACTCTTCTGGCGTTACATATGTGAGGCACAAGGATTTTCCTTTTACTCTCACTGTGCATTGTATGAAATATGTCTAGAATTTCAAATAGCTTTTATTATTATTGTTAATAATAATATTCATTCATTCATTCACTCATTCATTCAGAAGATCCTTCTAAAGCTAATGAAAATAAAATCTCTAGAAAGGTCCTGGATACTTCTTGCTCCTGTATCATCATTTGCTACCAGAAGGGATGCTTTATTTAATATTTCTCATAATTTGGCCCATATGATTCACCAAAACATGAACTTAGAATTAAATTGTGTGATGGAAGTTAATTCTTCAAGAAAGATGATGAATTTAAACACAAATTTAAACACGTGCTTAAAAGCAAACACAGACCTGGTCTGACTTTTGAAATTGAAGCTGTATGTAGCCCTACTAAGGTTACAAAGAGAAAATGGTTGCACTGAGCAGTTTTGTGATGCCCACCTGTCCATTCTTTGAGAAATGAGTCTTGCTACTAGATAAAAAGAGAAAACCTTTTACAAAAAATTACCTGTTGATGAGTATCTAAGTGCAAAGAATTTCACTCTACCTTTCCTGCATCAAGCCTGATCACTTGCAGCTAGATGTCTTATCATTTTAAAGGAACTCAAAAATAAATACCAAACAATAACTGTAATGACTGTAGCATACTTTGCTCCACAGTTGACACAACTTCAAATCAATGAAATAAAAAACTCTGTCAGACATTGCTTTAAATTTTGAATATATGAGTATCAGAGATCAAGCTAGAGAATATTAATTTTAATCTCTCAAATATTCTCTCAGGCAAACTCATGTAGACTGATCATAGCAGATGAGACATCTTACCTGGAGATATCCCAGCAAATGAAGGAAGAATTCCCCCTAGTGGCTTTTCTGATAGAAAAGAAAAGCAGCCTGTCAGGTGGGCAGGAAGAATAATCTATGATTTATCCCTTTCCATTTGAATTTAAAATGCTGTCATTCTATGGCTGATGCTGTCAGTACTGGCACTTGCAGGCCAAGACAACAGTGACATTTGTGTGATGGGTGTTCTTTGACCATACTTTCCCACTCCTGCTTATTATGTAAAAAATCCTCAGTTATTTATGTTATTTCTGAGAAGATAAAGTGACTTCAGTGTTCATGGAGGCTTGAGGAAATAGTTTTTCAGATAGATTTTTTTTCCCTTTTGCAGAGACCATACAAGTAAATAAAAATTTTCTTACATACATTTCTTAGACCTAGAAGTGAAATCTAAATCCAGGTATTATTAACTGGTTGGTTTCCTCTCACGTCAGTTCCTTTGGCTTGAGCTGTCAGCTTTTCAACAACTGCTAGATAACATCTTTACCAGCTGGCTTACATCAGCTGCAATGGTGAGCCGAAAATGATCCTTTGACAATGATACTGCTTGATTCTTCATGCTGTAAGTGTTTCATAATTGCAACAGTTTTTAAGGGTGATTTATTTACTCATGGCAGTGCTAAACTTGGCTATTGCTCCTGTCTTTTGGAAATGATATGCAATTGTAGTAAGCTTTCTATAGAACACATAGAAATGAAAAAGATATTTAAAAAATACTTGCAGAATAGTTATGAAGCTCATCATTGCAACTTTTACCAGGCAAATACTGCTTATCTCTTCTTGTTGATGTGTATATTTATTATCAAACTGCACAAAGGACACTTCAAAAAAGAAACAAACAAACAAAAAAAGATGTTTTGGAAATTCAGTCTGCACCCTTGACTCATGACCTCATGCCTGAAGAACACTTAAAACATTTTTAATTCTTTTTCCAAGTTTAATGTTATTGTTAGTGAATGAATTACTGCAACATATTTTTATTTTTGTTACTGTTGTCCACTTCATTTATAAAGGACTTAATCACCTTCAAATAAAATATGCAATTAATGAAGAGTTGAAAATCTGTCTTTGTCCTTCTCTGTACAAAATCTGTGTAGATTCTGTCAATATATGTGTTTTCATATATATGCATGTGTTTCTTCAGCATCTGATGACATTTAATAGGCTAAAAACAGTTAGGTCATTGCAATGAACAGACTTAATCAAAACAGAAGTGACTAGTAATCATAGTCCAGCTCATATCAATATTTCCCATGGAAAGAGACATTAGTGGCAGCTTTACTAAATCAAGGAACCAGGTAGGAATGCTCACAGCACATCTGGAATTTGGATATATTTAGCTTTGAATTTGAGTTTCCCAGCTAGCCATCATCTTAGAAGCAGGCATAGTGCAAACCTTTGATTTGAACAGAGCCAGCAGTTGKGAGACTATGAGAGCAGCGTTGGCTGCAACCTTGACTGGTAAAAGGTAAAAACCATCTGTCTTCTGAGGTCACTCACTGCTTACTGGAAAAAGGCTTTTCTGAGAAATTCCAGCTTGGCTTTTTACTCACTCCCAGCTCACAAAGTGTTCTTGCCTACATTTTTGTAATGCTTTATTAATGCATTTCAACTCTGAATGTTGGAGTGCTTTAATGTTGCTTGATCTGAGTGCTGCTTTTGACGCTKCTGATTATAATAACATCCCACTTGATCAGGCCTGATATTCTCTAAGCTTAGCTGGCTTTAGATTTTGAGTTGATTTCAATCCTATTTGTCTAACAGATGTCAGAGTATTGGGTGTTTTTGTTTTGTTTTGGGTTTTTTTTTTGCCATTAGAGATTTCCTATGACCTCTTTTGCTCAGAAGTTATTTATGGGAAGGTTCTTTCACYATGTCAGTTCTGAAAGCTTTTTTGCTATACACAAGAGCTACCAGAAAAAGCAAAGATGATGGTGAAAGCTAGAAGATTCTAAACAGACAAGAAGAATGTGTCTTTTTATAGAATTCTACCTTTTCATCTCACTTACAGTCCACTAATTTTAACACTCATATAGCTTTGCTTTGCATACTAGTACTATTAATTAACATAATTTTTAATTTTACTTTCTCTACTCTGATTACTTAACTCAGCCATAGTGTATTAAAAAACATAAGAGTATTAAAACAATATTAAAATGTTACTATTCAACTGTGAAGTAAATCTATCCCCCCACTTAAAGCTTGACAAACTCAGGAAAKAGAACAGGACATTGAGGGAGTTTTGTCAAGGCTCAGGGTCTTACTGAGAGGGTAWGGATTTAGGAAGAACCTGCATAAAGCCAGAAGGGTAGTATACTGCACCTGAAACAGAGGTACCAGTGCAGGTGTTGAGTTTGGAATGAATGTTGTGGAAGAATTGCTTGAAAAGGGAGAAATTAAAGAAAAAACAGGGCCTAACAGAAGTTTTGGCATTGCAGAAACTTGCTTGGGGTGATGCACAGTTGCCACTTYCAGGATAGTTGGTTTGCATGGACTCTGCTCSTCCACGGTTCCCTAGGCAATAAAATCTGCCCTCCAAGCAGCTGCAAAGAGGAGTAACGGAGAGTGGAGAGGAGCGAAGACACCGGGGCCAAACTCTGTTGTACTCCATGTGCTGGGGTGCTGATAATCTGCACAGTAGCTGCCCAATGGGAGATATATGATGAGATGTCCGGTGCTGAGCCAGCAAGGGTGGCAAATCACTACTTTTGCATGAACTTTGCTTGAACTTTGCTCATTCTAAGCTCATTATAATGTCAAAACACACCTTCATTCCCAAAGTGACCTGCCTCCGAGGTACGACCACCCCTCATTGAGCATGTTCTCTAGATTTTCAATTGTCTATACCTGTAAGTGAAAGCGAGAGRCTTTTTCATCAAKCARTAACAATATTAAATAGTAGCTCCCAATAGGACATATACAATGAGATATCTGTGAGATATCAATATCTCATATTGATGGCATATTGTGCTGAACCAGCAAGGGTGGCAAATCACTACTTTTGGATGAACTTTGGTGAATTAAGGTGAACTTTGGTGAAAGGTGAATTAAGGAGAGAAGAAGTTTGAGGGAAGACTCCATGATAGCTTCTGCATTGGTCAATGGGTCAAACCGTTTTCCTCTTATCAGGTTAGGTTGCCAGCTGAGGAGGCTCCTTGAGCTTGAGAGCCCTCTCACATCTACTGGGGTGATGATTATACATTTGTACATCAGAGCTAGCTAAAAATCTCATTCTGTGGTGGAGAATTTCCTGTACTGTACTGTATTTGAAACTTTCTTTGTAAATGTTGCATTTGAATAAATCCTACTATTCCTGAGCTCAACTCCTTGTTTGGGAGGCGATCGGACCTGTGGGCCTTCATGGCCCATGATAGGCCATGAATTCGATACTGCCAGAGGCCAGATCATACCATTTGTGAACTCAATTAATTGTTTGGAGGCTGTCAGATCTACTGCTGTCAGGCTGTGAATCAAGAATTAGAGAGTCAGGCCTGTAGTTATCACAGTGTTTGGCATCCCTATTAAGAGATAAGTCCAGCCTCTCACAGTCCCTCTAACTTCAGAGGATTGCCTGGAAGGCAAGGGGATTCATCTCTTACCAGATTAGTCCTCCCTTTTCAAATTGCAACAATGTTCTTAAATTAACAGGCCTATATCTTTTTCTTTTCTTTTCTTTTCTTTTCTTTTCTTTTCTTTTCTTTTCTTTTCTTTTCTTTTCTTTTCTTTTCTTTTC
>NW_020455459.1:1042255-1063390 GCF_003342845.1 Nothoprocta perdicaria
TTTTTCTTTTTCTTTTTCTTTTTCTTTTTCTTTTTCTTTTTCTTTTTTTTTTTTTTTTTCAGCTGCTTCCAGCAAGTCCATCGAAACTCATGAGAGAAGGGGATAGAGGGAAGCAGAATGACATAAGAGGTAAAACAGGTCTCACTGTATGAGACCTCCAATCATTTACATCTGGGGGGGAAAAAAAAAAAAAAGTGTGATTACATATACAAGCAGCATATGATGATGGAGCTAAGGATTTGAAAGATTTTGATGCATCTCTCTGAAGYAATAGGACCTTCCTGGAGGCAAATGAGAGCAGAGAGGTAAAAGAGATTTTTTCCACCTAAGAAGATACAGAAACTGTGTTGCAGAGGAAACAAAAACCAGAGTGTCTTTCTGTTCTCCAGACAGCAGGAGAAACCTGCTTCATCAGTACAATCATGACTTCCCACCAATTGTTCTAGTGAATATTTCTCCCTTCAGGTTTTCCAATTCAAAGATTATTTCAAAATAGAAGGAAAACAGAGATTAGATTTTCCGTGTTCTTTGAGGAAAAAATTGACAGGCTATGGAAGWACTAGATGTGTATCTTCTACAGCAAACACATCTGATCTTCACTGTGCTCTTCTGTTTTCAGGTGGCTGCTCACGGACCAAGCTGCTGCATACTGAGTAGAAAAGGTTTCTGGCACCATGATAGCAGATTCATTTGCTCTTGTATTTATTGTTATTTCCTATCTGCAATGATAAGGTAAAATGGTGAGACAGGCTGTATCCTGTGCCCTTCAGACATATTATTCCATTAGTTCCCCTAGTGGTTTTTGCTACTCCCTAATTACTGATGTGCCTTCTGGATGCATCTACCCTGTAAAACACACCACCCTCCACAAAGCACCCCTGCTCAGCTCTGGCAAGGTTGACTCTGAAAGGCTGGTGCTGGTTTAAACTGTGAGCTCAGCTGGCAGCAGAGTTCCTGTGGTTTGAATTTATTCTGTGTCTAATAGGCTTCTTTTTTTTTTTTCTTTTTTTTTTTTGAAAATGGGAGTTTGTATTACCATGCTTTCAGGTGAATTCTCTCTACTGTGTAGCAAAGCTGAAGTTGTAAAGTGAAGACTGACAGTCAGACAGTATTGGCATTTTCTCCTTAGGAATCCAGTCTAAAATCTGTGTGAACTGCCTTTTCACTGAAGATGTACCTTAGCCTGAGAATTGGAATAAATCTGCTTATTGCCAGAGCATCCTGTAGTGCAATGCTGTCAAACAGAATGCACAAGTCTTCTCACAGCCCTCTTTACTCAGTGGTTTCAGGTAATTGTAATTAAATGTAATTATTAGCCCTTAGAGAGGCCACTCAGAATTAGACTTCCTTCTACTTCCTTCATTTTATTTTAGCTGTTTTAGAGTGTAAGAAGTGATGTATTTTTTAAAACAAAGTGAAACTGCAGGCATTTCATTTACAGAGGAGGGAGAGGGAGGGACCTTACACACAAGGAAAATGACAGTAAGAATAAGCCCCAAAATAAAAACTTTTATATATATGATCAGAGATTTTAAACATAAAATATAGGAAGACAATGTAAAAACACATAACCTCAGTGCCTACTTATGGAGTTGAAGTTTTGGCTAAAAAAAGATAAAAAATTCTGTTAGTGATTTCAGCTTCACTGACGTCTTGTCATGAAAATATACTGCCTTTTGACTTTTTTTTTTTTTAATCTAGACTGGACATTTCTTAGATATATTTCTAAGTGGCTTTCATGTCTTTCTAAGTGTCATCTTTAAGTGCTTTTCACATCAGATGAAACAGTAAAATACCTGAATTATTGCTGTCCTGTAGGATTCCTTTTCTTCCCTCTGCTTTCCCTTTCCATTTTCATTATATTTCCATTTTCATTTCTGTTTCCCTTCCCCATCACTGATCCTGTCTCCATTCCTTCATTTTCCCTTTCTTAAAGGAAAATAAGGACACCTTGGCAGATTTTTAATAATATGTTGGAGGGAAATAAGGAAAAGCACAAATTACTTGAATACAATTAAATACATAAAAGCAGCAGAGAAAGAAATAAAGAAAAAAARAAGTCTAAGTAATATATCATAAAAAAGCTTCTTCTTATTAGTAAATATGAGAGTCAGACATTGCCTCTGGTATTTTCCTGTAAGTCCCATACCCAGCATGCACRGGATAAGAGACACCTCCATACCGTGGTCCAGATGTACCAGACCTGTCTCAAAAGTTCAAATCATACTAGCAGAAATGTTTCTTTAAATTAAACCCCAAAGCCTCAAGCAAAAACAAGCAAGATACAACACCAAGGACCTGAAGATGTGAACAAGCAGAAGGAGTAACATCATCACCCCTATTTTGCAATCTGGGAGACAGAGAAATTAAATTGTCTGTGGTTAAGTGAGGGCAGGGAGGACACCTTTGGCAGAGGTAGGATTAAATCACACATCACTTCCTTAACCATTAGATTAGCCTTTCCTCCTGGCTTTTACTTAAYCCTGTTTGACAAGAATTGACTCAATTATTCTTTGTGAATAATTTCTTGGATATTTGGCCTTTCTTTCATTTATTTTCTTGATTGTGTCCTGTTTACAAACCAACCCCAGTGTCTAAAGAATCATTTTTTATTAGTATTACAAGAATAGTTTTTATGAAAAAAATCAAGGGAATTGAAAATTAGCATGAGATCATATAACATAAGATATAAGACATCAACGCAGCACAAGATACAGTTTCACCTGCATACCTGGAGGTGAACTGTGAAATTTCAAAAGTAACTGAAAGACAAAGAACAAATACTTCCATTTGCTGTGAGTCTCTTTCTTTACATAGTTTTACTGTCATACRCAGAAATATTTTTTTATTCCACTAACATACATGTGAATTAATCTCATTCAATCCAAGGTGCTCAAAAATGAGGCTAAAGTTCCCATGAACAAGGTCACATTTCACAGTTATACAACTTAACACTTTATGCTTCCATAATATATGATGTTAGAATAAGAAACTACTTCTACCATATATGTTAAACTTCACTTTAAGAGATTTAAATTCTCTGTCAACTTCCTTCCTTCCTTCCTTCCTTCCTTCCTTCCTTCCTTCCTTCCTTCCTTCCTTCCTTCCTTCCTCCCTCCCTCCCTCCCTCCCTCCCTCCCTCCCTCCTTCTCTCCTTCCTTCCATCCCTCCCTCCTTCTCTCCTTCCTTCCATCCTCCCTCTTTCTCTCCCTCCTTCTACCTCTCTCTCCCTTCCTCCTTCCCTCCCTTTCTCCCTCCTTCTGCCACTTCCTCCTTCTCTCCTTCCATCCTCTCCTCTCTCCCCCCTTTCCACTTTCCTTTTATGAACGTTTCATATTGTTTCCAGTAATTGGCCATTGAATTCTCTGATGATGACACACATTATTTATGCAGTGAATGGATAAAGCAAGATGATTTGGGGAAGGAAAAAAAAAAAAAAAAAAAAAAAAACCCACAACCAACCAACAACCACCACCACAACAAACCAAACCTGTCTAACCCTGTGAATAGCTTAGATTCATTATTTTACCAAGAATTTTTGTACATATATATGGAGGAAATAGCCTTTATGCTGCTCAAGATGAGCATAGGCAATTTGTTGGCTTTAGGAAGACAGCTGGTGGGTAGCTTGCATCCAGTTGCTTAGATAGATAGGATTGTGTTCTAATGGGATGGTATCACTTGGGAAAGAAATCCTATCATATACTTGAAGCTAAAAATACGAATGGAGTGCTTTTGCCTCAAACACATACCATTCAGTTTAAAGCAAGAAGCTGCAGGTGTATATATAAAAAAGGATTCTTGCATTTGCAATAAGACAGAACAGTAACTTTTGTCATTCTGCCTTTGTGACACCATGCAGACACTCACATGAATATCTGTAGATGTTTCAAAGCTGTACTTGCAAAACTTCTCAGAACAGGCATTAAAAATATGCATTTGTGAACTTTTCTAACATAAAAGTTCACTATATCCTATTAGTGAAACAAAACATCCTGCAGTCCTTCATCATGACTCTCTATACTTCAGCGTATGTCTTCRTGCTCACATATAAATATAGAATATTACAAGACATTGCCCACTTCTCATCTGTAGCACTGGAGAACCTAGAAGAATGTGTTTCATACAGTAAGGTGAAATTCCTTGCCTCTTGTCAGAAGGATATGTATGTTTCACAACATACAACCAAAAAAACATTAAAATGTGTTTTTATACAACTGCTGTAGAAGATAGAGAAAAAGAAAGAGTAATTTTTCTAGTGTTTCTTGGAGAAAAAAAAGTCACATTTTCAGTGTATTTTCCAGAAAAAAAGGAGCATGAGGGCGTAATCAGAGATTTTATATCTTTTCTGGAACAACTGACAGCTCCAGAAACAAGATACCATTTGGTAACAATTATGAAGCTTGGAGATGGTTACATCAAATAACCAAAGAGTAATTCAGATCTAATTCAGGAAACTGAAGCTCTTTGTAGAGAACAGTTGTCTTCTATGGGGAAAAGACACTAATGAAATCACACCATTAGCACGAAGGGAGAAAAAGATTAATGAGATTTTGAGAAGCTATTTTTGGCCTTCGGCTTAATATAAAGACATAAAGCTGTACAGTAATCATGACACCAAAAATAACYGTTAGACTTGTCAAAAGCCATACCACGTCACGCATGGAAATGAATGTCAAAGACCTGGAGAAAGATAAATGCACGAATATCAACCAAAAATAAAGAATATATTTTGTAGCAGCTGATTTTCCATAGCCAGAGGTGATACACACGATCTGCGTATCAACAAATCCAATGTAGGAAAAAAATWAATAGCAAATGCCTAGTAGAATATTGTATGCTGACAGAGAGACAGGGAAAAAGGATGAGCAAACTTCGCTGCACAGCACTACATATATTCTGTATGTGCATAGGGCTGTTCCCCACATTATCATTGCAAAGTCTGGAGAGTATCTCTCTCTAGCTTTTCTTTGAATCTGCAGTCTAAACAGCATTTTTACACTATTATAAGCAAAGGAAATGGGAAGATGATAAGGGAGAAGGGGAACAGTAATCTATAATACATTTAAGAGAGAGAAAGGGGAAGCAATAGAGGGACCTGGTAATCAACTGATATTAAATAAAAGCTCAGTATAGCTGCAGCTGTCACCTTGGAAGTTGAAATGGATGGTTATGGCTTTCAAAGACAAAAGTTCTTTCCTGGGGGGGATGTCGAATTATGGGTCAAAAGTTTTTCTTTATGAATGAGCAGCGCTGATAAAAATAGATTCACAAATCTTCATTAATCCTAAATCATATGACATATTTTTTTAGTGACTATGTTTGAATAATATTTTAATAGCTAGATTTAAGAATATTTGGGAAAGTGTATACTATATGAAAAAACTTTGCTTTACATCTTATATAGGTGCCAATTTTGCACTTGTAGACAACAGGGCTCTAAAGAATCATATGACCGATAGGATTTATTTGCTTTCCTATTATTTGAACATTCCCAAAACATTTTTCCTAAATTTTATTTTTAACCAGAAATACAGAAGTGATTGCTTTGCATTCCAAGGCAATAAAATGCCATTCCATCATTGCTACTTTGGGAAGAGTATTAGCAATGCCTTCACTCCTTTTCCTCCTACACAAATCACAACATGATGTAAAGCATCCAACTTTTATTCAGGACCTCCTAGTCTAGCAGTTAATTTCATCAGATTGAGGATAAAGCATTTAGTTTTCTACTTACAAATTTAGCAGTCTTCTATATGGCACTTGAGCTGCAAAGCCAGGGATCATTTCTACAGACTCTGGAGAGATACAAGCCAAGATTCTTAAAGCAGTCTGCTGCATTGTAAATTCTGTAAATCTTTTTGTAAGGTGAAAGCTGAAACTTGTATGATAAGAGAGTGTTAGAAGAGCGCTCATACTAGACTTCTGCTTGGATCTTTGAACTCAGATGCAGTCTGATCTTTACTTCTAAGTCAGATTTATATTTATATTTACTTTTCACATGCTCATTTTTTCCCTGCTGTTTTTCAAATATCATCACCTGCCTTTACTCCATCCAAGGTGTGTGTGTGAGATTACAAGCCATTAGTCTCAACAACAGACTGACACATCTTTCAAAAAAAAAAAAAAAAAAGAGGAAAGGAGCAGGGGTCTGGGTGATTTTCCATTAGACTCCTTTAACACATGAACACTGATCATGTTGGAATGGCCTCAGACATCCCCTTTAGCTGTGTCTTATTACCAACAAATTCATTTTCAAGAAGAAGATTAAGAGAGTCCCACTGGGAAGAAAAGGAGCACAAAGCAAAACAAAAGCCGTGCTTAATTCATGGCATTTTGATCTCAAGAATGCTGTCAAGTATTTCACCTAATCATCTAACAAAGAGCCTTCATAACGGCTGTGCGTAACAGGGCTGAGCTGATGGAGCAGTGGGAGTTTTAAAGCAGAATTTACTGCTTTAGTGGGTCRGAATTGATGCCTAGTGTTATTAGAGTCTACTTCTTTGTGCATTATAAACAGAGAAGAGAGCTGCACAAATACAACTGTCACAGGATTTATACAAAAAWTTTCTTTGCTTTCCTTATATGTGGATCCTCCACATCTCCAGACTTGCTTTTGGGCTTGATATTTGCAATAGGCTAGTAGTTGCAGGAAAACCACTCTAGTGGCTAAGAAAAAGCATGCTAGCAAGCAAGCAAATAAAGAAAACAAAAACAACTATTCCCCGTCCTGTTAGCGTATTTAAAGCTATGAAAACAGAAGCTATAGGAATCAGAGAGGACTGAACTAAAAGCCTCAAGCACTTCAACAAAGGAAGCAGTTGAGATCTGATAAATGATTGCAATGGCTGCAATGGACATCCAAGAGATGAAAATATGATTGCATTTTCCAGGCCACAAAGGGCCTGTTTAAATTTTGCAATAGAAGATGCTTTCTTTTTTTCTTTTTGATTTATTTTCATGAAATTCTGTTGTTTGATTGATTGATTGAGTGCTTTTGTTTTCATTGTTGTTGTTTTCATGAAACAGTAATTATTTTGCTGGTCAGTTTTGCTGGTCAGAAGGGTGGCTTTCCTCCAGAAAGTAACTTGCCATTAAAATTCAGCCAACTCCACTAACTTGAAAGGGTTTTAAGGAAAAAAAAAAAAAAAAGAAAAAAGAAAAAGAAAATTAAAAAGAAATAATCCTTTTAGGAAAAGGAGAAACTGACAGATAATGAGACAATTTCCTTAGAAAATTAAGTCTTAATTTTCTTTTCCTAAGAAAATTAAGAAAATGGAGAAAACAACAACAACAACCACATCTCTTTTCTCACCTCCTCTTACTCTTCAAGTCTCCAGACTTTAACTGACAACCTTGGCAGCAGGAAGCAGAATATCAGCATATTGCACCTTACATGTAGGAACCCCTATCTGGCTTCTCTCATTCAGCCTCTGTAGCCCTTGATCTCATTTATTTGCAGCAGAGTCAAGGGGATGTTGCCATTTCTGGGACTTCTTCCAATGCTGGACCCAGTAGATTGKCCTGATTTCTTTTTGCTCAGACCCACTTATATCTGAGAATGAAAGAAGCAAGTGGGAAAAAGAGATTCTGGTTTTGTTTCATTTTTTCTTTTCTCTGTGTGTGCATATATTTTAATGTAGTTACAAGTTTAGATCCTGAAAGTCCCTTCCTTAAAGCATCATGCTAGAAAGCACATTCTCCGGGTTCTGTCCAGAAAAAAAACCATTCTGTTTTTCACAGAACTCTCCATATTATCAGGATATGGTGGATGAGATCTCATTCAACAGGCAGAAACCAATTTGGGAGGTCTGAGAAAACTGGAGATGTCATTACCTTGCTTTGCCTTTATTTCTGTCTAGATATGAAGAGAGAGAGCAGCACGCTTCGAAGTAACACTGCCAAGATTTCAGAACAAAATCAACTATATAAATATATATGCATACATATACACACACATAAATATGTATTATTTCTATGTATATATAAAGAAAAACTCTACAATTACTTTTCTTGGAGCAAAGACCATCTGTTTGGGGAATTGTTTGTGAAACATCTAGGATAGGAGTTCCTATRCTGTTACTTAATATCCTATGCATTCTTGTGATTTTAATTGCAACTAACTGTAATAATTTGTACCTGATCTAAAAAGCTAAGATTCCTTAGAGATTTAGTTAAGCAAAAAAAAAAAATAAAGCAAACACATATGTATGTGTGTGCGTATTACTGATGGGAAAAAAAAGAAAAACGGAAAAAAAAGAGAAGCTCAGCCTCTGCAACYATTGGTAATGTTTGAAAATGTCTTACCTACTTCTACAAGAAATCAGAGAGCCATTTTCAGTTACAGCAAAAAGAGTCTTCACATGCCAGTTGCCATTAAAGTCTTAGGTTTTTGTAACAACAAAATCAAAGTGCTTTTTTTTTTCACGTTGAAAAAAGAAAGTATTCATTGTTGAATTTTAGGTTTTCTTCTCAAATGATAGTGCTAAAAATTCACAGAATCACAGAATGGTTAAGGTTGAAAGGGACCTCTAGAGATCATCTAGTCTAACCTTCCTGCTCAAGCAGGGACACCTACAGCATGTGGCACAGGGTGGCATCCAGGTGAGTTTTGAAGATCTCCAGAGAAGGAGACTCCACAACATCCCTGGGCAGCCTGTTCTAGTGCTCTGTTACCCTCACAGTRRAGAAGTTCTTCCTCACATGGAGATGGAACTTCTTGTGTTGCAACTTGTACCCCCTCGTCCTATCACTGGTCACTACTGAGAAGAGTTTGGCCCTATCTTCCCTACCTTCTCTCCTCAGGTACCTATACGTTGATCAGATCTCCTTTCAGTCTCCTTCTCTAGGATAAAAAGGTCCTGCTTCCTTCCTACGGTCTCTTCCCATATKTCCTCATGAGATAGATGCTCCAGTCCCTTAATCATCTTTGTTGCTCTACATTGGACTCTCTCKAGAAGTTCCACAAAATTCCAGAAAAGAAAAAATCCAGAAAAAAAAAAATCACAAAATTGTTAGTAGTTTCCAAACAAAATTTTGTTTTGGAAACAAAATAGTTTCCAGTGGAAATAGTGCTGTTTTGTTCATTTATCATGTCTGGTGTCATTGGTTTAAATGCCATCTTTCTTTGCTTCAACATAAATAGGAGGAAAATGTGAACCATGCGAATAAGCCAAGGGATGGTGGGACAAATTTCATCCAGTTTTTGAGTCAATCCACTAGGAGAAATGATTTTTTTTTCATAGTGCTCATATATATATATATATATACACATATGTACACATATAGATGTACCATATATATATCATATATATACACATATCTATAAGATTTCTTCTTTGCAGATTTTTTTGTATTATCTTGATGAGTGTTCTGCTTGTCATATGTTCTCTTTTTCTCTATCTAAAAGAGCATTCTAGCATTTTCCAGTGTTAGAAGTGCTGAGTGTAAGTAGCTGGACCTATATGGCATGCATGTCAGTGCACATTCTGCCTGTAATTGAAGTCATTCCAATTCAGTTCCCATTTGATTGCAACTAAATGTCAAAACAATGTCTTGGATTGAGYTCCAATGTAAGAAAATGGTATCACTTCTCATTTGGGACTTCTCCTGACTCCTCAGCAGTGAGGAGCAGTACCTGGAAAAACTGAGCATGTGAAAAACAGACAYGGTGGCAAGAAGGAGACCACATTCCCAATATAGCCAGATAATTGCCATCCCTGAGTGGTGCTGCTGATGATGAAAATGATGGGGAATTCAAAGACAAATCTTCAGGGCAGAAATTTATAGATACACATAAGCCTTGGAGTCTTGGAAAACTGGTAAGTGCATCTAACTGATCTCAAATAATCCCTCATTTGTTTGGAAACTTTGATGTTTGTTTATCTGCATTCTGACTGTCTGAGCTTCATTGCAGAATCACGTACAATGTGCAGTACTGAATAATGTGTGAATTTTGTGAGTACTGAATAATCAGTTTTTGGACAAAGTACGTGAAAGAATTGATGGAGGAAATAAATAGGATATAAGAAGGTGTTCTAAGAACTGTTCCAGATATATCAATCTATCTTATCAAGCTATCAGGGAAGCAAGGAGGGGGAAAAAAAAAAAAAAAAAAAAAAAAAACAGAACAAAAAGAGAATGAAACAAATAGAACACCCCTGAACTCAAATGTCACTAGGATCTCGTATGTGGTCTTCTGCTTTAAAAAAAAAAAAAAAAAAGGTGTAGGTTGATCCCCAAAGCACTGGATAAGCAAAATGGAAAACAAACAAACAAACAAATTTACTGGGCTCTCAGTAAAAATGGGTTTTAGATGTGCAAAAGAAACATCATAATTCAGTTCAGATGAGGCTCTTTTTATATATATACTCACTGTCCTCTGCAATGCTATATACAACACACACACATACATTTTATATATCTTGAGAAGAACTGGTGAATTTAGACTGATTAGAGCATCTGGAATTAAAACATCATTGCGAAAATGCTATCATTTCTTTGATTCTTTAAGACTTGCAAATGGGAGAATGACCTAGTTAGAAATATAAGTTTAGAAACAAAAGTCAGAAATTCCAGTTATCTCAATAGACATTTCAGAGACTCTACTCCAAGGGATCTGCTTCTCACTAGACGTTTTTCTCTGTAGATGGTGTCCTTCATAAACAACATTGAAACCACTTTTCAAGAGTTTAAAAGAGGATGCCTCCTCCCTCCCTTTGTTGCGGTCCCAGCATCATTATCTCACTGGAATTACAGAGACATGGTGGGATAGCTCACACAACTGGAGTGCTGTCATGGAAGGCTAGGTGCTTTTTAGGAAGGACAAGCTGGGAAGGCGTGGTAGTGGAGTTGTTTAGTGGAGTTGTTCTTTATGTCAGAGAGCAACTGGAATGCATGGAGCTCAACAGGTCCTGGTTCTCATGGGAGACTTCAGCTACCCTGGTATCAACTGGAATAACAGCACAGCAAGGCGCAAACAGTCCTGGAGGTTTCTACAGTGCGTTTACAATAACTTTTTGACACAGATTGTGGAGCAACGAGAAGAGGTGGGCTACYGGACCTTGCACTWACAAACAGAGAGGGACTTGTTGTAGATGTGAAGGTGGGGTGTTGTAGATGTGAAGTGGGCTGCAGTGACCATGAGTTGGTGGAGTTCAGGATCCAATGAGGAGGAACCAGGGCTATAAGTGGCTTGTAACCATGGACTTCAGGAGGGCTAACTTCAGCTGTTTCAAGGACCTCCTTGGAAGAGGAGTGGACTGTAGAAGGAAGGGAGGCACAAGAGAGCTGGTTATTATTCAAGCAACACTTCCTCCATGCACAGCAACAATGCATCCCTATGAGTAAGAAGTCAGGCATGAGGGCAGGAGGCCTGTGTGGATGAGCAAGGAWCTCCTGGCAAAACTCAAACTGAAGGAGGCAGTGTACAGAATGTGGAAAAAAAGCACACACCTCTTGGGAGAAATACAGGAATGTTGTCAGGCAGGGATGAGACAACGAAAGCTAAGGCACCTTTGGAACAAAATCTGGCAAGGGATGTTAAAAATAAGAGCTTYTTAAATATATCAGTGGCAAAAAGAAGATTAGGGAATATATGGRTCTGCTGGTGAACAGGGTGGGTGCCCTGGTTATGAAAAACACAGAAAAATCAGAGTTACTGAATGCCTTGTTTGCTTCAGTGTTTACCAAGGGCAGCCCTGTGGAATCCTAGACCCTAGAGACAAGAGAAGAGGCCTGGAGAGAAGACTTGCCCTGGCTAGAGGAAGATGGGGTCAGAGAGCACTTGAGGAAACTTGATTCCCACAAATCCATGGACCCTGATGGAATGCACCCCAGAGTGCTGCGTGAGCTGGCAGATGTTATTGCTAAGTCACTCTCCATCATCACTGAAAAGTCCTGGAGAATGGGGGAGGTGCCTGAGCACTGGAAGAAAGCCAACGTCACACTGGTCTTCAAGAGGGAGGACCCAGACCAGGCCAGTCAGCCTCACCTCCATCTCTGGAAAAGTGATGGAACAGCTCATCCTGGCTCTTGTCCAAAAGCATGTGGAGGATAAAAGGGTGTTCAGGAATAGTCAGCATGGATTCACTGAGGAGAAGTCATGATTGGCTAACTTGATAGTCTTTTATGATGGAATGACTGGCTGGGTAGATTAGGGGAGAGCGGTCAATGTCATCTATCTGGACTTGAGCAAGGCTTTTGACTCCATCCCTCACAGCATCCTCCTGGACAATCTTGGGAGGTGTGGGATAGATGAGCAGACGGTGAGGTGGATTGAGAACTGGTTGGTTGGTTGCTGCTAAGTGCAGAGTCCAGCTGGAGGCCTGAASTTAGTGGTGTCCCCCAGGGGTCAGTCCTCAGCCTAATCCTGTTCAATTTATTCATCAACAACATGGATGAAGAGACAGAGTGCTGCTCCCTCAGCCAGTTTGCTGATAATACAAAACTGAGAGGAGTAGCTGATAGCCCTGAGGGCTGCAGTGCCATCCAGAGGGATCTGCACAGGCTGGACAAATGGGCAATGAGAAACCTTATTAAATTCAACAAGAACAAGTGCAAGGTCCTGCAATTGGATGGGAATAACCCCAGATGGCAGTACAGGCTGGATATTCACCTTCTGGAGAGCAACTCTGCAGAGAAGGAYCTGGGTGTCATGGTGGATGACAAGATGACCATGAGCTAGTAGTGTGCYCTGGTGGCCAAGAAGGCCAATGGGATCCTGGGGTGCATTAAGAAGAGCGTCTCCAGCAGGTCGAGAGAGGTGATTATCCCTTTCTACTCAGCCATGGTGAAGCCACACCCGTAGTAGTGTGTGCAGTTCTGGGCTCCCCAGTACAAGAGGGATGTGGAGCTGCTGGAGAGAGTCCAGCGCAGGGCCTATGAGGATGGTCAGGGGCCTGGAACATCTGCCCTATGAGCAAAGGCTGAGAGAGCTGGGCCTGTTCAGCCTGRAGAAGAGRAGGCTGAGGGGGAACCTGATCAGGAGGCCTGTGTAAATACCTCAAGGGAGTGAGGGAGGAGGATGGGAAGGACCTCTTTTCAGTGGTGGCCAGATAGAACTAGAGGAAATGACCACAAACTGAAGCATCAAAAGTTCCACAGGTACGTAAAGAAAAGTTCTTCATAGTGAGGGTGACAGAGCATTGCAATAGACTGTCYGGAGAGGTTGTGGAGTCTCTTTCTCTGGAGATCTTCAAATCCTGCTTGGATGCAGCCYGGTGCTGCATGCTCTAGGTGACCCTGCATGTACAGGGAAGTTGGACTAGGTGATCTCTAAAGGTCCCTTCCAACTTTACGAATTCTATGAATATATGCATTCTTACATTCCTTACACATAGATTTTTAAGAGCTTATATACTCACAGGGTATTTGCTGTGACGAGCAATACATAGACCACTCTAAGTCAGATGTGCCTAACTATCCATTCATCTACTGCCTTCCATCCAATGGAACCACACTTCCATTTCCTTCATGAACCCATGCTATTCCCCCTCTTCTAGAGGTTGTTCCTCACTGGACATTTAGGGCTATTTGTCTTCTTTTATTTTTMTTCCTTSTCTTGCTTAAATCAAAAGGTTAGAACATTCTCCCTCTCTTCACTTCTTTTCAAGACTGATTATATCTCTTAAAGAGATGTTGTAGTTCAACTGAAAGCTATTGACCCTGATTCAAGAATTACTGGGTAAAATTTTACCCCCTGAGTTACATGGGGTCAGACCGGATGATCACAGCTTTTTGTTTTGTTTTTGACCTCTGAATCTATGATTCTCTTTTTTTCCCCTTTTTGCTTCTCTTATATTCTTTTCTCTTCCAGTCTCACAGACCTCCTTCTGCTATCAGCCCTGACATAGCAGAGAWTTATTTGGCTGTATTCCTTTCCAGTAGCATTTCCCTGTGTTTTAAATTAGTGCAGTGGGATCAGCTTCCCCCATTCATCTCAGTGGGAGCCTGGAAAGGTGCAATACAACTGTATGGTGTGGAGAGGATTCAGGGAGGAGAACTATGGAAGAACTCATAGAATTTGTTATTTTACTTTGTCTACTAATTAGCAAAGCAATTTCCAAAAATTTCCAAAAGCAGAGCTGAGATATATGTCACACACTCTGGCTCTGTTTGCCTCCTGTTGCTGATGAGTATGTTGATTCACTATTTTTTTCTCCTTTTCTCTCACCTCCTGTTATGTGAACACCAGCTCATCAGAGGCAGTGGCCATTAAGAAATTTCCTTAGTGAGTGCAGAGTGCAGAGATGACACGCCAGAATCAGGAATTTAACCATCTCCGTGCACCACCTTTCCTTTTTTTTTTTTTTTTTTTTTTTTTTTTTTTTTGTGTGTGTGTGTGTGTGTGTGTTTGTGTATCAGTTTCATGGTGTCAGAGGACTTTGTAGCACAGAGGGTGTTTTAATCACCAGTAGCCTTATTGGAACTGTCAAAATTTCATTTTTGATTGCATTGAGGATGTATGCTGGGGAATTTGCACCTGAATTCTTTTCATTGACACAGCTCCATTCCTACTGGGCACCTTAGATGCAGAAACAACCTATGTGAAGCAGTTTGCAATATGCATGCTCTTGGGGCCTTTTCAGAGCTCACTGATGGCAGTTAAAGCTTGCCACAGATTTTTCTAAGTGCTTAGTCAGATTAATACATGTCTTGCTAATAAATGCTAAACTCCTTATGCCAGACACTGTAGCATCTGTCAGGCTGCAGCATCATGCTATAGTCATGTAACACAAAGGGCAGTCTGATTGATCATTTAGAAGATTTCCCAAAGGAAAGCATACTTTTCGTAAAGATGAAATGTTAATTTTCACTAAAAAGAAAAAACAAAATCCTCCTGTCCATTAAGAAGCCATCTCCAAATTAAATACACTTTGGTAACCTGCTTGGCTGATTAGTGATCATTAGCTTTAGAGCAGCTACCCCCACCAGGGGGTGAGATCCCATCTCAGGAATACTAAAATATTTCTGTCACCAATTTGTTTCAGTGGTTAAAAAAAATTCAATAATGGAGAATGTCAATTTGACAAAAACAACTCTGATATTGAAGAGTTTCATCACAATTTGAATTAAAACAAGCAAAAAAAAAAAAAAAATCCCCCCCCCCCCAAAAAAAAAAAAAAGAAAACCCTAAACCCCAGCTCTGTTCTGTTTTCATTTCATTTCAGAACTGAAATTCTAGGATTCAGGCAGTGTTGCACTTCTTTGTGCATAATCAGATTAACCACCGTGTATCACAATAAGGAAGGCACCAGATCCCCTTCTTTCTCTGTGATCAAAGGATTTTCCTCAAACATGCCCTCAATCTCTTTTCCCATAAAAGTATTTTTTAAACAAGCTTTGTAAGTCATTGCTTACATTTTGTCATTTTCAACACTACTTGTTTTTGAGACTGCCCTTTCTCCCATCTTCTCTCTAGGAAAGATGGACTTACATTGTGTCTAGTGAGTTTACTCATAGCATAAGGCATTTTTAAAAGTCAGTACCTTTTAAATATGCTTACCTACTTATCTACAATGTGGTCCAACTAACACACCCCTCCAGAGATCAGAGTTCCTAGAAAGTAAGCATTGCCATGCCTAGAATTTAGGATATGTTGAAGCAATTCTGTGTCTACTGCAAATTAAAAAAAAAGCTGTGGTTTGATTTGATCTTACATACTGCTGTGGAGTAGTACAGGTTTTGGTGATGTATTTTGGCTACTGGAGATGCTGCTTAAGCATCTTAGTTCAGTATTATTTTTCCCCCTTTTATTTCTCCATTCCTYCACCCACTCAGCCACTCTGCAGAAGCAATCTGTAGAGTTCTTCTTCCCCAGCCCAGGGCATTTACATCTGCCACACAACCAACCCTCCCTTCAAATGCCTGCCTCCTTTTTGTGGTCATTACCAGTGTCTCAGTCTAGTTTGCACCATTGCTAAATATGATTCAAGACAAATGACATCTGTTATGAGGGTGGATTTTTGCCAAATTCCTGTCAGGATTTGGCCAGGTGGCTCTTCAGGCCTTCATTATTAATAGAACAATAATATTCCCACAGATTCTATAAAATACCTTTGTAAATATGAGGTGTGATTTTTTTTTTCTTAATCTTCATCCCTAGATACCTTAATCAAAGCAAATTATTCCAATATCCATTCTCCCCTGTTCTCATAAAAGTGGTGAGTATGGGCATGTTACCTGAGTAAATGCTGAAGCAATATTGCTTCCAGCACCATGACAGATGATATCAAGACTTTCCCAAGGATCTCCTCATTGTCAAGTACTCTCAATATAAGTCACTTCTTATATTTAACAACGAATAAGTTCACTTATAAGAGGTGGATATATGATATGGATGTATCTCCATACCTTCCACTCTTAGAATCAACACTGTGCTGAGCAGAAATTAATACTTCAGATGTTAAAAGCACCTTAAGTTCCTATCCAAGATCTTAGGTATTTATCATTTGTATGGTGTTGGGTATTTATCAGTACCAACTGACAATGAATCTTCTTCTGAGAAAATACCAAGTTTCTTGGTCCAGTCCTGAAGATACAAACACATCCAAGTCATTTCCAATGGATCTGTAATTCCCAGTGTCAGTAAAAAGTAAAATGAAGTCATAAGGAATATTTTTATATCATTATTAGAAGAAGCAGATAAATGTTAGGCATAAACAAATTTCACATCAGACAATTCCAGAACTCATAACTCAACAGAGGCTATGGAGTGTCCTTCTCTGGAGATGTTCAAAACCCACTTGAACACTATCCTTTGCCACGTGATCTAGGTGATCCTGTGTGTGCAGGGGAGTTGGACTATCTAGGGGATCTCTAAAGGTCCCCTCCAACCTTAATGATTCTGTGATTCTGTGATTCATAACAGAGTCACAGTAACAAACACACACTAAAACACACTAATATGCACAGAAAACATGATACACAAACAAGAAGTTTAAATATCTGCCCATCTTTTTGTTACCAAGGCAAGATTTCATATGAGACAAATTTGCATTCAGAGTTGGAAGCCTTGAGAGAAACGTCGCTGAAAAGCTATTTGGAAACTGGATAACAAGATATACTGCTTGCAAAATTAACAGCGAGAAATATAGAAGGGAATTTATGGGTTATAAATGTAAGCCCCTTTTTAATGAGCACCTGAATTCTTTTCTACTGATAAGGAAGTTACAGATGAAAACAAAACAAACAAATAAAAAAAAGCTATATAGTTTTTTTCTGGCTAGATGTTTTTTATAAACAATACTAATCAAACCAAGACATATTATTCTTCTGCAAGAAGAGTCCAAAGTCTCCTATCCTTATTTTCACTCGGTAGTAGCAACTATCTTCAAGAAGTCCTGTTACTTCATTGGACCAAATCTTTGTATCTTAAGAGGGAATACCACATCCAATCCATTATAACTGTTTGCAGTAAGTTTATATGAGCAGGCTCAGCTAGTCTAGCTTCATCTTGTCCAAATAAAGTGTCTGCATTCAGACAGGAACGACTAACAGTCTTGTTGATCTTAAGCAACAGGAGCACAGGAGGTAGGATGCAGTCTCTGCACTTTGTAGAAGCATATGCAAGACAAAAATGAGAGATTGCTCCATGGAAACAAGTATCTAAAATTGCACACTGAGGGTAAAATAGCTATAAACAATAGTGTAATTCATCCGAAAAGCTTTGATAGAAATAATGCCCTGAGTGTTGCTTCAAGCACTATGCTAGAAACTATCTGGCTCATAAAACACTTATGAAAGGTAATTAGTGTTTCAATTAATGGTCTATCATTGTTCTATAACACTCACACACAAATGATCATTCTTTTCTCTGTTTCATAATTGTTCAATTATAGATCTTTAGAAGCTGAAACATTTGAAATGGAGTGGAATTTGTGTAAAATATGCTCAGTAACCACCTAAATTTACTTCCTAATTACAATTTTGGTGCTTTACATTTAGATTTATTTTAAAAATTCAGCTGCTGCTTCAACTTCACAGACTTAACTGTCCAGAGAATGGGATTAAGAAACAGGCATATCTTTATTTGTCAAAAATCATGCCAACTACTTGTTACCCAGGTTCACTTCCAGCACTCTGGGAGATGATGATGTGTGTAATTGATAGTCAGCCTTCCAGAATTGATGAGAAATACTCCAAAGTCTTCTCTAGATCCATATGATACATCTCTCTGCATTAAAAGAAAAGTAACACTGGCTTASAGGGAGTGAAAAACCCTCGTTACCGGATGGTCTCATCGTTCTGTGATATAGGAAGCAGTCTGAGTATGCAATTAATTGCAGGGATTGTCAGATGATACTGTCTTCAACAGTCATTTCTAGCTCACCTCTTCCTGTTTACTCAGAAGTCGTTATGCTAGAACAGCCAACAGGTCACAACATATTGTCAGAGACAAGATATAAACCACTYGTGAGCCACGATTCAGTCACTCATACAGCACCACTTTTCTTTTTCAATACTGTCTGCTCTACTGCTGGCATTTTATTAGTCTGAAGGAGACATGTACAGATTCAAGATTCACTCCCCTTCATGACTCTGAATGAAATGCTAAATCGATCCTATTTTTATTAGTAGTTCAACTATTATCTTGGTGTATATTACTCTTGCAAATCCAGTTCAGAGATCAATCAGAAGAACAGGAGCAGGATATCATTGTCTTTTTCACCTGAGGTTTCCATCTCTTCATCAGAAATTCCATTATCAATGGAGATTAAAAAGGAAAGAGGAGAGAATGTTTTGCAAGAAATTAATGAACAATGTAGCCCAAAATTAAATATCAGTTCTTTCAAAGATACTTTGCTTTGTTATGCTAGTGCTGATGTCTCTAATCCTGCCCAGTGTTGCAAGTAGAACTTGTTTTCTTGTGAGCGACACCACATCAGGGGTTACGGTTATTGCGGCAAGAGAGTTTACTATCTCAGTRTTGACTATTATATCAGCGAGCTCGAACAAGGGAGCCACTGTGACTTGGCTCTTGAAGGGTTTGTAGTGTTGCCAACAGCAACATCCATTTCCATGTTCAGTTTTGGAAGGTGACCTAGATAGCAGCATATGTATGGGTCCCCTGAAGCATCCAGGGCCTGCTGCAGCCACAGTATRTGGGTTTACATTTCAACTAAGCATTTTTAGTTTGCGATCAGTAGCACAGCATGGTTATCAGTGCATCACACCATAGTAATCGCTGACTAATTATCTGGTGACAACCATTCTTGGTTGACGTGGACTGTTTGGCCCATATTTTTTCAGGTGCCTTGTCAGGTTTGAATGGTATTCTCTAGCAGATGTGAGCATCCCTGGATCTGGAGATTTTCATAGTGACAATTACCCAATTACAAGGTAATTTTAGATTTGAGTTTGCATTGCAGCATATATTGGTTGTCAGGGTATAAGAAGGCTAAATTTATCGTGGCATGCAATAATTCACTCCTATTCTTCTCATCAGTGGACAAACATTTAAATGAGGCATATCTGGGCTGTTCATAGTATATAACTTTATCACGTAAATCATAAATTAATAAATAAATAAATAATCACTCAATCATGGCAAAGGCTGTGTAAACCCCCTTTTGTAACTCCTCCTGTTAAGTACAGATTTTGCTCCGGTTCTTGATTCACTTATCCTGTTCTGTCATGATTTTTTTTCCATATTGATAGAATTCTTCTGTTTTGATACAATTTTGGAGTCAAAATTTCCTTTTACTGAGCAAAACATTTCACAATCCTGGTGATTAAATACAGTAGGAAAAAGAGAAGGCAAACCAACCAACCAACCCAACCAAACAACCAATCAAAATAGCCATGAACCAAATAAAWATAATGTCCTTTTAAAGAGAATTTTGAGAGCTAACATTTCTTCTCTCTCGTTATTTTTCATTTTAGATAAAGATTTTCTTCCTGCAGTCTTTAAATCCATTTGTCATTCCCTGGAGTATGGTTTGTATTACACATTTTAGCAGTTGTTTGTTAAAAATATGTGTTATAATTGTGAATATAATTAGATTTGTTCCACACAATTTCATATAGATGTAATTTGAACATGTCTTTGGAACTCCTCTGTTCCTTATTGATGTACCAGAGTCTTTTTAGAAATTGTGCTTTTCTTTTAGGTTAGCATTCTCTTAGCATGAATGTTATTCATGCTTTCCTGTCCTACTTCTTCCTTACTTATGTTACTGTTTCGGCCCAGTGTTTTTCTGAAACCAGGGGCATTGTCAAGTGGCTGCCTTGGCAACTGATAGCATATTAACTTTTGGTTAGCCTACAAGGCATATTTATTCGGGGCTGTCAACTTTAAATGAAAGCATGGATCATTTGAAATGTGTTTCTTGGAAATGGAAGAAGAAACTGTTGTTTCATGCTCCTTCATTTAAATCTCTGAGAATTGGAGCTGTGGTCATAGGCAGCTTTAAATAACACTTAGGGATGGAGCAAATAGCAGCCTCCAAATGTACTGTGAGTCACTTACAGGGACGATCTAAAGTGATGGAGGTTTAAATGAGCTGGCAGGCTTTTAACTTAGTGGCATTAATTTTGACTTTCTTTTTTTCTCATAGAAATATTGCTTGAAAGTGGTTTTTTTCTTTCTTCAGTAGTATCAGATATGCTTTATTGCAGCCCTGATGTTTATTTTTTTTTTTCTACGAAAAACGCTACTGTTTTCTGATAACAACCAAGACCCCGAGTTTCTGGAACAGACTGACACATTTCTCAAAAGAAGACCTGATGTGGRTAGGGAAAAGGCTGTGGATTAAGTAAATGATTGTATAGTGGATATTAATTCAAGGAGATTGAGGAAGTGTATACTCCAGTAGCTTTGGTTTTACATCCATTCACGAAGTGTGGTCTCATATATTCGAGAGAACTTTAAATGTCCATAGTCAAAACTATTTACTTGTTAAAAAAAAAAATAGTTTCCCATTCTTGTTTCATCAGTAGTTAATATATTGAACATTTAATTATAAAATGCAAACACAATCTGCAATTCATGAGGCATTTTAGTTGTATCACACTCTATCTTGTCATCCTAACATGCAGAAATACTTGATTGCCTGCCTGCTTAATCACCTATATCCTCACCTCTGTCATCTATCTACCTATCTTTTCTTTCCCTCCCTCCCTCCCTCCTTTCCT